>NC_141767.1:24808613-25120811 GCF_051362555.1 Lingula anatina
AAGATAACAGTGGTTTGAATGATAGTAGATAACAATGATTTGAATGCTAACGATGATTGGATAAATATGAAAAAGGTTACACATTTATTGGGTAAACATAAAAAAGGTTGCTCCTAAACATAATTCAGCCTTAGTTAAAACATTGCGAGACAGAAAGCTTACTTCTTTTCGACGAATGCAAGTATCATTCGCATGAGCTGGATAATAGCAATAATCAGCGACCCAAAAGCCACGGTGCCCAAATGGTATCTAGAAAAATACAGTAAAATTATCTTGAACTCTTATATAGTACCACATTGTCTGAGAATGATTCTGTTGAAATAAGGAATACCACTTCAGAATCATTTTAGGCAAGAGTCGCATGTCATTCACAGCTCATATATCATTAGTAACTTGTACTTAACTTACTTATAAGAGGCTTAAACTAATCTATGTTAAGTCAACCTTTGTAAAACTGATTCTGTGTTACCTGATGAGTCTTCCTGTAGATGCGAGGACAGGATACCCTATTTGGCTTTTGTCTCTATAAAACATGACAGGGAGGTATGAAAACTAAATACACTTCAAAGGTTTACAATATATGCTTGTGCTTGGATTCAATATTTAGCAAATATCTCACTCATACATATATGTAGGCAGTTTGTAAAGAGTTGCGGACGCATTGGAATACAGACATTAATGATAATTATTATGATCATTTGAGAACTACCGAGCAGGCGAATAATGCGACACATAAGTTAAAAAGTTACACATTTCACAAAAGGCATTCATACATGTGTGGAAATAATTTTTCACCAACCTGTGGAAGTACCAAGTGGCAATGGCGCCCGCAATGACCATCTGTTGGCAGGCAATGATGAATTGAATGATCCACAGTGTGCCGAATATGTGGTACCACTTAAGATACTGAAATACAGAAACGATTTGGACGTACATGTACATAATCTTAATACAGTTTTATACAACAAACCAAATCAATTTCTACATTGAAACATGGATAATTGAAACTTGATTCCACTTTCATGGCCCAGAAAACAGGGACAGGATGCAAGGGACCACATTAGAATTGGTAATAAATTATTAGAAAACTGAAAAAGGAAAACAAGATCAATCACTACAGATACTCATGGATACTGGGAGCACTGCTAATCAATCTTTCAAACATGTGCGTTCATACGTATCTTGCACGGCTCGTTTCATCAATTAATTTACGAATTAACGACGGTCTCTTTGTACTATACAAATAACATTTACAGCATACAGCATACATTATTTAGGCATGTGCAACTTATCACATTAAGCTGATGAATTTAAGTGATTTTATTGCGTAACAGCATACCCCACCAAGAGACCAGACGGTGAGTTAATGAACGGTAGGATCACACTGAGATCTACCTGATAAAATAGCCGTGATCACGACGATTCAATGACTTGGTTGGCTAGTAGTCTAAACTAATTGACAAAACACTTAATAATATGTGATAATATGTGGTAATGTGATGTCTACATGTATGTATGTATGTAGTCTTTAATAGTTATATGAAGATATACCCATCTACACGTTTTCAAATACTTACGAAAAGAAGCTCGTCTACTTTATAAAACACCTGACCCGAGGAATGGATTTCTGGGTCGCCTGAAAAAGCAATATTAAAATGGAACATATATATATATTTTTAATTTCTGTACATATTTGTTCAAATATTCCATGCTATTATACCGTGATTTGGACATAAGTTTATAACCATAAACCTACTCTTGTCCATTCCCTCTCCCTTTGAGCATCTTCATGCCAGCCCATAGATTAAGTAATGGCTTTCAAACAGATTGCAAGATGTAACCAAGCCTAATGAATGATTTTGCAAAATTTCCACTGACCTGCAGTCTCTAAGTACATAAACAGGTATCCAAGCCCAGCAAGGCTTGCAGCGAGCACTAGGAATGTCTGAATATGAAAGAAAAACATATGGAAAAAGTCAAATATCTAAATTGTAAAATATGCCTGATAACTGGACAAAGAAAAGATCATTTCTAAAATGTTGATAAAACTCCTGTAGTTTCGAACAGCAAATAATTATCTGTCATTTAAATTATGCATTGTGTATGTTACCATATCCCTTATTCATAGATCGACGAGGTGGGAAGTTTACCCCTACCCAAATTGGCTGTAGCAAGATTACTGGCATCTTGGCAATAGCTTTTCCCGCTTCCTTGAATAGCTGAACCACCTGCAAATACAATTAAACCACTTAATTATAAGGCAACATGCAGCTTTTTAAAAATGCCCTACGCTAGAACAATAGGTGAATCTATCTGAACGTAACGTATGGCAATTTATTTATATTCTATATCAGCTCTTTTTGTTATTATTTACAAAAACGGGCATGCATACCAGAGCAATTCTCTTCCTCATGACCAGCAATATGAGTAGAATGATCAACTGAAACAAATGAAATAAATATTTAAGTTCACGTTTTGTGGCATAATTGTTACAGTAGATGATACGGTGCACATGTTATTTACTTGTTATATACATATATATTAATATTTTTTGGCTGAGAGGAATATAGCTGTATCTCTTATGTACATGGCTGTTTGGGGAACGTAATATTCAAGTTACGATTAAGAGAAAGATAAATAACCGTCGCTTTAATTTTAGTTAATTTAAAAGTCAATATTCGTTAAAGCCTGTGTGTATTCTCATTGTCCATCTGAAAAGCAAGCCATATTTGAATGACTCCTACCGTAATGCCTGACACCACACAAGCAATAATCAGCCATCTTGTCACCAGTTCCTTGTCTTCGTCAGTTTGGTCGGATACAGGTGTTTCATTCAGTGCCTTGTTGTATGTGTACCAGGTGTACCTGTGTTAAACATGACCATACCTTAACAATATAGGTTTCATGTCATAGAAAAGTAACTTGACAATGTTGTGTGTTTTATAATTTTACTGATTGAAAATATAGTATTGATTGCGCTCATTTTTTCGCTAACGATGTGGAACATTTGGAAGCTACGAGAATAATTTTTCAATTGATTTATCAACGCAACTTATTGCCTTGATATTTACATGGCAAACAGAATATCAGGGCTGCCATTTAAAACTGAACAACCAACACTTAGCAATGATTAGTTCGTGAAATGGTTCTGTAGGAGATTTGCTTACCAGCAAAATCCAGTTCCAGCCAAACTTCCCAGTGCGCAGACAATGATTACTAACCATATGATGACGCCAGCAAAGAACCGCAGCAGAACCAAAATTATCAAAGCCACTCCTGTAGATTTATAAGAATAATATAAATTAAAAGATAGAAATGAATATCTTTTGTCTTTTTGCTCTGTGCTACAGAGGCTATGCTGCAGAGGCCTTAGTGTATTGCTAAACAGTGGACAGACTCTACCTTGTAATCTGTTTTCGGTTTTACTTTTCCTTACCTACAGAGCCACTGCTAAGATATGCCATTTCGCGCCACGCAGTCTCCATGTCCGTGGTAAGCTTCTACAATTGCATAAAATAATACCACTTTTCAAAGTCAGTTTTGAAAATTTTGACAATATTTGATGCCAAATGGATAAATTTACTATGTATAAGTGACGATCAAGACCAGTGGAATAATAATGTATATTTTTTGTGGGACACCGCAAAATAAAAATAAGTGATATAAAAATACCAAACGTGTATGCAAATTATAAATAACATATGATCCATATTGATCAATATACGCGTCAATAAATATGCATTCTATCAGTGACCCAAGATATAATACCGATAAACGACATACTTACTTGGAGAAAATCCTCGTCCAAGGCATTAAGTACAGTGGACATGCCTGATGCCACAGACTGAGCCGCATTAATAGCAGCGGCAGGGATACAACGGTGAAGGATGCTCGCACTACAGCAAAATAATAATAAAAAAAAACATGATGGGGTAAATCTCATCTTTAATTTAGCCAGATTCTTAAGCATTCCCCCCCCCCCCTACCCTCAACAGTTCAGATTATTTTTCACACGATGTCATGTCACACGTGACTTATCAAAATGTATATAATTGCTTTTTTGGGAGAAATTGATCACTCCATTTAGGTTTTTTTCTATATTCCTTTCTTAGCAACTGTAACCTTTCTTCTTACGTAGACAGTACTGGCAGTGGTGGACAAGTGGCATCAGCAGCAAGTGAACCCACGTGGTAGCTGGAGACACTCACGTCATAGTGGCAAAGACGAGAGTCATTCACAGTGGCAAATTCTTGTAAAGCTGTCACGGTAGCGATGTCCGTCGTAGGGCAAGATTTAACGCACAGTTTTACAGTGTTTCCCGTTGGGTTGGCTGAATGCAGGAAGTTGTAGTGGTATAGGTTTCTGTAACGTAAGGAATTGGATTTTGTGCTAAAATTATATTTCATTAAGGTGAAGTTGTTGGAACCCCACATAACCAGTATGATTTAAAATGGAAGGTTGATTGTCATAGTGGAAGGTTACTGAGGGCACAAAACGTTGATAGGGATTTTCAGAAATGTTTTCACCGCAACATACGCAAATACAAATTTTTTAAAAGTGTATAACAAAATTTAAAAAATACAAAGACGTGATATTTTTTAAACAATTTATAATCAACGCAATGGTCACTTACGCAATTCCAGTCATGTCCTTGCCAGAGCTGGTTACGTTGGGGATAATTTCATTTTTTTGATTACACACATTTCCCCAGCTGTCGACCCCGTAAACCAGCATGTTAGGGTTCCCTTTCGTGATGCCTAGATAAGACACATAGCCCTAGATGCAAACAAAGAAATTAAGGGAATATCAAAAATTATATCAGACGAGGGTGGCTGGATTATTAACACGCGTAGAGTAAAGGTGGTATACACAATAACAGCATGATATAAAACCGAGGACATCAATCTATTCACACTTCCCTTCTTTTTCTCTGACAGAAAAACATCATAACGATTAAATTATTGGATAGATAAAAAAGGAAACGTGCTATTGTAGCAGGGTCAAGGTAATATATTTCGCAAGTTTGTTCAATCGATTTTGCAACTGTCTCAATATAGGAATGACAAATATCGTGTCTGGTTTTGCTTGGAATGGAATACGTGCACTGTAAATATATGGAATATTCACAAAATATATTTTTTCAACTATAAATGCTATGGGGGATTACTTGAGCAACAGTATTTTGAAAATAAAATACCGAAAGATTGCCTTTAATCGTTGTAAATCAATTGTCTGGTTGTGGATGTAATGCAAATAGTTGATAAAACCGAGTAATCCAAAGGACTTAAGTCTCACAAGCTTGTTTGATTTCGGTTCTATCATATTAACTTATAATCTAAATTTAATGTATGCTAAGATTCGACATAAGTCTGTTGGTTTTATCAACTTTGAACAAATTGCATAAACCAATATTTATACGTATAGAGAAAAGAAACTACCATCCTAGCCATTTTCAGTATTGGCAGTAAGGGTTTGACAATGTAACAGACTCGGAAAAAAAAAGAAAAACCACAGGCTCGCCTCCTGTACACGTGTATTTCTTACCATTCCCCCCAACGCAGCAATGAATAGTAAGAGGAAGAAAACGTCAGTGCAGCCCCTGTTTTTAAGTGGACCGTCAAAGCCATCGTCCACACGGTCAGCAGGGGAGACCTGGAACGTAAACATCAGTAAAAATTAAGTAAAAACTGCTTTACATTATGTTTGATATGCTTGGTGATACTGTTTTTTTTCCAATGAATTTAGACAAAATTTGCTTTGCTTCCAAGTGTAAAGCAGATGGAATATAGGCTAAATTACTCTCGAGGGAGAGAAAACAAAGCACCGCTGACATTTAAAAATAAAAGGTCCTCCCTAAACCGAAGCACAAGGCAATAATAAAAGATAGCTACAGATAAATAGAAATCATTGTATCAATACATACTTATGTATTGTATTAATGCATACGTATGTACATGTAAATGATATTGGTAAATGAACTAGAATATCAACAAAACAATGTTTTACCTTTTCCGGATGCACCTGAGAGTTACCGTTCATTATGCGACATCATTCCTAGACCATTTTTTTCTGTTTCACGTTCAAGTGTATTTAAAATGTATGAGAAATGTTGATAAAAAAGTTTCTTATCCATTAAATACACACTACATTGTGTTTCCTCGATGTAGAGCTAATAAATTCATCGTCTGAAGTAAAACAGACCGTTCATACTTCGACAGTATGGCGGCAATCCTTGACGTACAGGTTAGCAATAGCAACCTCAGGTATATCGAAAGAACTAGTACAGTTGCATGTGTTAAAATGCAAAAAGGCGCATTAATCAATACACATTTTCCGGAACTCTGAACAGCCATTATATAACTCAAAAGAATTACATGAATGAATCCACAATGGACACAAAAGAATCAGTTCTTTCGACAGGTGTTATGAATAACTTATATTACCTGTACTTCCAATATCGATTTTTTACAAGCACTAGCATGGATGTTTAGAAATAGTCGCCTCGAAACGAATATAATGAGCATAATACAAACTGCACATAATGAGCATAACATACAGATCAATATTTCATTCAGGTAGCTTTGGCAACATGGTCAAGTTAACCTACTCCTATACATTGATACACCGCACACTATTTAATGATTAACATGTCGTTACAAAAAATGTATAATTTTAATTTTACGTTTTGTATTTTGGGGACGTTTTAATCAAGACCGTTAAAATAACTTAAAAAAAATAATACAAAAAAAAGAGGGAAAAAGAGAAAATTACCATAATGGGAACAACCCTCGTGTCCGCAGCTCGACCACAGCACACCATTGTCAGTATGATCTAGCATGCAGGAAAACGTGTAGTTCCCATTTCTACCTGGAGAAAACAATTATATCTTGTCTGTCAACAATCTGAAAATCCGGTTTGGTTTGTTAATTAAGCCATATGCATCGCAGAGACTTAAATAGCTCCATGTCAGTCGTCAACATTCGTGCATTCGTCAACAACCCACTTACTAATACACACATACCATGGGGGACACGAATGAAATTGAATTTATGTAAACTTGAGATAAAAACAACGCTAGGCTTTGACATGCAAAGTACCAATTTAAATGAAAATTCACGGTTTTTTTACAACATAAAACAGAGACCGGCTCTCCAGCTGTAAATGATGTCAATAGTTAAATGAATCGGATTCACTGTTTGAAATACTATAATCTTATGCAAAAAATTAAAAGGGAAGCGGGATTCTTTTGTTGGATAGTCGAACATTATAACAAAAACGGTGCACTCAGTACGGTGGGCACAATGAACCTATCACTTGTATTTTGGCATTGGATGATACTATGTAAATGAATTACATGCCATAACTACCAAATTTGTAAAAAAAAAAAAAAAAAAAAAAAAAAAAAGTAGGAAGTAAAATAAAAAGTTATAGAAAACATAAATCCTGCTGTTGACTCACCTATTTCTCTTTTCCTCAAAGTAAATCATCACGTGGTACGTTTATGTCGTCATCGTGACGTCAACAAATGGACCTTTTTTGTTCTTTAGAAACATGCACAGCACGTTTGCGCAACAGCAACAAAAACTAATTTCATCAACTTTTTTTTCAAAAATGCATAATCGATTGTTAAGAATTTTTTGTACACAAAGGAAACCATGGAAACAACAAAACAAACAAAATGCAAATAACGAAAAATCTCTCCAAACCTTCTCACTCTTCTTTTCACTCAGGCATAGCCTATAAACATACCAATGGCATTTTCTGACAAATTTGAACTGAAATTTTTGAAAAAAAAAGAAAGTTTTCATAAATGAAAATTATCAAACACAAGCCGAAAAACTTTCATACCGTTAGCTTACGGCCAACCTGGACGTAGACCTTCATCAGACTGATGTAAGCAGATGTTGACACTCACTGACCGCTAGGTGGTATAGAGTCCAGGACCCTCTTATAAATGTCAGGTAGATCGAACCCCCCCCCCCTCCCCCCCATTCATGGGTGGCTGGTTACCGCTGATGTTGATATCCTCTCGTATCTTGCGTGGGATGTCAGATGACTCGGACTCAAGGATCTTGGTCAATACTGTGTCTGTTTCATGTTCAGAAACGGCAGAGCTGGTATTGCCTACAGTATTGTATTGATATTGCCTACAGTACGGTTTTAATAATTTTCACTTATGATCTAAATACCAAGCTAATGACCATTTTTGCTCAAGAAAGTTTTCCTCTGTTTTGTTGTATCTCTTCTTGTTTGTTCCGTTCTATATGAAAACCCTTAAGGAGGCCTATGCGCTTATCGTCTAAACGCACCATTTGTATCTTAGAGTAAACAAATAATGATTATTTTTATTGATAAATGTAATAAACACATTTGCATTTGGAACGTAATGTATTGTCATTATCATATCTGTTTCCTTAGTGTTAATGTCACGCATCTTATGTTCACGTCACGTACCTCTCATCCCCGAAGTACCCTGGGTTTCAGTTGTCTAAAAAGGCAAGTTCGTCTTTCTTTCACCTATTTCTTGCTTGACCGCTAAACATTTTTTTCGAAATCTGTTCCGTCAATCATGGGTAATGCTCCCGGTAAATAAACATGTATATCCAAAATATCGATACCAGATAAAACCGCTGTATTTTCAGCTGTGTATGGCATGTGAAAAAAAAAGAAAAATAAATAAATAAAATAAAATAAAATCTTTTCTGAAAACAAGATCACCTTCAGGAGTAACGGAGACTTTTGTGAAATGCTTGGATATTTGAGTCTCTCATTTATTAATTAATTAATTTATTTATCTATTTATTTATTTATTTGTTTGTTTTTGTGTTTGTTTATCTGTTTATTTTAAGAGGAAATTGACAATAAAAACGATGCCAAATATAATTATTATAATAATAATAATTTATTCAGCTTTTAAAATGTTACATTTTAACATTGTTCGCTGTCCAAGCTACTTCTAACAGTACTCTATTATGCTTACATCAAAAAAGTTGATAAATATAATGATTTTACTTCTCTCTTATCCAAAAAAAAAAAAAAAAAAAAAAAAAAAAAAAAAAAATATATATATATATATATATATATATATATATATATATATATATATATATATATATATATATATATATATATATATAGTTCTAATTGTTGTGAAAAATAGATATTCGGAGCTCCACTACCCCACCAAGAGCTAAAACCCATATATGCTGAATAATATGCCCTTGCGTCATTTTTCTTTTACAAACTTTTATTGTGGAATGGCAGTTACCCATAAATTTTTTTTCTGTTAACCTAATGAAACATGACAAGAAGAATAAACACAGTAACTAACTCAGAAATATCTTCTACAGTTTTCAGTTTGAGTGTACCCAGGCATGGTGCGAAGCTGTTATCAATTTAAAACGCCAATAAAGCAATATGTTTATGCGTTGCACTTTACTCAAACATAGATTTGCTTTATTAACGGAAAAAGGGGGATCAGACCAGTTTGGCTTGAGCCCTTCGAAAAATAGCATCTATAAAATCACGCTATGACACAGATGAAATCAAGAGGTCGGGTGATCCCATTTGAGACAGCACCCTGTCAAGCCACTGCAGCGGTCCGTTCAGGTGAATCTCTATCCAGCAAGGGGTGCTTGTTACATCTTGACGATGATATTCGGCACCCCATCCTTTCACAAAGCTCAGCCTTATCGTGCACATTTTGGTCAATTCGTACACTGCTTCGAATCCATGGTGGACTGCCTGGTTCAACATTTCGGCAAATTCTTGGTTGTTAAAGATCTTCAAGGTGCAACCCGGCGGAATTTTGCAAACAGTGGTGGCATGGAAGTTGTGGCGGTAGTTGCATTGTCGACTCTGTACAAAAATACTGCTGTTGCTCAAACACTCTGCAAACACCTCCCCGCCGATGTAGTACAGATGAAGACCTGACAAAAAACATTGACAAAAACCATGATTGCATTAGCATATGATCATTCAAATGACAATGCCAAACGTTTAAGACAATTGCTTTAGATATTCAATACACAGCGAGGAACCTTGCATTTCCTGCCAAAGTGAGTAAATAGTCGACTACTTTCGGTCAAAAAGTTTTACCTTTTCCAATGTGTTTCCTTGTATTCTCAATTGTGGAATTTCTATTTATATTGGATAGCAAACCCAGGCAGAACCTATTGCTATTGCTGTTAGGATCCGTAAAACCATCCACGTATACGTGCATGTTTGAAGCGTGAAATGATTCTCCTACTCGGCTATTTAGTTCAAAATACACGATTTTACACCATGAATCTGATGGCTCTTGGTAGGAAACGGCTTGAACATCTGAAAGAAAAAACAACGGTAGTTAATGTTGGTAAACTGCCACAGTGGAAAACACTGGACGCCAAGGGATACACCGTACACGCCCCCCCCCCCCGTCCACTATTTGCACTCTATAGTGTAGACACAAGCATATCTTAGCAACCAAACTATTATCTATTATGCATTACCTTGACTACTGTCATCAGACATATCCATCAAACATGAGAGTTCCTGGGGCCGGTATTGGATAGTATATCCTGCAGATTCCTGATAAGCCGGGGGAGGGGTGCTGTCTATGATTTGATGAAAATATAAATGTATGATATAAACCAGCAAGGGTGTAATTCCATTATTTGTGTTATTTGATAAAATTTGATTTAGGGCAGTTCTTTCAGTTAAAAGCTATATTGGGATGTATTACTCTCCATATATCATTACTGCAGAGCTAAGATAAAAATAATTTTATCATTTTTCTTAAATTCTCTATAATTGTCCCATTAAAAAAATAAACACTTACTTGGTATACTGTGCTGACTGCCCTGATTCGAGAACTGGTCAGATCTAGAGGGGAAAGAAGTTTGGAATGCGTCCGGGTAGTTGACATTGCATGGCATGCGTGGGTCGGGTCTCAGTTGAAAGGGGGCCAGTGTGCAGGGCGATGGAAACTCTGGCGTGTAACGGGGGACCATCACCGGAGGAAGTACTGGGAAATAGAATCGGGAAAATATCACAGCCTTTAATGGAATACTCCAACAAAACAGATGGTACATGTAGAGGGGTAAAATTGACCGGTTGAAGTTTGTTCGTGTATGCCACTTTGACTAATGGTCTATGTCCGCGTGACCAAGATTCTTAGAGCACAATCTGCAGCGGTTTCCCGGAGAGAACTGATGCTGTCCTCACCAGTCGGATATTGTGTCAGTTGTGTGCACATGCAGTTAAACTGTTACAGAATACTGGGATAAAAGCCCTGGTGCAACGTTACTACAGATGAATTGAATATTGCTTTATGTTAAACAAAAATGGCAGAATTTTTAATTTAAGACTATGTTAATAACCAAGCCTTTGAAATTAAAAAAAAAAAAAAACTAACTTGAAGATATTCCAAAAGATTATTTACTGCCCATCTCCAAGTGATGACCGTATTTGTTGTTATTCACCACTTCTCTACAATTCTAAGACAATAATTCAACCGCGCGATTAATCATGGTGTAATGACACGCACCATTTTCGCATTTAACAAGCTCAAGATCTTAAAGGAAGGCCAGATTTCAACTTTAGCATGAAAGAAACTATCCGGTGATTAAAAAAAAAGTAAATGGCAAATGGTCACATTTAAATATGATAAGCTATACAAAACAGCATAATAAACTAAAATAATAATAATGAAATAACTATAGGGAGAGCGTGATTGTACAATTTGAATTTATCAGAAATTGGGAATTATCATATATGCCAAAAAGTCGTTTTTACCTTTTTTTCTCTCACATTCTACCTGGTTTACCTCTCTACCATATGTCCGTTTGTTACTTTTCACAGCCATTAGGGCATTAGCCTTATCAATAAAATTTACACAATGGCTATTTAAGTGTAATAAATCTTGAAATTATTACCCTTCTCTTCGAGTGAGTAATATTTGACATTTTCTCTCATTGTAAAGCATACATTACTGTGCAGCTGGCACATTAGCTAGATAGTCAAAATAATTACAGGATAATCATTCACTTTTTGCATCTGCGTCATATAAAAAATACAATTTTGTATTATAGATAAATACACTGCCGTGGTTTAAAATGAAAACAAAACGTAAAGGTTATTGAGAAGGTTGATATTCTGGGGCTGTAAGGATCCCTCTTACTATTTTGGTTAACAAGTCTGTATTTGCTTGCCCTTTGCTGCGCCTATTTAGTAGTAATTGTTGAGTATATTAATAACCCTCCTTAATGACAGTAATTTACTTTTGGTTAAATATCTATTAGGCTGTGCATATAAAATCGATATGTAATATTTCAATTGTAAATACATACTTTAGAAAACCGGACAGGTTAATTAACCGCATTAACAAGAATGTTTCGATCTGATAGGTTGAAGTAAAACCACCAATACACGGGATAAATGAAATTAGAACAAAGCATGCATATTACAAGTAAGGAAGTATTTCATGAGGCATAATGTATGTATAATGGGACGAGCTAGGAGACTTTTACCTGGAGATTCCACTCGGCTGTAGTGATAAGGATTGACACAGACTTCACCTTTCTTGGCACTAAAGGGGAATTCACAGAATTCCTGAGCCTTCAACTCGTGGTGACTTCGGAGATCAGGCCATCTCCATACCCGGCAGTAAAATACATGGGGCAAACCCTTGCGATGGTGAATCTGAATACGTCCATCTAAAGAACGTGGAATGGTAACGCATCCCGTTCGTGTGCCAGTGCAGCTTAATGCCTTTTCCAGTTCCTCTAAGGCACCGCTTTTCTTTTTCAGTTTCTTAACGAGCCACAAAATAGCCTCTTCGGCCCATTTTTCCTCTTCGTCTCCCTGTCTCCATCCTAACAGTCGCTTGGTGAAAGGATTGGTGAATGAGAACAAGTTATTCAGACCACTTAAAGCTGACATTTTGCTCAGTTAGACTGGGTTGTGTATGTTATATGTTCTCAACTGAAGTTTGACCGCCAGTGCATTTTGTGGGGTCGTCTCTTACGTCGGAAAGCGCGTCATCTTCCCACTTCTGCCGGAAGATACGGTTTCGCTGCAATGATTCCTAGGTGAGGCGTAACCACGAATAATTTTCTCGGTATAATCATCAGACACGTGCAGTGAGTAGATGGTCATGTTCTCTCTCTTCTGCGAAGCATGTTTATGCGACTGCATTGTTTCTAAAAAGCCAATCGCTTTCAATTGAAAAAGGTAGATGAAAAAGATCACCAAACGAAAAAAAAAAATCTTAAAAGCACAAATTTCACTAACATGATTGCCGATGATCTGTACTTATTTCCATTTGACCTTAGTAAAAAAGACCCTAGTACTGTTAATTGTCGACACAATTCCTCGTGGCCTTTAGTCATCAACAATTATCAACAAGCTGCGTTTGTCTTCATCAGTGTCTTCATGGCCTTAAAACAGTATATACACCACAGCAGCTGAGCTAAAATCTTTGCCCAACTGAATTTCGCGCTTTGTAGCTATTAAACCGAACACACACGGAAATTCTGTTGTCTTGAAATATAATCATACCCCTCATCTCTAAAGATACATGTAGATTTTTCCAAAAGTATTATCGTGAAATAATGAAATAGGTAGGCCTACGTTCAGGTGACCTAA
This sequence comes from Lingula anatina, assembly GCF_051362555.1. NCBI lineage: Eukaryota > Metazoa > Brachiopoda > Lingulata > Lingulida > Lingulidae > Lingula > Lingula anatina. Next base: position 24,822,240 of record NC_141767.1, read on the forward strand.
AATGGGTTTTATCCAAAGTGGAACTGCAAGAAACGCATATAATCGAAAAAGGTGCTTTTACTAATGTATATCTTAAAGCCAGTTTTTTAGTCAGGTACTTGATAAATATATAACAAAGTGATAGTAGGCCAAAAGTGAATTGCTTCGGACGCAAGAGAAATAACAGTAACGTCATTTTTGCGTCAGTTTCTGAAAACGGGATCCCGTCAATTGTTAATTTCACTACTACCAGTACGTTCCAGTATGTTGTGTTTGATACATATTTTCATAAACTACATTGCCACTTTTGATACTCAGTATTTTCAAGCGTTTTCCTGGACACAGAAAAAATCCCAACGGAAAATAACTAAATCGAAACTTCTTTGTTGTTCACATTTTACCTTGGACTGATTTTTCTTAGCTTATCAGCTAGTTAGTCTTTCAAACAGAGTACACATCACTTTACTTTTGCGTTGGCTTGCAGAGGATAGCTCTCCGGGATGCTCATTTAATCGACCTTGACATCGTAAAAGTGAGAACTGTGTTTGCGCTAATGTCCTGTGGAATTAATTATTCACAGATTCCTTAGGTAAACATGTAGAAGAGAAGGAAGAGAAGAGGCGGATTTGTCTACATCGGATGCTTGCTACAGGCCACTCATTTTAACAATAGAACAGCTACTAATTTGTGACAAAAATCAATATTTCTATAATATTCTTTGACTCACATTTTGTTTGACAACAGAAAAAACCTTCCAAGCACGCTATCTAAACGTCTGCGCGAGCTAACTAAATAGACCCGAGGGATATATTGCACTGCAATTGAGCACAACTGATTAATTTATTTGATCGCGTCAGCCTTACTGACAACGTCTTATCTGTTGACATGATGTTTTAGTATGCTGTGAGTCGCTGGGTAACGTGTTGGCCGGTGGCGTAGACATAACGCTACAGAACACACAGCAGAGAACTACATAATAGAACCAGCAACAAAGGTACACGTGAAATAGCCACTACCAGCCGGAACAATGTATGTTTAAACAAGCACAGTCAATTTCCTGGTTTTACAATCTCTAATTTACTGTGCCGATTTGTCGTTGAAACATATGCGTACTGTATCTATGAAAAGATGGAGAAGAGAGACCACTGACCTCCCATTGGGACTGATTGAAGCTCTGAAATGGCTGTAAACGAGACATCCTCAAGTTTTATATTTTTTGTAGCATTTTTCTATATTATTATCACTTTTTTGGAAGGTAAGTAACTGTTACACAGTAAAGGATAGTTTACTATCTAGAAAAATTCCACAGTGTTAAGAGTTTAGTTTCATGTTATCTAGGCTAATAAGTGGTGAATGTTGATTGTTTCTGCTCCCGTTTCCTAGCTGCGTCAATCTCGAAAAGTAGATTAAACGAAGAGCGATTTTATAATATGGTATATAAGACCATAAAAACATCGACCTCAGAAGCAAATACTAATGCTATTAAGATACTATATTTAAAAAATATATATATATTTCTATTTTGCAATATAATACTAAAGGTGTCCGCCAGGACGTGATAAATTATATGTGACATTGCATTAAAGGTTACTTTCCCGATCGCGAGTTGTTAACATATAATACTCTTATGACAGGTTCTTGTCGCATTTTATACGACATCATCCCACTTATATCTTTTTATAGCCCGGATATAACGCGATGGCTTTATTAATTTTTTATTTTCTTTTCTTTGTTTTTTTGCATCTCACGGTTTCGATGATTTTTCGTCTTATTCTATATACATTCTAAAATAATAAATAAAATTTGATTAAGCCATCGTGCAAAGTTAGCGATACACACTATATTTTGAAACAAAATTTTGTTTAATTCAGTGGAAAACCGTATGATAAATACTAGTTTGAGAATCTATATTATTTTCATCTCCAGAGTTCACTAGAGCCGTATGCCCACTTTTGTATGATTGTAGCTGTTCTCTCAAAGATAGATAAGCTTGTTTATGAGAATATGTAGGTGACTTTAAATTTATTTTACAGTGCTGCAAGGTACAATTATCAATAATAATGAGCTTGCGTACTTGTTACGATTACTTTAACATATTTTTTTCTTTTAGTGCAAACCACTGAAGGGAATAACAACATTACTAATAATATTACAACAACAACAACAACAACTCAGGCGGCAACTCGTAAGTTACTTATACACAATTAAAAGGACAATCTGTAACTTCATTCTAGATCTAAAATTTCAGTAACGCTGATCCAGAGAATTCAATCTGTTTAGAAAACATCATGTCATACTTTGAAAAAAAAAAAAAAGAATTTCACAGTATCTGAATTCGTTTTGTAATTTTAGTATGGGCATCAATCGTTTAATTAGATAGAAAAACATTTTAAACTTTTTGTATTTATTCAAATAGTCACATTTAACTTGACTACTTATTATTTGATGTCACTATCTGAGTCTATGTTTTTTATTTACATTACTTTCTTCCTCCAGTGTATCCATTAGTGGCAGGCACGGACCTTACAGTGCTGGACTTGGCTGCAATAATTGTTGGTGCCTTCATCCTAGGAAGTTTTATTATCATAGCCCTATATCAAGTAGTTCACCCCGAGGAGACAACAAAAGCGAAGCAAAACAAACTTTCACCAACTGCAAAAGAACATTAACTACGCAAAAAGAGGACCCATTTTATAGAAGGGCCTTTCTGGTTAATTTTGCTATCTGCCCACAACCCCCCCATTCTGCCATGTCACTTGCCCTAGCATTTTGTTCGGTAGGCCTAGTGAAATTCAGCTAAAAATTACATCGAGCAGTGAATATTTAATAAATCTTGAAAAAAATCTTTCAGAATCAAGTTGCTGGTTAACTTGTTATTAGTGTGATTTTATTAGAGGCGTGGCATCCTTCTGGCGAGAAACCTGCATGTTCGATGGAATAGCCTACTTTTTATAATAATGAATGAAATAGTTCAGGAAGTAGGACCAATGAAATTAGTGTGACTTGGAGCGCATTCAGAACAGATGATCCGCGGACTAACTGATCCGCCGACTAACATGGCCGACTCCACTTAAAAGCAGCGTCGTTTAATCCCCAGATGGTCACCCCGCCTCCACACAATAGACCAAACAGTTTTCCTCGAAATGTGTTATCTATATTGCATATGTGGTGAAAAAATTTGAAAAAATTGGACCGATCAAACTTATTTTCAGCCTTGATCTGTATTTTATGAATATTCAAGAGTTCTGTAAGTTTGAAGACAATAGGTCAAACAGTTTTCCACTTATCATGTTATCTCTGAAAGTGCATGGCGACGCCGACGACAGACGCAGGTGATGGCTATATGTACAGAGATTGTCACCCGATGTGTATGAAAAGAAAACAGTTCCATTAACTATGTTAGGCCTATGTTACACTCAAATCCCCTTAAACGTAGATTTTGACCCACGCCACAAACCCAAAAGGCTGTTACCCCCCCCCCCCCCCCCCCGATTCTTCGCGGAATCACATCGAAGGCGTCGCTTACATAGATCCTGCAGACAGAAGTAACAAAATGTACACAGGTTCAATGTTACGACGGATCTCTTAGAAGTCAGAAACAGAAGCCTTGACGACATGCTTACGTAGCTTATTCAATATGCACATGCTGTTGTACAGGATGCATGTATGTAATAAAATATACATCTTGGTTAATATACATCTTTCTCTTATTATTATTATTGGTTCAACAATTTGTACAAACATGTAGGTATGTGACTGAGAAGGCCCTGTAATTATATTTCTTTTTTTTTTCCTTTTTTTGCGCCAACCTGCACAAGTTCTCCAATAGCTAGTCTTTTAAAAACATATAGGGGTCTACTAGTATAGGCCTACCTTTGTGTCAGCGCATCTCGATCATATTCTAAGTGCGGTGGGAGATTATAATTTTGGGCCAATGTCACCATAAATTTTCGGAGCAAAGAATAAAGTTTAATATAAAGAAAATGCAGAACAAAGGACGTCTATGTAAACAAGAAGGGTCTACCAGAACATTGGTAGGGGCCGACGACTTCATCCTACAGGGTATCTGGGATAAAAAAAAAAAAAAAAAAAAAAAAGGGAGCTTAAATTTGAGATTAATAGGACACCTGAAACAAGTAGGTTTTTTTTAAATATTGAATCAACTCTGTTAACATTTATGCCTACATTGTCACGAACCACTGACAAGCAGTACAAATCAGTCCCCCCCCCCCACACACACACACGTACACCTTTTTTCCAAGGTAGTAACAGTACTTTAGAATAAGATGTCTAAGACAAATAAGTTGACGTGAATATCTGACTGTTTGCATTTATATAAAGCATCCTAAATTTGCATTTCATGTAGCGTTTTAATGATGCCAGAACTACCGTTGTGTGAGAACAAGACAAGGAAATTTGAAAATTCTTTTGAAAAATTAATGCACATTGTAATATAGGTCTTTATCAACTATCAGCAAATCTACAGACACTCTCTGATATAGCTTTGTTAAATTAAATGAAACAATAATTATCAACGATCAGTTTAATCGGCGAGTTTTGACACTGGACTCAGCATTTCTATGACCTTGACCTCAAAAGCTTTGGTGTTTAATTCCGCATTCAAGTCTCGTTTCTGATTATTATGAAAACAATGCAATGGTGTCCATAAAGAGGGAGGAGAGGAGCGGTAGTGGATAGTGTCAACTTAAGCCGTAGACGAAGCGATATAAGATGGCTTTTCAAGCTCCTAATGCTGGCCAAGGTAATTTCTAGTATCAGAATCTTTCTATAACATGTATTTCTACCAATCATTTCAACATGGCCTGGTTTACCTGTTCAAAAATTCTTCACACCATCTCATCTAAAGGTATCACGAATAGCATAGTTGCCTCAGTCAGCGGCCTTCCACATGCGAACGGCACAGTCTCCCGTTAGCATGTAAGGCCGCAAACTGAGGCAAGTACCATAGGTACCGCATCGATAACACAGTTTCAAGCTTGTAAGTCTGTACCATATTGTGAGTTTTAAGTTACAGATCCTATACCCCCCCTCTCATCTGATTCTTGCACGCTCAGCTTAATATTAGAAATCCTTCAATAGATATATAAGGGCTATATAGGGACAGAAATTTCAAATTAACTTGTATTCCTTCATTTTCACATATAAGCTTTGGGTAACTTAAAATTGTCTTTGGCACTAACACGTTGTTGAACGTGGATTTATGTACTTTTCAGGTCGACAAAACAGGAAAATATTGGAAGAACTAGAAGAACAGAAAAAGCGACTGAGAATACAGGCTGCGAGCCAGCCATCTGGGGCAGCATCTGGGTAAAAGACAATATTTTTAGAAACTTACTCAGAGAAAAGTAAAGTACACTGTCCCACACCAGTTAAGCAAAGATGAAAGGAGCTAAATTTATTAATTTTACCAAAAATATGATAAAAATATATGATCAGATTTTTTCACCACTCATTATTGTCCCTTTATAAACCTCATTGTTCCAATATGTTTTATTTGTAGTGCAGGAATTCAGCCTTCTATCCAACCATCACAAATGGTAAGATAATGCATATATATTAGACATGTTGATCATTAATAACTGTGCACAAGAGTGTGTTTAGTACTATTTGCAAAAGAATAAAATCCGGTTAGTAACATGCTTTTATGGTACTTATATACATAGTTATTTTACTCCCTAGTCTGGCATGAACATTTTAACCAGTACACTTATTTGGCATCATGAATGATATTTCTGTATGTTTGAATTACAGCTTACAATGGATAGCAACACATTGGCAGCACAGCAGAGAGTAGCACTTCAGGTGAGAACATTGTTATTGATAAGCAAGTCTTTGTAACTCACTAACTGTATACATGGTTCAGGGGCGGATCCAGAGATATTTCTGACAGTCTTCCACATTATCTTTGTTGATCCATCTTCCATTTTTGACCGTCTTCTGACAGAAAAAAATAGGTACTCATCAGTGTAAACTTAGAAATTTGACCGTCTTCCGGAAGACCCAGAAGACCGCCTCAATCTGCCCCTGTAGTTGAAGTTGGATATTCTGACTCAATCCATCTCAGATGTGTGCTATTATATTTGTTGAGATGAACTCTTTGTTTGTATTCTGGACAGAGGCCAATGGAGCTGTTTGGATTACAAAATTTGATGTACTGGTATAGTTACAGGTCACATAACGGAAAATGCTACAAACACATATTTTCATACGTTTGCAACTACGAGTATCTTCTTCGAATGTATTGGCAGTAAGGATGTGTAAGCATATTGCCTATAGTCTTTTCTGCAACTTGTTTTTTGAATTAAGTATGCTGAGTATGTCATAAATTGATCTAGCATTTTGTCTTCTTTTACACACAGTGCGCTTAAAATAATATGAAACTACATATCGTGGCTTTCTTTGTCCCAAATGTACCCATAAAATATAGCACAGGTGGTAAGTTTACTTATGCCTTGGTTTTAGAGTGCAATTTTCCCACATCTGTAGCAAAAATAGCTTTTGTATATAGATCTCAAATGGTCTATAGTTTACTCTGAACATCTAAGTAAATGTATTACCACTATCTCCATTTCAGCATGCCCACCAGAACTCAGTGGGATTTTTCATTACTCAAGACTCTTCATTTGGGAATCTCATTTTACCAGTGTTACCAAGGTGATACCTGTATACAAGCAAGAGACTGAGAACTATAAGTGGAAGAAAATTATGAGGAAAACCTATTCTTCTGTCTACACAGAAGTGCTAGTATTGCAATTGTTTTCATTGCAAGTGTAATTTTGTAAAGTGGTGGAAATGACCTAGGTGCCAGAGCAGTTTAACAAACAACTTATCAGACGAGCAACATTTTTACTGATTCTGTTAAATTATGCGGAGTTGTGAACCAGGAATTTCAAGATTAAAATATCTCAAACATGAAGGAATAAGATAAGAGTCAGCAGCTGGAGAAATGCAGTCCAAATACCTTTTCCATTGTAAATGATCGTCTACTTTTTATTATGGAAATTGTGTATAGCATCATGTGATAGAGATTGGTTGGGCAATTAATGAAATGTTTCATTTTAGTAAGAAGTGAACTATTTTTTTCATTATTGAATGTGGACATTTTCCCCTGGCTATTTCAGAAAATATTTTTATAATAATAGTGAACAATTTTATACAAATGTACCAACAGTTATGATTGAAACTTGGAATAATTGACATTTATACACATTTGATGGCTAGATATGCTTACATTTTTGCAAAAATTGACATTTCTTTATGCTCATTTTGGAAATTGCTCTTCAAACGTTAAATGTATTGATGTCATATTCTTTAAAGAATATATTTATGATGATGATAAGCAAACTTGGTTTTTGTGATGAATGATCCATTGCATTCAATGTTTTTTATATGTACAGACAAAGATATGTCTGTACATGTAGCCGTCACCTGTGTCTGTCGTCGCCGTCGTTGCTGTGCACTTTCACCAATAACACATTGTTTTTCCTTTTGGCTTGAAACTTACAGAACTGATGAATATCTATTATACGCAGGTCGAGTTCGAAAATCTGCATGATTGGGCCAATTTTATGGAAGTTATGCTGTTTTTTCACTTTTTTCAGCACATATGCAACACTGATAATACGATAAGTGAAAATCCATTTTACCTTTTGGTTTGAAACTTACAGAACTGATTAATATTCATAATACGCAGGTCAAGTTCGAAAATCAGCATGATCGGGCCATTTTAAGGGAAGTTATGCTGTTTTTTTCACTTTTTTCAGCATATATGCAACCCTGATAACACGATAAGTGAAAAACTGCTTTACTTTTTGGATTGAAACTTACAGATCTGATGAATATTCATAATATGCAGGTCAAGTTCGAACATCAGCATGATCGGGCGACTTTTATAGAAGTTATGCTGTTTTTTCAATTTTTATTTCAACATAAATGAAACACTGATAACACAATATAAGAAAAACAGATAGGCCAATTGTCATTATACTCACAGGAGTAGTCAATTTAACTAAAACGCAGGTTAAGTTCGAAAATCAGCATAATCAGGCCATTTTTTTAGAAGTTATGCTTTTTTTTCAGATTTCCTCAGATTCAATTCATATGCATGTTAACAGTCTCATTATTGAACTAATAAGATACGTAAAAGTACTTGTTTGACATTTCCTGCATCTTTACAACATTGTTAGTTGATTATGTAAAAATGATGGTAAACTTGTTATCGGGTATTGTGTAATGAAGTGTCAAAAATGGAAATAAACTCATATCATTGCAGTTTGTCAGATTCAATCATCCACTATGTTCAGAATCTCAGAATGGAGGAAATTGGACATTTAACACTGTTATGTTGCATCAAAATTTGAAGATACCCCTATTTTGAGCACTGCTCCCATGATAACCATGTCTACATGTCAAAATGTCACCTTTGCCTTGGCATTTGTCACTGATTAGCTCCTCCACCAGTGTAAAAGGTGTATTAGTGTGATCATATGTGTGGAATTTCATGTCAGATGGACATATAAAGATCTAAAAATTCGTCAAAATATTGAAAAAAGATACAGCTTTGCACAGCAGTCGGAAATCGGTACGATTCAGTTGTTAGTTACGAACTACTTCCTGGTTTTCATAAGGTCCTTCAAGACCTCTATAACATTGTTATAATTGCAGCCCATACCATAAAACACCCCAAAATACTTAGATATGGACATATCAGATTATATTAATGCCAAATTTCCACATGACAACGATTTATAGACTCCCGGGAATTATTTTCCCTTAACGCTCTTTGTCGCGCTGGCGGTCAATGCAGCATTTATTTCAAAACAAGTTGGCCGCAAATTAAGCACGATTTTGCAACTTCAGGTTCCGTGTCACTTTTTCATATCATGCATCTTTTATTTCTACAAGTATTCTCTGCCCAAAAATGCGTAAAAAAAGAGAGTTATCTTACCAGGTTGTTTAGAAAACTTCTTTTTCCTCCGACTACACGTCTTCTCTCCCGTTCACCTCCAGGTTAAAATGACCACTCAGCTTCGCTTCTAACACCACTACACGTCACTTCCGGGCACAATCAGTCTTCTCCGATTCCCTTTAACACACGTAGGAACTGCAAGTCTTCAAAATGGTTGAATAAGTTTAAATCAGTGAAAAGGGATCCAAAAAATATTTTTTCATTTTAATACTTATCATTCATCAGCTTTTGCATTTTCCATCTATTTTATCTCAGCTGCTAATGATAAGTGTTTAAATCATCAATTAATTCTCGTAAAATATAAATAGTTTAAGTCATGAATAATCCTTAGATATACACCCAATGCATATTTTCAAAGATGCCAGTGTGTTATTGTGATGTTATACAAGTTGTTATTATTTTAACAAAAGTTAAAAGAAAATGATAAAAAAACACCAGACTAAGATATGGGTCCCGTGGCAATCTTCCTTCTACAATTTAAGTGTGAATTACTAGTAACTATGAAAACAGGAACTCACAAACAATATTACAATCACCATTTACCGAATCTGTATTAATTATTACTTTCAACCTTAAAACATTTAAGTCAACCATGAAACAATCTATAAGAGAATTGAATTGTGTTAATGGTATGGCAACTCCTGAGAACATCTTCAGTTATAATATAATGGCAGTGTTCCAAAACCACGATACATATTAAATACAGGCTTGCTTAAATCTTAAACGGAAAGGAAGTATTATCAAGTGTTGCACCTGCTCAGCAAAGCTGCAAATTTTATTTTGCAGCATCACAATTTCACTAGCACATTTAAGATTTAATAATTGTTAGTATATTTGTAACATATTTAATATTCGTCATTTGCCTCTAATCTTCGCTAAACATTATTAAAATATTACCACACATATTTATGATAAATGTATGCATATTTGTAATAACTAAATTTTATCATTTGCTACGGGAATGGGGGGGGGGTCTTAAAAATAAAAATTTTGGGCCGCAATTCCCACAGCAAATATGAAGGAGTGCCAGTAGATAAGGCCGGTGCCATGAAACTGAGGGTCCGTGTGACAGACAGTCCGTCCTCCATATAGTTAGGGTTAGTTTGACCTCAGTAGGTCAAAATCTAGGGCGAGGCTCACTTGTACAAATGAATGGGAAGCGGACTCTCTGTCATGGGGGACTTTCTGGTACATGTCACCGGTGATGGCACAGAAATGGGAAAATTCTTGGTTTTGTCTAGTTTTGCTTGCATTATACATTTATATAAAATCTGATTCTCAAAATAAATGCAATCGGCAAGTATTATGCTACAGGGATGGGAGTGAGGTGTTCTTAAGAATAAAAAAATTGGGCCTTAATTCCCTCAGCAAATATAAAATAGTGCCAGTAGATAAGGACAATAATGGCACAAGGATGGAAAAAATCTTGGTTTTGTCTAGTTTTGCTTGCTATATGCATTTATATAAAAAATTGGGCCTCAATTCCCACAGAAAAAAAAAAAAAAAAAAAAAAATAGTGCCAGTAGATAAGGATAACAATGGCACAGGAATGGGAAAAAAATAGTTTTTTTTCTCGTTTTACTTGTGTTATAGTCAAGAACATATACATTTATACACAATGTGCCCCTTCGTTAACATTAAGAGGTGTTGGGTTCTTAAATCTACAGTGGGATTTATTTAAGTAAGATAGTTACTTCTCTAATTTGACTCAGGAAAGTCTAGGTAACGGCTCGAGTTATTCCTGGGACTCCGTAACTTAAAAGCATCGCGTATTGCGAACGGCGATATCACAGAGGCTACAGTGTATTACATGGGGCGAGCATGGGCAAGTACTCGTAATGGTATCGAGACGCTTGCGCTCGGTCGCAATGCGCGCTGCTTTCGAGTTACGGGGCCCGGGAGAGCAAAGTAACGCAGCACCACAGCTTTGTATCCAAAAACCAAAATTCAACTCATTACCTGGACATCGGCTAGTTTTATGGAAGAAATTGGAGTGACAGAAATAGTGACGAGATTGTAAAAGTTTAAGTGAGAGGCGAAAGAGGATAATTTCTACTAATGATTAAACGAGCATACATGCGAGTCCATTTAAATTTATTTGCAAGTCTCGCTTTTTTTAGCGATCTGTACACGACCACTTTTTTTTACAAAAAAAAAAAAAAAAAGGAAAAAAGAAAATTATAGAATATTTTTTATTCAACTATTATGTATAATTTTGAATATTTACAGTTGATTTAAAAAGGACTAATAATCAGTAATGAACTACGTAAACGCAATGAATTAATACATAGCAGTATTATCAAAAGTTCTAAGATTTTCCATCGTCTTCATCTAGCGTCGGAACGCACACAGTCCGATAATGCAGGTCTTGTGGTCGGAAACTGGTATCAGATGCTCTCGGGCCGTGGGGAAAAACCCGTCTAAACCCTTCGTGGGGAATGCCGGGAAAGTGCCCACGCCCGGATAATTCTTCAAGAACCGTTTTAGACAGCATTGTGTGACGGAATAACCTTTGTCTTGACTAACTATTCTCTATATATACTATACACGAGGTGAAGCATAAAAACTTATTAAAGTAATTCTTACAGAAAAAGGCACTGAAGCCAATAAAAAACTAACAAGAGACATAACAATTAAACAAAATCATTTTGACTTTATCTTGGAGAATTAAAACCATAAATAAAGTTAATCATTTTACAACTGCAAGCATCTTTCAAAACTTGATTATAGTTCTCTTTATGATAAAATGCAAACAGATTCAAGTAATATGATTATAACTCGGGAATATCAATGATTTCAACTAAACATTGATATATAATTCGACTTAAAATACCAGGTTTCTAAAATGTAACTTTGCACTGAAATCGAAACTACCTGCATGATACAAGTACAGAATAAAGCAAGCTTGCTTCAAAATATTTCGGATCTCACATTACACTGTATGACCGCCCATGTAAATTTCAATCTGAATTTTTTTGATCCGGAGAAAAGGTGCATATGTGATGAAGTGGATGTATTTGTCAACTATAACACTTGAGAAAATCTGAATATTAGTAATGTGATCTCTATCTTGAGAGATGACAGCATCTCTCAAGAAGAGCAGACTGTACAAAAATATAATGAAATATTTTCTCACACGTAAAATATTTCATTACAGATTTTGCACAATCTATCAATGTAAAATCTCTTCATGTAAAAGCGTTTACATGAAGTCAGATTTTACAAAGATGTGAGGGTTTGTTAGTAAGGTTAGTGTGCAGGTTAAGACCTTTTCAAATGCCATACTGACAAACAACTCCACATCATCAAAAGCACAAATTTGAAAAATGACCATCTCAGATTGAAACAAAACACAGACGACCACAAGTGGTGGGAATGTTTTTGTGAGCAAAAAACTATCTGCATTCAGAATGTGGATAAAGCAACTCTATATTCAAATTTATTAATATAATAATTATAGCAACTGTAGAGGTAGACTTTTCCTACAGAAGCACACATCTTATTCAATTGATCTTGTATGGAATGAAGAATCATCTTGAACCTCAGTTTTCTCTTCTGTTATTGAAATAAAATGGTTCACTGCATAAGGCATAAAATACAAATGAAATTTGATGCAATTTCACCTCGACATGTTTGTGACCCATGAACCCCAAATGTTCTCAGCATCCAAAAGACTGATACATTATTAGACCGTATTCCCACTACATTCAGTACTGTATATTGCCTTCATTACCATTCCACATTCTCTATATTTGTTTGCAGAACAAGCCGTGTCCTTCAACACCAAAACTCGTGGGATGTCCGAGCATCCATGAAAGTGTCTACAGGGCTCCTTGCTAACGCTGTACAGTGTTTAACATCTTGGACATTTGGTCTTGGGTCGACGGTATCTGACATCACGCAGGCGTAATTATTGGAAAACTCCCAATTCGTAGCCTACAAATGAAATCCAACTTTTACTCAAAAGTATGAAAAGCTATATCGAAAGCTTGCAGTAACTGCAACAAAGAAAGTATATCACTGGTATTTACACACCGTTAACATTAATGAAAAGCTTGGTTCTTAAATGATCAGAGCGTTATTTCCAAATGTACAGTGAAATATGCTTCCTTTATTGAAATATATATATATTAACTTTTTAGAGTAAGTAGACAGCAGTCTTCAAAAAATAAATTATTTCAAACATTTGACAAAAAAGTAAGAAAAGATGTTGCTATATTGAATATTGTAATGTTAGCCTACATGTTAAATTGTTGACTGTCTGTGCTACTTTTAATTCTACTGTTTGTTTACATAGGATATAGTTTTTGATCACTGTCAATAATAAGAAACGCCATAATACACCAATAATAATACTTTAAAAATTCAGAACCACTTTTCTTAAGTTGTTGATCCCCAATAACTTACAAAGTTATCTGTATAAAGATCCCTCAATCCTGAAGAAGTGTTTCATCTGGAGGTTTGGTAGTTGCAATCTTCATTTTTAGAATCCACCACTTTTGGTAGCCTGCAAATTTAAATTATTACTTCAAAATGTAATAAAAGTCAACCATTTGTATATGAAATGTGTTTTTAAAGTTTCAGCAGTTTGATGGGAAATAAATATCAAAAGCACTTTTGTCACAAACTTGGAAAAAACATTCAAGCGAAATATTTTGACATGCCACTGGCGACCTTCAGACTTAATGTCACAATGGGGTATTGCACAAATTAGTTTTAACGAAGGAAAAGGAACACTAACAGCATTCAAACGACTCTACTCAAAGACGAGTTTAAGTAAAGCCTGAACAATCTAGATCCAGCGGGAGGAGTGTACTAGTATTCCATCAAGTGTTTAATTTGTGAAGGATTTATATGGGAGAGACAAAGAGAAAGTTGAACGTTAGAGTTAAAGAACACGGGAAGGAATAAGAAAGGGTACCCGAAGAGGGAAAAATGCACTACAGCCCAAGGTAGCCTTCTGCTACAACGAGCCATCATAAAAAAACATTGATTGGGAGAGTGCCAAGATTCTACAAAAAGAAAGTGACTGGAGAACAAGAGGCGTAAAGGGAGGCATATAAACCAGGAAAATGCCTAACAATCTGAACAATATAGAGAGATGGAAATAAATACTCACTTCTACGGTGGCCTTTTATTACCACAACCACAGCACTGGAGGTGGGGGTGGTAGCTGCTAGCATACAATTTCTGGACCAGTGACAACGTCCCGGAGTCACATTGGTGGTGGGTGTTGGGGGCGGTAGCTCCAAGTAATCTGGACCAGTAACCACGCCCTGGAGTCACATTGGTGGTGGTGGGTGGTGGGGGCGGTAGCTCCAAGTAATCTGGACCACTGACCACGCCTCAGAGTCACATTGTTGGTGGTGGGTGGTGGGGGCGGTAGCTCCAAGTAATCTGGACCAGTGACCACGCCCCGGAGTCACATTGGTGGCGGTGGGTGGTGGGGGCGGTAGCTCCAAGTAATCTGGACCAGTGACCACGCCTCGGAGTCACATTGGTGGTGGTGGGTGGTGGGGGCGGTAGCTCCAAGTAATCTGGACCATTGACAACGTCCTGCAGAATATTGAGACTGTTGAGGATCTGAAAGTTGACGAATGGCATGTCAAAATATTTTGTATGAATGATAAGGTTTTTCCACATCTGTGACAAATTAAAAGAGCTTTTTACCTGTGAAAAATGAGCACTGAATTTGCTAGAGTAAATTGTAAATAGAAAACAAATGCCTGCACCGAGTGACAGGTGCCACACATTCTTAAAACAATTGTCTAAGACCTTGCACAAAATGCTCAGTTTGTTGGAGTTGCACTGATAAAAGGTTTGTATTATCTATACAATGAATGACAATCTAGTTCATTTACCCTTATCCTGTCCCATAACTTACCTTGAATGCTCTCTAATCACAACTATTGAAGGGCTCTTGAAACACTATATGATATATGGCTTTCTCCATTTTAGCCTTGTTAACCTTGTTAAAATGGACCGTCATCAGGACAGGCGCTCGCCAATGCTATCTGCCTCAACTACAAAATAAAAAAAATTATAAGTCAAAAGTTTCCCTCTTTACTTCTCCCACCCAAATCCAATCTACTAACCATAAATATCTTAATCCTAGGAGTGGGTCATGGGTAAAAGACATTGCCTTCTGAATGTGAGCTGTCAAATTAATGTGGCTAACGGTTTTTAGTTTTTCAAGGTATGAAAAATCACTTAAGTGTTTTGTTTTCCCCAAAAAACATGAGTGATATGTACCTTTTAAGGCTTGATAGGTTTCCATCTCTGTGAAACGCCATATGCTTCTGATGCTCCCCCATGCAGCCCCCTAACATACAGACCATGGCAGGACTCAACCATGCACCAAGGATTGAATGTGACCCTCTTCTTGCACCTCTTTCAAAAAAGCGGGACTTTATCAGGAATTGCCCTAATTGAGTTCTGTAAATAGAAAGGAAAATTTGATTAGTTTTCAAAAATTGTATATCAAAAGCAGTCTGCAGCCAGAAAAATTGTTGGAATTGGTGGATTTCCAGAATGTGTCAATTTGGTGACATGGCTGTTAGATTTTTTCTATAAGTTTGAAAAAGAGCTTTTGATTTATTTTAAATGTAACTGTTACATCACGATTCGAGAAAAATGTCAAGGTCTTGTTAATACAAATATTAATGCAATCCAGTCTAGTCCTATTGAACTTTGTATTCGAACCAGTGAATCAAGATTCAGACATCTATATCTAGTTTTTAGGAAAGAAGGTGGACTGAATGGCCAGTAGGGTGAAAAGTTTATGGCACAGACTGCTGCTGAAAAATTAATTTTAGTGTATTGTTCTCGCCAGTAACACGGGTTACCTTGCAGGTTTTTCCGCCTCAGTGAAACACCATATGCTTCAGACGCTTCTCCAATGCAGCCTCCTCAACAGACCGTGGCAGGACTCACTGGCACCAAGGATTGAGGGATGTATCGGAAGTGTGCACGTGGCCCTCTTCTCCTTGCAGTTGCCATGAAACGTTGGACAGGACTCGCTGGACGCTTCCTAGTGCAGCCACCTCGTAGACAGACCATGGCAGGACTCGCTGGACGCTTCCCCAGTGCAGCCACCTCGTAGACGGACCATGGCAGGACTTGCTGGACGCTTCCCCAGTGCAGCCACCTCGTAGAGACCATGGCAGGACTCTCTGGACGCTTCCCCAGTGCAGCCACCTCGCAGATAGACCATGGCAGGACTCGCTGGACGCTTCCCCAGTGCAGCCACCTCGCAGATAGACCATGGCACGACTCGCCGGACGCTTCCTTAATGCAGCCACATCGTAGACAGGCCATGACAGGACTCGCTGGACGCTTCCCCAGTGCAGCCACCTCGTAGACGGACCATGGCAGGACTCGCTGGACGCTTCCCCAGTGCAGCCACCTCGTAGACGGACCATGGCAGGACTCGCTGGACGCTTCCCAAGTGCAGCCACCTCGTACACGGACCATGGCAGGACTCGCTGGACGCTTCCCAAGTGCAGCCACCTCGCAGATAGACCATGGCAGGACTCGCTGGACGCTTCCCCAGTGCCGCCACCTTGTAGACAGACCATGGTAGGACTCGCTGGCTCCAAGGGATGGTCGAAGTAGCTTAAGTGTAGATGTGGGGTGTCTCCTTGCAGTTGTGTCCTGTAAACAGAAATAAAAACGAGATTAGATTTCTTTCATTTCTCAAACCCCCCTTCCAAAAAGAAAAAAGATTACATACCTTAAGGAGTGTAGTCGAAGTCCCACAGGTGGCGCCCATCATCTTCTATGTCCTGTAAACAGAAATAAAAACGAGATTAGATTTCTTTCATTTCTCAAACTCCCCTTCCAAAAAGAAAAAAAAAAGATTACATACCTTAAGGAGTGTAGTCGAAATCCCACAGGTGGCGCCCATCATCTTCTATGTCCTGTAAACAAAAATAAAAACGAGATTAGATTTCTTTCATTTCTCAAACTCCCCTTCCAAAAAGAAAAAAGATTACATACCTTAAGGAGTGTAGTCGAAGTCCCACAGGTGGCGCCCATCTTCTTCTATGTCCTGTAAACAGAAATAAAAACGAGATTAGATTTCTTTTATTTCTCAAACTTCCCTTCCAAAAAGAAAAAAAGATTACATACCTTAAGGAGTGTAGTCGAAGTCCCACAGGTGGCGCCCATCATCTTCTATGTCCTGTAAACAAAAATAAAAACGAGATTAGATTTCTTTCATTTCTCAAACTCCCCTTCCAAAAAGAAAAAAGATTACATACCTTAAGGAGTGTAGTCGAAGTCCCACAGGTGGCGCCCATCATCTTCTATGTCCTGTAAACAAAAAATAAAAACGAGATTAGATTTCTTTCATTTCTCAAACCCCCCCTTCCAAAAAGAAAAAAGATTACATACCTTAAGGAGTGTAGTCGGAGTCCCACAGGTGGCGCCCACCAGTTTGCAGTCTGCTTCCTGGACCTGTAATAAAAAGAAACCTGGAAAGCATGGGAATATATTCGTAGTGTCATTGCATATATGCAATGACACTACGACTCCAGCCCACGACAGCAAAAAGGTGAAGTATCCTGCGAAGATGACCGAGCGACGATTCCTCGTGGGGAGAAGCGAAGATTTTAGCTGGCCAGCTAAGAGAAACGCCGAATCCACCGTCTAGACGTCTGCGTGTGCAAGGAACAATATGTCGAAGAGCGATGCGTTGACGTAGGATGAGTAGAAGATTCGGAGAAATGGGAGTCGACTCCCATGTCCTTTGTGCTTGATACAGGGCGCAGCACATGGCATCCTTCCTGTTGCTCTAGATCTGTCCGCTGTTGAGTGAACGCACTTTTAAAATTTTGCGCTTTTATACCTTTGTTGACGTATAGTCACATGATGGCGTTCTTGTTGTCACCAATGGTCAACTTGTTCAAAGGGGATGGCCTTTGATAGTGATACGCAAATTTGGTAATAATATCTTATCAACATATATATATATATTTTTATATTTTATATTTTGATTATTCTGCCTATCAATTTTTTTATAATAAGAATAATAAGTTCAAAGCAATGTCTGTGAAATGTGCAGGCAAACTTGATGAAAATTTCTGAGCAACATACCTTCTCCCTAAAATTTTTATAGGTACGATGTCCGTTAAGCTGGTAGCTGTGAACTTCTCGCAGGCTATTTTAGTGTGCGTGTATTTGAAGACTGATCCAAAATGTGGATAATGTAATTTGGCGTAGGGTGACTGCATTTTTGAGGCAGCCTGAGGGAGTATGGTTGTTCTGATTGTAGTGAATTGTAGAGAGACAAATGAAAGTACACTAAACTTAGCATGTGCAGTCACCCAAGTACTCTGAGACACATTTTGTAATCAGCTGACTTGTTATTCTGAAAAATGAAAAAACAAATTATATTGATTTACAAAACTGGAAGATAGAAGCAGTGGATCATATTACTTATGCCAGGCAGAAGAAACGACTGAATGTACATTTTTATATTCAAAACGTCTACTGATTTAGGTAATAATTAATAGCCTGGAAGATCGCAGCAGTGGATCATATTACTAATGCAAGGCAGAAGAAACGAGTGAATGTATATGTCTATATTCAAAATGTCTACTGATTTAGGTAATAATTAACAAGAGACGTCTCCCTTCATGGCGTCGGGTTATCAGTACTCCCACACCAGTAACATGAGTTATGAGTTGAACAGAAACAGAAAAAAGATTTTTTATAAAGATAATACAAGTATATGTGTAGGCCCATTTATCTTTTTTTATATTACTAAACGTAAGAATTGTTTGTCCAAGTGAAACTTTACTTAAATCAGCCTACTTCTATGATCTGACGTTTTAACGTCTCCGAAAATAACTAGAACTTTTTGAATAACGCAATAATGCGGCCACCTTCGAGGTGTCGCCCGGTTTTTAAAAATTGGAAAAAGAAACTTTTCGGGGCGTCTTTTGTCGCGGGTCATTATTTTCAGGTGTTTGATGTTTTTTTTTGTAATATTTTAGGCATTAATAGAATCTTTAATTCAGTTACATCCACGATTAGCTAGACGATATGGTGACAGGGAAAAGTCAAATTTTTTAAACGGCAAAAACTGCATTCTCTTAGAAAGTAATTAGCAAACATTCATTACTAGGCACTGTGAAAAATTCAACCGAAGTTGAAGACAAAATTTGTCAAAAATAAACGTGCATGTCGTAATACCTATTTAAAGCAGTCTAATTTTTGTTAGTATTAAAAACGTGTAAATATTATCCATATGGGATATTTTTAAAGCCTTTGATATTTAAAATATTTAAACTTCCCATACTTGAGGCATGCATGAGTCGGAAAATGTTTGCATAATTACACAAAAAAAAACTAGAATTATCTCTTTATGTGACCACAGTTTACTCATATGCCTTACATCATTCCCTTAAACCCTTTCCCAATATCGATTTCAGATATTTTTGACACATTTTGTCCTCATCTGAATCACGTGAACGTTATCAAGTGTCATGGACGTACATTACAAAAACATTTAGGTCTTGGAACGTGATTTGATGACCTTTTTTAAACGCATATACAATTATGAATTTATAATTAAGTTATTTAATATCAAATTATAAGTTCTGACCGAGTTTTAAATTTTATTTTAGGAGGGGTAAAAAAAAAACACCCCCTCTAATATACATGTAGTATGTTATAGATATGGTACTGTTAGGCTTATGAAAAGTCCTACTTTAACTACAGAAGTGTACATGTGATAAAGTATAAAGAAAAATTTTAAAAAATTAAAATTAAAATTCTGGTGAATTTGCTCACTCCCATCTCACATGGCAAATTCAATTACTAATCCACCTGAGCTTGGTTATAATGTAATGTACTAACAATATGCAGCCTGTTCAGAGTTATGGCTAACTACTAGTAAAATAAGATAAAGATAAAGTAAATGCTGAATGTAACGGATGAGTATTAAATCAGGCGCGTAGCCAGGGGGGGTTCGGGGTTTTTAAAGAACTGCCACTTTTGCTGGAAGGTCCACTGTGGGTAAAATTTGATCTAGGTACATGAAGTTTTTATGGAAAAAGGTCCACTTTTTAAGAAAAAGAACCCCCCTTTTGAAATTGCTGGTTACGGGCCTGTAAATGCACAGACATCCCTTTTTATTCTCTCCACAGGTTCAAAAACTGAGGCAACTGCTGTTCAAGAAAAACTTTCGGGACATAAAGGTGGGCAGTGTGGAGGAATTTCAGGGTCAGGAGAGACGGGTCATCATGGTGTCCACCGTGAGGAGTAACCCCGATTACCTGGCTCTGGACGCAGAGTTCAAGCTGGGCTTTTTAAAGAACCCAAAGGTCAGTCATTTGTACACTTATGCATGTGGACACACAAACTGGGGTAGAGTTAACACTGCTCAATTAAGCCAAATGCTAAAACTGATTTCAATTGGTTAAACAAAATAGGGTTATTTTGACTTATTTTAGTCAAATTTAAACCATTTTGGAGAAAAAAGTGATGAAAAAGTAGTAATTTGGCTTTAGAAAAAATTGCTAGTGCCACCTCAGCATATGGTAATAACTTGATTTTTTTCAGTGGGGGGGAAATCGTGAATTTTACAGATGCGGTATTTTTTAGGCCATTAATTTTTAAAATTTTAATACTCCTACCCAATTCCTATTGGATGGTCACAACAAAATAAAAAAGTAAGCTACTCTATAGTTCTAATCTATGCAGTAAGTGCACCACAAATACTATATACAAATGTGATTTTTGTGCTTATAAAGGTATACATTTGAAAGTTTGATAAATTTTGCCCATTGAAAAGATAGTGTCATTACCATGATTGTGCTGTGGCATGTGTATATGCGTGAACACATAATTCATAAGACTTTGTACATGTGGATGTGCACACACATATTTTGAAATGTAAGGTTATTTAAACAGCTATAGTCCATACTATTTTCATCACCATTTCTTTCCACTATGGCACTGCAGAGATTATGCCATGTGATGCGGAATTCACAGAAGAGATATGAACAGTTAGTCTCAGACTATACT
This sequence comes from Lingula anatina, assembly GCF_051362555.1. Classification (NCBI taxonomy): domain Eukaryota; kingdom Metazoa; phylum Brachiopoda; class Lingulata; order Lingulida; family Lingulidae; genus Lingula; species Lingula anatina. The sequence goes on from NC_141767.1 coordinate 24,843,241, forward strand.
GTCTTCAGTGTTCACCCGCACATACAGTTACATGTGGGATTAATTTTTTTTCAGAGGTTTAATGTGTCGATCACAAGAGCAAAGGCCCTATTGATTGTTGTAGGGAATCCGTTTCTTCTTTCGCAAGATGAACATTGGAACAGGTGAAGTGAATTATTTTAATTTATTTGATCAGTAAGCAAAAAAAGTTCAATCAAATTATAAGACTTTTTCAAACCAAACACAAATCAGCCATGTTAGGTTCAAAATTTTTTTTCCTTTATTTAATCTTTATTTAATCTCATTGTTTCTAAGAACTCTTGTTCAGACAGACAGACAAACCAACCAAAAAAGAAATATTAAGGATTTAATAAAGTTCATAAATTAAATTTTTAATGTTTGTTCAGACAGACTGACAAAAAAAAAAAAAAGAAAAAAAAACAAAGAGGATAGAAAGATTAAAAAGAGAAAGCTATCATGTTGTAGTTCAGAAAGACTGTTAAATGAAAAAAAAATAGAAAAAAAAGGAAAGTTAAAAAACATGTAAATTAAACTCCAAACTGACAGACAAAATAGTGTCTACTAGGCAATCCTTTCTTTTATTGTGAATGAAAGTCCATACAGATAGACAAAAGAAATTAGGCAATTCTTTCTTTATTTTCAACTTCTCTTTGGTGTAGTTTCCTTAAGTACTGCCTCGAGAATAAAGCGTACACAGGATGTGATTACGATGACCCTACTGATCAGCTCGACGATGTTGTAGAGAGGTTTGCTGCAGTGAATATTAAGCAGTCAGGTACGAGCAGGATTTATTGCAATCAATTTCTCTGTTGAATATTTTATTTTCTCAGATTATTGGCTATAAATAATCTAAATCATTAGGACTGAAAAGTCAGAATTTCAAATAAATTGCATGCACATGTACTATCTACTAGCTGTCATCTTGCATTTTCATTACTTTAAGTCCATTTTCAAGAGCAACTATTTTCTTCTTGTCTGTCGTGTTATTCAGACGTACCACAAGTAATGTGTCCAAGATATATTGATTTTAATTATTATTATTATTATTATTATTATTATTATTACTGCACCATTTAAACTTTTTTGGGAATATATTATTTTTCAAGATGTAACCATGGATGTCAGCCAGGTTCAGTTGCAAGAAGACCCCGAGTGGAGAGGAGAGGCCTAATTTTAACTCTGTATTCTCAACTGTATTCTCAACTCAGATTCTTCTGTGATCAAGAGGAAATGCAAGATCTTTTACTAGGGGAGCCTGAATTTGAAAATCAAAATATTATGACGAATAAGACATGGAGGCTAGAGAAACTGATATAATATAATATTGTTGACCACGATATAAAGCTGCCTCATGTATATTAAACTATGACATCTACCTGTAAACGCAGACTTATCAAACCTTGCAAGTTCATCTTTTTTTCTGGAGAATGGTACATTCAAGTGACATGACGTTTATTATGAAACAATTGAGGATATTACTTACTTAAGCCATATTTTATGGTGCTTGAAACTGTGGTCATTTTTTGTCACTTGATTTTAGAGAGATTTTGATAGATATCATGTAGTCAAATTAGGTACAATTCTGTTAAAGAACTTGTGAATCACTAATTGTATGAAAATAATCAAAATTGGGGTTTGAATAATGCTTCAATAATTGTCTTAATCATTTTGACTTGAGCCTATTTTATCTGTGAATATCAAATTTTAATATTTTTAATAACATTTTATCAGTATATTTCAGATATGCTTTATGAAAAAGTTTTAAATTGACAGGAGTATTTTTATAATAAGTCAGTTTTAGAAATCAAATTGATTCTATACTAGTGAAAATGTAAAATTCCAGAGTATATTTTTAACCAATGTTTTCTGTAATGTATCATACAGTGTGACTGTGTTTGTTCTCACCCTATGGGGAGGCAGAGCCTTCAAACTAACTATTCCTTGCACTTGCTTTACTAAATGTTTGAAGTTGGTTTGTAGTCTAAAATCTGAGCCTATAAAGACTTAGCTGGCTAAGTTGCACTTTACAGTTGTAAGAATCTTACAGATAGCCTAGGCCAGAAATAACTGATAAGTTGCAATGACTCACTGTAAAAAAGGTTGGTAGATTGCATGAATCTATTTGTGGTCTAAATTTTGTCTTTTATGCATATGTTTAATGAGAATAGCATCCAAAGGTTAAGGTTAGGCTTTCACTACACCAATCCCCTATTCCCCTTTTTTCACTTACAAAATGGCAAAAATAAAAATAGGTGCAAGAAAAGTTCTGATTTAATCAAAACTAGAGTATTGTTCGCTCATTAACCAAGTTATCAATTTTGCCTCATTTTTTCCAGTCTTTTTACTTTCTTTTCACTTTCCTTTGATTTACATTTTGATTGTCTTGGCAAGTCTTTTACTTGCAGTGGTGTCAGTAGCCCATTTATGTATATTCTACTCATCAACTGTGGACCAATCATTCTTAAAAAATTGAAGTTGTAAGACAATATCGCAAAGTTGACTTTGTATAGTTGGCTATCCAGATTTAGCAGTCTAAGCTTAATTTTTTTGTGAAACGGTTCCCTTTTTTCAATGAGCCAGTATACAGTACCTAATCAGTATTGAATTTACATATTTTATCTTTATCAGCACAATAAGAATCTTGCCATCTACTTTGAATTTTCATTGTTATTAACATTTTAGAATTGTTATGGAATTAAGCTAATTATGTTATCAGTAAGAACAAGATGTTATTATAATGATACATTTATGTACTGTGTAGATGCCAGTGCACTACTAAATTATGAGGAGAAATTTTTAATATTTTTTGGGATGGAGGAAACACAATTAATGAGGTTTTGGGGATTATCTTAATTTTGTGCAAAATTGGGCAACAGACAATGGTTATTTATGTACTGAAAATATATCAATAAAGCAAAAAAGAATGATAGTGCTAAGCTTTGTGGTGGAACCAAAACAGATTTTGTGGGGTTGCGAAATATCGTGTGTATCACGTCTATAGACCTAGCAGTATAAAAAGCCTTATAATTCTTGCAAGTGGTTTCTTCTTAGTAATTTGGACATTTAAAGTAAATTGAGGACAACACCGCTTCACTAAGAAATGACGTAAAGTCACACACTACAACGAAGATGGACTGTGAATTATACAAAAGTAATGTCTGATCGGAGAGTGGGGTGCATTCGAAACACATGACCTTTTGTCACTCTTACGTAGTTTTTTTTTTAATTACACATACACCATAATAATAACTTTAGCTAGAAGACACATTTTGTACGCCTAGTTCTAAGGACATAAGCCTACGGATGTATCCAATATATATTAGATGGGGTTGGTTTTTTTTACCCCTCCTAAAATAAATTTCAAACTTCGGTCAGAACTTATAATTTGATATTAAATAACTTAATTATAAATTTATAATTGTATATATATGCATTTAAAAAAGTCATCAAATCACTTTCCAAGACCTAAATATTTTCGTAATGTACGCCTTATGACACTAGATAACGTTCACGTGATTCAGATGAAGACAAAATGTGTCAAAAATATCTGAAATCGATATTGGGAAAGGGTTTAAGGGAATGATGTAAGGCACATGAGTAAACTGTGGTCACATAAAGAGATAATTCTAGTTTTTTATGTAATTATGCAAACATTTTCCGACTCATGCATGCCTCAAAGTATGGGGAGTTTAAATATTTTAAATATCGAAGGCTTTAAAAATATCCTATGTGGATAATATTTACACGTTTTTAATACTAACAAAAATTAGACTGCTTTAAATAGGTATTACGACATGCACTTTTATTTTTGACACATTTTGTCTTCAACTTCGGTTGAATTTTTCACAGTGCCTGGTAATGAATGTTTGCTAATTACTTTCTAAGAGAATGCGGTTTTTGCCGTTTAAAAAATTTGACTTTTCCCTGTCACCATTTCGTCTAGCTAATCGTGGATGTAACTGAATTAAAGATTCTATCAATGGCTAAAATTTTACAAAAAAAAAAAAAAAAACATCAAACAACTGAAAATAATGACCCGCGACAAAAGACGCCCCGAAAAGTTTCTTTTTTCAATTTTTAAAAACCGGGCGACACCTCGAAGGTGGCCGCATTATTGCGTTATTCAAAAAATTCTAGTTATTTTCGGAGACGTTAAAACGTCAGATTTAGTTGCTAGGCTGATGTAAGTAAAGTTTCACTTGGACAAACAATTATTACGTTTAGTAATATAAAAAAAGATAAATGGGCCTACACATATACTTGCATTATCTTTATAAAAAATCTTTTTCTGTTTCTGTTCAACTCATAACTCATGTTACTGGTGTGGGAGTACTGATAACCCGACGCCATGAAGGGAGACGTCAGTTGTTAATTATTACCTAAATCAGTAGACGTTTTGAATATAGACATATACATTCACTCGTTTCTTCTGCCTTGCATTAGTAATATGATCCACTGCTGCTATCTTCCAGGCTATTAATTATTACCTAAATCAGTAGACGTTTTGAATATAAAAATATACATTCATTCGTTTCTTCTGCCTGGCATAAGTTATATGATCCACTGCTTCTATCTTCCAGTTTTGTAAATCAATGTAATTTGTTTTTTCATTTTTCAGAATAACAAGTCAGCTGATTACAAAATGTGTTTCAGAGTACTTGGGTGACTGAACATGCTAAGTCCAGTGTACTTCCAATTGTTTCTCTACAATTCACTACAATCAGAACAACCATACTCCCTCAGGCTGCCTCCAAAATGCAGTCACCTACGCCAAATTACATTATCCACATTTTGGATCAGTCTTCAAATACACGCACACTAAAGTAGCCTGCGAGAAGTTCACAGCTACCAGCTTAACGGACATCGTACCTATAAAAATTTTAGGGAGAAGGTATGTTGCTCAGAAATTTTCATCAAATTTGCCTGCACATTTCACAGACATTGCTTAGAACTTATTACTATTATTATAAACAAACTGACAGGCAGAATAATCAAAATATAAAATATAAAAGAAAATGTATATGTTGATAAGATATTATTACCAACTTTGCGCATCACTATCAAAGGCCATCCCCTTTGAACAAGTTGACCATTGGTGACAACAAGAACGCCATCATGTGACTATACGTCAACAAAGGTATAAAAGCGCAAAATTTTAAAAGTGCGTTCACTCAACAGCGGACAGATCTAGAGCAACAGGAAGGATGTCATGTGCTGCGCCCTGTATCAAGCACAAAGGACATGGGAGTCGACTCCCATTTCTCCGAATCTTCTACTCATCCTACGTCAACGCATCGCTCTTCGACATATTGTTCCTTGCACACGCAGACGTCTAGACGGTGGATTCGGCGTTTCTCTTAGCTGGCCAGCTAAAATCTTCGCTTCTCCCCACGAGGAATCGTCGCTCGGTCATCTTCGCAGGATACTTCACCTTTTTGCTGTCGTGGGCTGGAGTCGTAGTGTCATTGCATATTCCCATGCTTTCCAGGTTTCTTTTTATTACAGGTCCAGGAAGCAGACTGCAAACTGGTGGGCGCCACCTGTGGGACTCCGACTACACTCCTTAAGGTATGTAATCTTTTTTCTTTTTGGAAGGGGGGTTTGAGAAATGAAAGAAATCTAATCTCGTTTTTATTTCTGTTTACAGGACATAGAAGATGATGGGCGCCACCTGTGGGACTTCGACTACACTCCTTAAGGTATGTAATCTTTTTTTCTTTTTGGAAGGGGAGTTTGAGAAATGAAAGAAATCTAATCTCGTTTTTATTTCTGTTTACAGGACATAGAAGATGATGGGCGCCACCTGTGGGACTTCGACTACACTCCTTAAGGTATGTAATCTTTTTTCTTTTTGGAAGGGGAGTTTGAGAAATGAAAGAAATCTAATCTCGTTTTTATTTCTGTTTACAGGACATAGAAGATGATATGCGCCACCTGTGGGACTTCGACTACACTCCTTAAGGTATGTAATCTTTTTTCTTTTTGGAAGGGGGGTTTGAGAAATGAAAGAAATCTAATCTCGTTTTTATTTCTGTTTACAGGACATAGAAGAAGATGGGCGCCACCTGTGGGACTTCGACTACACTCCTTAAGGTATGTAATCTTTTTTCTTTTTGGAAGGGGAGTTTGAGAAATGAAAGAAATCTAATCTCGTTTTTATTTTTGTTTACAGGACATAGAAGATGATGGGCGCCACCTGTGGGACTTCGACTACACTCCTTAAGGTATGTAATCTTTTTTCTTTTTGGAAGGGGGGTTTGAGAAATGAAAGAAATCTAATCTCGTTTTTATTTCTGTTTACAGGACATAGAAGAAGATGGGCGCCACCTGTGGGACTTCGACTACACTCCTTAAGGTATGTAATCTTTTTTCTTTTTGGAAGGGGGGTTTGAGAAATGAAAGAAATCTAATCTCGTTTTTATTTCTGTTTACAGGACATAGAAGATGATGGGCGCCACCTGTGGGACTTCGACTACACTCCTTAAGGTATGTAATCTTTTTTTCTTTTTGGAAGGGGAGTTTGAGAAATGAAAGAAATCTAATCTCGTTTTTATTTCTGTTTACAGGACATAGAAGATGATGGGCGCCACCTGTGGGACTTCGACTACACTCCTTAAGGTATGTAATCTTTTTTCTTTTTGGAAGGGGAGTTTGAGAAATGAAAGAAATCTAATCTCGTTTTTATTTTTGTTTACAGGACATAGAAGATGATGGGCGCCACCTGTGGGACTTCGACTACACTCCTTAAGGTATGTAATCTTTTTTTCTTTTTGGAAGGGAAGTTTGAGAAATGAAAGAAATCTAATCTCGTTTTTATTTCTGTTTACAGGACATAGAAGATGATGGGCGCCACCTGTGGGACTTCGACTACACTCCTTAAGGTATGTAATCTTTTTTTCTTTTTGGAAGGGGAGTTTGAGAAATGAAAGAAATCTAATCTCGTTTTTATTTCTGTTTACAGGACATAGAAGATGATATGCGCCACCTGTGGGACTTCGACTACACTCCTTAAGGTATGTAATCTTTTTTCTTTTTGGAAGGGGGGTTTGAGAAATGAAAGAAATCTAATCTCGTTTTTATTTCTGTTTACAGGACATAGAAGAAGATGGGCGCCACCTGTGGGACTTCGACTACACTCCTTAAGGTATGTAATCTTTTTTCTTTTTGGAAGGGGAGTTTGAGAAATGAAAGAAATCTAATCTCGTTTTTATTTCTGTTTACAGGACATAGAAGATGATGAGCGCCACCTGTGGGACTTCGACTACACTCCTTAAGGTATGTAATCTTTTTTCTTTTTGGAAGGGGGGTTTGAGAAATGAAAGAAATCTAATCTCGTTTTTATTTCTGTTTACAGGACACAACTGCAAGGAGACACCCCACATCTACACTTAAGCTACTTCGACCATCCCTTGGAGCCAGCGAGTCCTACCATGGTCTGTCTACAAGGTGGCGGCACTGGGGAAGCGTCCAGCGAGTCCTGCCATGGTCTATCTGCGAGGTGGCTGCACTTGGGAAGCGTCCAGCGAGTCCTGCCATGGTCCGTGTACGAGGTGGCTGCACTTGGGAAGCGTCCAGCGAGTCCTGCCATGGTCCGTCTACGAGGTGGCTGCACTGGGGAAGCGTCCAGCGAGTCCTGCCATGGTCCGTCTACGAGGTGGCTGCACTGGGGAAGCGTCCAGCGAGTCCTGTCATGGCCTGTCTACGATGTGGCTGCATTAAGGAAGCGTCCGGCGAGTCGTGCCATGGTCTATCTGCGAGGTGGCTGCACTGGGGAAGCGTCCAGCGAGTCCTGCCATGGTCTATCTGCGAGGTGGCTGCACTGGGGAAGCGTCCAGAGAGTCCTGCCATGGTCTCTACGAGGTGGCTGCACTGGGGAAGCGTCCAGCAAGTCCTGCCATGGTCCGTCTACGAGGTGGCTGCACTGGGGAAGCGTCCAGCGAGTCCTGCCATGGTCTGTCTACGAGGTGGCTGCACTAGGAAGCGTCCAGCGAGTCCTGTCCAACGTTTCATGGCAACTGCAAGGAGAAGAGGGCCACGTGCACACTTCCGATACATCCCTCAATCCTTGGTGCCAGTGAGTCCTGCCACGGTCTGTTGAGGAGGCTGCATTGGAGAAGCGTCTGAAGCATATGGTGTTTCACTGAGGCGGAAAAACCTGCAAGGTAACCCGTGTTACTGGCGAGAACAATACACTAAAATTAATTTTTCAGCAGCAGTCTGTGCCATAAACTTTTCACCCTACTGGCCATTCAGTCCACCTTCTTTCCTAAAAACTAGATATAGATGTCTGAATCTTGATTCACTGGTTCGAATACAAAGTTCAATAGGACTAGACTGGATTGCATTAATATTTGTATTAACAAGACCTTGACATTTTTCTCGAATCGTGATGTAACAGTTACATTTAAAATAAATCAAAAGCTCTTTTTCAAACTTATAGAAAAAATCTAACAGCCATGTCACCAAATTGACACATTCTGGAAATCCACCAATTCCAACAATTTTTCTGGCTGCAGACTGCTTTTGATATACAATTTTTGAAAACTAATCAAATTTTCCTTTCTATTTACAGAACTCAATTAGGGCAATTCCTGATAAAGTCCCGCTTTTTTGAAAGAGGTGCAAGAAGAGGGTCACATTCAATCCTTGGTGCATGGTTGAGTCCTGCCATGGTCTGTATGTTAGGGGGCTGCATGGGGGAGCATCAGAAGCATATGGCGTTTCACAGAGATGGAAACCTATCAAGCCTTAAAAGGTACATATCACTCATGTTTTTTGGGGAAAACAAAACACTTAAGTGATTTTTCATACCTTGAAAAACTAAAAACCGTTAGCCACATTAATTTGACAGCTCACATTCAGAAGGCAATGTCTTTTACCCATGACCCACTCCTAGGATTAAGATATTTATGGTTAGTAGATTGGATTTGGGTGGGAGAAGTAAAGAGGGAAACTTTTGACTTATAATTTTTTTTATTTTGTAGTTGAGGCAGATAGCATTGGCGAGCGCCTGTCCTGATGACGGTCCATTTTAACAAGGTTAACAAGGCTAAAATGGAGAAAGCCATATATCATATAGTGTTTCAAGAGCCCTTCAATAGTTGTGATTAGAGAGCATTCAAGGTAAGTTATGGGACAGGATAAGGGTAAATGAACTAGATTGTCATTCATTGTATAGATAATACAAACCTTTTATCAGTGCAACTCCAACAAACTGAGCATTTTGTGCAAGGTCTTAGACAATTGTTTTAAGAATGTGTGGCACCTGTCACTCGGTGCAGGCATTTGTTTTCTATTTACAATTTACTCTAGCAAATTCAGTGCTCATTTTTCACAGGTAAAAAGCTCTTTTAATTTGTCACAGATGTGGAAAAACCTTATCATTCATACAAAATATTTTGACATGCCATTCGTCAACTTTCAGATCCTCAACAGTCTCAATATTCTGCAGGACGTTGTCAATGGTCCAGATTACTTGGAGCTACCGCCCCCACCACCCACCACCACCAATGTGACTCCGAGGCGTGGTCACTGGTCCAGATTACTTGGAGCTACCGCCCCCACCACCCACCGCCACCAATGTGACTCCGGGGCGTGGTCACTGGTCCAGATTACTTGGAGCTACCGCCCCCACCACCCACCACCAACAATGTGACTCTGAGGCGTGGTCAGTGGTCCAGATTACTTGGAGCTACCGCCCCCACCACCCACCACCACCAATGTGACTCCAGGGCGTGGTTACTGGTCCAGATTACTTGGAGCTACCGCCCCCAACACCCACCACCAATGTGACTCCGGGACGTTGTCACTGGTCCAGAAATTGTATGCTAGCAGCTACCACCCCCACCTCCAGTGCTGTGGTTGTGGTAATAAAAGGCCACCGTAGAAGTGAGTATTTATTTCCATCTCTCTATATTGTTCAGATTGTTAGGCATTTTCCTGGTTTATATGCCTCCCTTTACGCCTCTTGTTCTCCAGTCACTTTCTTTTTGTAGAATCTTGGCACTCTCCCAATCAATGTTTTTTTATGATGGCTCGTTGTAGCAGAAGGCTACCTTGGGCTGTAGTGCATTTTTCCCTCTTCGGGTACCCTTTCTTATTCCTTCCCGTGTTCTTTAACTCTAACGTTCAACTTTCTCTTTGTCTCTCCCATATAAATCCTTCACAAATTAAACACTTGATGGAATACTAGTACACTCCTCCCGCTGGATCTAGATTGTTCAGGCTTTACTTAAACTCGTCTTTGAGTAGAGTCGTTTGAATGCTGTTAGTGTTCCTTTTCCTTCGTTAAAACTAATTTGTGCAATACCCCATTGTGACATTAAGTCTGAAGGTCGCCAGTGGCATGTCAAAATATTTCGCTTGAATGTTTTTTCCAAGTTTGTGACAAAAGTGCTTTTGATATTTATTTCCCATCAAACTGCTGAAACTTTAAAAACACATTTCATATACAAATGGTTGACTTTTATTACATTTTGAAGTAATAATTTAAATTTGCAGGCTACCAAAAGTGGTGGATTCTAAAAATGAAGATTGCAACTACCAAACCTCCAGATGAAACACTTCTTCAGGATTGAGGGATCTTTATACAGATAACTTTGTAAGTTATTGGGGATCAACAACTTAAGAAAAGTGGTTCTGAATTTTTAAAGTATTATTATTGGTGTATTATGGCGTTTCTTATTATTGACAGTGATCAAAAACTATATCCTATGTAAACAAACAGTAGAATTAAAAGTAGCACAGACAGTCAACAATTTAACATGTAGGCTAACATTACAATATTCAATATAGCAACATCTTTTCTTACTTTTTTGTCAAATGTTTGAAATTTATTTTTTGAAGACTGCTGTCTACTTACTCTAAAAAGTTAATATATATATTTCAATAAAGGAAGCATATTTCACTGTACATTTGGAAATAACGCTCTGATCATTTAAGAACCAAGCTTTTCATTAATGTTAACGGTGTGTAAATACCAGTGATATACTTTCTTTGTTGCAGTTACTGCAAGCTTTCGATATAGCTTTTCATACTTTTGAGTAAAAGTTGGATTTCATTTGTAGGCTACGAATTGGGAGTTTTCCAATAATTACGCCTGCGTGATGTCAGATACCGTCGACCCAAGACCAAATGTCCAAGATGTTAAACACTGTACAGCGTTAGCAAGGAGCCCTGTAGACACTTTCATGGATGCTCGGACATCCCACGAGTTTTGGTGTTGAAGGACACGGCTTGTTCTGCAAACAAATATAGAGAATGTGGAATGGTAATGAAGGCAATATACAGTACTGAATGTAGTGGGAATACGGTCTAATAATGTATCAGTCTTTTGGATGCTGAGAACATTTGGGGTTCATGGGTCACAAACATGTCGAGGTGAAATTGCATCAAATTTCATTTGTATTTTATGCCTTATGCAGTGAACCATTTTATTTCAATAACAGAAGAGAAAACTGAGGTTCAAGATAATTCTTCATTCCATAAGAGATCAATTGAATAAGATGTGTGCTTCTGTAGGAAAAGTCTACCTCTACAGTTGCTATAATTATTATATTAATAAATTTGAATATAGAGTTGCTTTATCCACATTCTGAATGCAGATAGTTTTTTGCTCACAAAAACATTCCCACCACTTGTGGTCGTCTGTTTTGTTTCAATCTGAGATGGTCATTTTTCAAATTTGTGCTTTTGATGATGTGGAGTTGTTTGTCAGTATGGCATTTGAAAAGGTCTTAACCTGCACACTAACCTTACTAACAAACCCTCACATCTTTGTAAAATCTGACTTCATGTAAACGCTTTTACATGAAGAGATTTTACATTGATAGATTGTGCAAAATCTGTAATGAAATATTTTACGTGTGAGAAAATATTTCATTATATTTTTTGTACAGTCTGCTCTTCTTGAGAGATGCTGTCATCTCTCAAGATAGAGATCACATTACTAATATTCAGATTTTCTCAAGTGTTATAGTTGACAAATACATCCACTTCATCACATATGCACCTTTTCTCCGGATCAAAAAAATTCAGATTGAAATTTACATGGGCGGTCATACAGTGTAATGTGAGATCCGAAATATTTTGAAGCAAGCTTGCTTTATTCTGTACTTGTATCATGCAGGTAGTTTCGATTTCAGTGCAAAGTTACATTTTAGAAACCTGGTATTTTAAGTCGAATTATATATCAATGTTTAGTTGAAATCATTGATATTCCCGAGTTATAATCATATTACTTGAATCTGTTTGCATTTTATCATAAAGAGAACTATAATCAAGTTTTGAAAGATGCTTGCAGTTGTAAAATGATTAACTTTATTTATGGTTTTAATTCTCCAAGATAAAGTCAAAATGATTTTGTTTAATTGTTATGTCTCTTGTTAGTTTTTTATTGGCTTCAGTGCCTTTTTCTGTAAGAATTACTTTAATAAGTTTTTATGCTTCACCTCGTGTATAGTATATATAGAGAATAGTAAGTCAAGACAAAGGTTATTCCGTCACACAATGCTGTCTAAAACGGGACGATTCTTGAACTGTATGCAGCGCCGTGCCAATAGAAACCGATTTCGTTATGTTATAAGGACCGAATTATCCGGGCGTGGGCACTTTCCCGGCATTCCCCACGAAGGGTTTAGACGGGTTTTTCCCCACGGCCCGAGAGCATCTGATACCAGTTTCCGACCACAAGACCTGCATTATCGGACTGTGTGCGTTCCGACGCTAGATGAAGACGATGGAAAATCTTAGAACTTTTGATAATACTGCTATGTATTAATTCATTGCGTTTACGTAGTTCATTACTGATTATTAGTCCTTTTTAAATCAACTGTAAATATTCAAAATTATACATAATAGTTGAATAAAAAATATTCTATAATTTTCTTTTTTCCTTTTTTTTTCTTGTAAAAAAAGTGGTCGTGTACAGATCGCTAAAAAAAGCGAGACTTGCAAATAAATTTAAATGGACTCGCATGTATGCTCGTTTAATCATTAGTAGAAATTATCCTCTTTCGCCTCTTACTTAAACTTTTACAATCTCGTCACTATTTCTGTCACTCCAATTTCTTCCATAAAACTAGCCGATGTCCAGGTAATGAGTTGAATTTTGGTTTTTGGATACAAAGCTGTGGTGCTGCGTTACTTTGCTCTCCCGGGCCCCGTAACTCGAAAACAGCGCGCATTGCGACCGAGCGCAAGCGTCTCGATACCATTACGAGTACTTGCCCATGCTCGCCCCATGTAATACACTGTAGCCTCTGTGATATCGCCGTTCGCAATACGCGATGCTTTTAAGTTACGGAGCCCCAGGAATAACTCGAGCCGTTACCTAGACTTTCCTGAGTCAAATTAGAGAAGTAACTATCTTACTTAAATAAATCCCACTGTAGATTTAAGAACCCAACACCTCTTAATGTTAACGAAGGGGCACATTGTGTATAAATGTATATGTTCTTGACTATAACACAAGTAAAACGAGAAAAAAACTAGTTTTTTCCCATTCCTGTGTCATTGTTATCCTTATCTACTGGCACTATTTTTTTTTTTTTTTTTGCTGTGGGAATTGAGGCCCAATTTTTTATATAAATGCATATAGCAAGCAAAACTAGACAAAACCAAGATTTTTTCCATCCTTGTGCCATTATTGTCCTTATCTACTGGCACTATTTTATATTTGCTGAGGGAATTAAGGCCCAATTTTTTTATTCTTAAGAACACCTCACAACCATCCCTGTAGCATTATACTTGCCGATTGCATTTATTTTGAGAATCAGATTTTATATAAATGTATAATGCAAGCAAAACTAGACAAAACCAAGAATTTTCCCATTTCTGTGCCATCACCGGTGACATGTACCAGAAAGTCCCCCATGACCGAGAGTCCGCTTCCCATTCATTTGTACAAGTGAGCCTCGCCCTAGATTTTGACCTACTTAGGTCAAACTAACCCTAACTATATGGAGGACGGACTTTCTGTCACACGGACCCTCAGTTTCATGGCACCGGCCTTATCTACTGGTACTCCTTCATATTTGCTGTGGGAATTGCGGCCCAAAATTTTTATTTTTAAGACCCCCCCCCCCCCCATTCCCGTAGCAAATGATAAAATTTAGTTATTACAAATATGCATACATTTATCATAAATATGTGTGGTAATATTTTAATAATGCATGTTTAGCGAAGATTAGAGGCAAATGACGAATATTAAATATGTTACAAATATACTAACAATTATTACTGATTTGTGCTAGTGAAATTGTGATGCTGCAAAATAAAATTTGCAGCTTTGCTGAGCAGGTGCAACACTTGATAATACTTCCTTTCCGTTTAAGATTTAAGCAAGCCTGTATTTAATATGTATCGTGGTTTTGGAACACTGCCATTATATTATAACTGAAGATGTTCTCAGGAGTTGCCATACCATTAACACAATTCAATTCTCTTATAGATTGTGTCATGGTTGACTTAAATGTTTTAAGGTTGAAAGTAATAATTAATACAGATTCGGTAAATGGTGATTGTAATATTGTTTGTGAGTTCCTGTTTTCATAGTTACTAGTAATTCACACTTAAATTGTAGAAGGAAGATTGCCACGGGACCCATATCTTAGTCTGGTGTTTTTTTTATCATTTTCTTTTAACTTTTGTTAAAATAATAACAACTTGTATAACATCACAATAACACACTGGCATCTTTGAAAATATGCATTGGGTGTATATCTAAGGATTATTCATGACTTAAACTATTTATATTTTACGAGAATTAATTGATGATTTAAACACTTATCATAAGCAGCTGAGATAAAATAGATGGAAAATGCAAAAGCTGATGAATGATAAGTATTAAAATGAAAAAATATTTTTTGGATCCCTTTTCACTGATTTAAACTTATTCAACCATTTTGAAGACTTGCAGTTCCTATTCTATTTTATTTCTATTCTGATTGTGCCCGGAAGTGACGTGTAGTGGTGTTAGAAGCGAAGCTGAGTGGTCATTTTAACCTGGAAGTGAACGGGAGAGAAGACGTGTAGTCGGAGGAAAAAGAAGTTTTCTAAACAACCTGGTAAGATAACTCTCTTTTTTTACGCATTTTGGGCAGAGAATACTTGTAGAAATAAAAGATGTATGATATGAAAACGTGACACGGAACTTGAAGGTGCAAAATCGTGCTTAATTTGCGGTCAACTTGTTTTGAAATAAATGCTGCATTGACCGCCAGCGCGACAAAGAGCGTTGAGGGAAAATAATTCCCGGGAGTCTATAAATCGTTGTCATGCGGAAATTTGGCATTAATTAGTCTATCGCTCATAGACTTCCAATCTTAGATTGTCGACTGGGGGCGTTGCTGTCGTCACCATCCTGTCAGTTTGGACGCGGGGGTGTCGTGTGAGAGTGAGACACAGATTTCATTATTTGTATTGTATATACACCTACGTTTGAAATACATTCAGCGTTTTCATACCTTAACTTTTTTGTTTAAAAAGAAAAAAATCACACATTTACTTCGGAGGGAAGAATCAATGTTAGGCTATAATAGTTTTTGAAGGGAAACCACGCATGCCTCTCCCCTAATTGTGATTGACAGTGTCCTTGCATCTTGTTGACATGATATCAACTTGAAGTTTACTAACCTGCCCCAGGCCGTCATTGAACGACCTTGTCCGCGTACACTGGAACACTTATCCACAATATACACTGATCCACAATGCACTTTGAAGAAACTTTCATTTCATATCTTGTTTCACAGATGATGACAATAAAGATAAAGTGATAATACATTTTTGCTATTAATATTTATGTGGAGTTGTCCAGTTTTTTTTGATTGCTTTGATTTTGCAAGGAGAAAGGATAACGAAAAGATAATATGCTTGGTGTGAATTTTAAATTAAAATGTTTTAGTTACTATTTATAATTGCTTAAATATTTTAACATTTCTTTGATTTGCTTGAAAGAAGATGGCATGCAGCGACCCATAGTTCCCCTATCCACAGTTCAGCACTGGCATGGTTTAAAAAAACTTCCGCGTGTGTGTTTGTGTGTGTGTGCGTGTGGGGGGGGGGGGGGAGGTAGGGAGGTAGGATGCCTCACATTTACCAAGAAGTTATAAAGAGTCTCATTATAACTTCTTGCATTTACCAACATCAAGTGGTGAGAGTATTAGCGAGGCAGAAAGTGTTTCAGACAGCACATCTGATTAATTATCTATTGTTTATTATACATTTTTTATTCTCATATTTATATATTTTGTATAAAATAACTCTTGCATTGCTTTCTATACAAGGTCTTTATCACATACATTATCATATATGAAGTACTTTTTAGGTGATTTATTTTCATTGTCATACAGATTATTGGCCATTACTGTTATTATGTGTACTATATTTTCATTTAGTTTTTACTTTTACCTTATCATTATTAATTTTGGTACAATTTATACCTTGTTTATTGTATGGTTAATGGAAACATTCCAAATAGGTGTTTAGAGTGCTTTAACACATGATTTTTTTGTGTTACTGTAACAGCCTTTTGCTTTTAGCATTTTTTACTATTCTATAGGGCTTTGTACAAAATGTGTATTGGTTAACAATATAATTATTTAGACCAACAAATGCTGGTCTGTGAGAAAAGTTATATAAAATTAATAAATATGCTGATACAAGTTTTTCTAGTTACAAGACTTTTATACAGTTAAGTGAAATCAGTGATGGTTTCTGTGAGAAAATATTGTAATACACCACCCCTCCCTCTCTTCTCTAGGATTAAAAAAAACAAACAAACAAAAAAAAAAAACAATTACTTTCCCATTTACTTGTGCCACATCGCAATTATTTAACCTATAACTCTTTTTTCACCACAAGACAAGTTTCATTAGAAAAAATTATTTATGCAATATATATGCTGAAATAACTTGCTCTGATTCATATTAGACTGCATACAGCAGGTAAATCTGGTTACCTCCACCCCCACATATAACTCATTAAAAATACGATGCCTCAAACGATGCCTCAAACCAAATAATATTTTTTCACACAACAAATATATGCATAAACTTTATAATAGCAAATTATTTAAAAAATTTGACGATGGGCACTTTGCCAATGGTTATCTGCACTCATCCTTAAATTTTTCACATATCGACATTTTCAAGGTGTGACTTTGAACTTCCATGGGTTTGAAGACCTTTGCTAGTCTGAATATCCATGATAATTTTATTTCATTATTAAAATTAATTGTCATTATGCATTATGTAATATTGCAACGAAAATGAAGAAACCTCTATTTTGGACACTGCTTTTATAGTGACCATTAAAGAAAAACCATGTTACTTACTCTTCTTAAAACTTACAGGAAAGAAACACAGGTCTAAAATGCAGCCTGTGTTGGAAAAGCAATCTAATTGGTTTCTTTTTCTGTTGTACATGTTTGTGAAGTTGTTATCTTTCATATATTGGCATTTTCAATGTGGGACTTGGAACTCCCATGGTCATGAAGCCCAGTGGTAATCAAATTTTCTAAGTGACCACGTTATTAATAAAAATAAATGGTGGTAATTATAGTTAATTATTATGTAATATTGCATCAAAATTGACAAAAAGCCAACTTCCTGCACTGTCATCACAAACGTTATGATAAAAAGCAAACTGTGTTACTTATTATTTTTTTTAGCTTAAAAGAATGATTCTTAGGATTGACATACAGCTCAAATAAGAAAACCAGCTCTATTGGATTATCATTTTTTATTGAATTAACGCAACTTTTTGTGAAATTCTCATTTTTCTCATTCTGGCATTTTCTAAGTATGAACTTGAACTCTCATGGGCCTGCTTTTACTTTCATCGGTATTACCTGTTTTGCATAATTTAAATTTGATGTTGACTTTGCAGTTAAGCGTAATATATTATTGCATCAGAATTGACAGCATCCTATTTTGTGCATTATTACTTTGTGCTTTTCTTAAGATGTGACTTATGGGCCTGAAAGACCTTTGAGAGGGTCAGTCTGTAAATTTCCCTTGGGTATCACTAAGCTAAGTTCAGAGTTATAAAGTCATTTGCCTAATTAATAGGTTATTAAATGAGATTACATAAAGCACAGTTGTTGATATTTCCCTGTAAACTCCCAAAGATTATGCCAGTCTGCTAGATTAATAATAAGGAAGCAGTGATAATTATGCAGGTAAATTTTGCAATATCTCTGGATCCACTCCTGTTATTGACCATGTTACCTGTTGTGCATTATAAAATTCAG
This sequence comes from Lingula anatina, assembly GCF_051362555.1. Lineage (NCBI taxonomy): Eukaryota > Metazoa > Brachiopoda > Lingulata > Lingulida > Lingulidae > Lingula > Lingula anatina. The sequence continues at coordinate 24,861,491 of NC_141767.1, forward strand.
TGTTGACTGACAGTGCTATTATAAGCATTATTTATTATTGCATCAAAATTGACAAAATGACCTATTTTGCATCTTTATTTTCTGTTTTTTGTCTGTACATTTGACAGCTTTGCTGCCTTGTATTTTATTAATAAAAATTGATGGTCATAATGCTGTTAAGTATTATGTAATATTGCATCAAAATTGAAGAAAGCCCTATTTTGGGCATTGCCTCCATAGTGACCATTAAAGGAAAACCATATCACTTACTCTTCTCACACTTACAGGAAAGAAATATAGGACTAAAATACAACTTCATTTGGAAAATCTGTCTCATTGGTTATTATTATTATTATTATTATTTTTTGTAAATTATACAGCTTTTAGTGAAAATTTCATTTTTCACATATCGCCATTTTCAAGGGGGGACTTTGAACTTCCATTGGTTTACAGTCACATTTCCTTAATATCCATGATACTTCCATTTCATTATTAAAATTAATATTTCATCACTTACTCTTCTCACAATTACAGGAAAGAAAGAGGACTAAAATACAGCTTCAATTGGAAAAACCTGTTTTATTGGTAAACTCTTCTGAAAATTATAGGGTTTTTTTTTTTTTCAGATTTATATGAAAAAACTGTGTTACTTATTATTTTTTCAACTTACAAGAATGATTCTTAGGATTGACATACAGCTTAAATTAGAAAACCAGCTCTATTGGATTATCATTTTTTATTGAATTAACGCAATTTTTTGTAAAATTTTCATTTATCTAATTCTGGCATTTTCTAAGTGTGAACTTGAACTCTCATGGGCCTGAAGCCTTATGCTTTTACTTTCATCAGTATTACCTGTTGTGCATAATTAAAATTTGATGTTGACTGTGCAGTTAAGCATAATGTATTATTGCATCAGAATTGACAGTATCCTATTTTGTGCATTATTATCTTCTGCTTTTTGTCTATACATTTGACAGCTTTGCTGCCTTGTTTTGTCTTTTTGTTTAGATTTTACCTAACCAATTTAGATCAGTTCAGAAAAATTGAAAAAAAAAAAAAATGCTCTTCATGCCAACAACTAAAAACTGACCACATTCCCATGCAAGATGATAAAAATTCTTACATATTTTCATTATTTTGAAAATGGGATGTGGACCATCTTTTTCAGATTTTAAAACCTGTCCTTGGTAAAATGTTATTTTTTAAAATGAATGCTACATTATCATCAATTTAGAATACAGCAGATGCTGGCTTACCATTTGGTAGCTACAGATCGTCTTAAAGACTTTTTACTGTACATTAGATATTCTTTCACTTTCTTAAAAAGTATACTGAACAAAGTGGATGCCATTTACAGAGACAGGCCATTTATTGCTTCATTATTATTATAGTTTAGCAATGTGTTTGTTGATAACAGGTGGTTTCGTACTTCTCAAATTACCTCCCCCTTTCAGTTTAAAATCAGCACCCATGAAACTTGGGTACCAGATTAACATTATTAAAGAATATAGCAATAAGCATTTCTTTCTCATATGATAACCGTAATATATGACATACCCTCAATGTACACAGAATGGTCAATAAGACAGTACATATTAAACAGTAAAAACCTCACAACTTTTTCGATTTCTTAAATATTAAAGTAAAAATTAAAGTAAAAATTCAGAGAGGCCAGGGCTGCCCCTGACTCGAAATTGTAATATGTCACCCACTTTCAGGTGTGCAATAAGAAGTAAAAAAAATTCGATGGATGAAAAAAGATGGACAGGGCATAAAATCACTTCAAGCCAGTGAAAAATGCAGTAACTGAAACCAGGAGACCAAAATAATGACGTTTCTGAAGACTGACGATATAATAAGAAAGATTAAATCTGTACTTCAAAATAAATGTTAAATAAGGACGGCATGATGACTAACTGATTTTTAAAAGGGGTGCTGCTGATAAATGCACCAAAAAATCTACAAAAATAATGAACATATTTTAATTCCAATTCACATCCAAAACAGTTGTAGTAATAAGTAAAATTTTATGAATAAGTAAATTTTCAGTTTTGAATAGATTTTGCAATGTAAATGATTTCACCACTGTAAAAATTACAATAAAAAAAATAACAGTCCCTTTGGTTTGGAAGTCTGATTATCATATGGCTACTTTTCTATAAAATTGGCACCCTTAATAGTATGTGTTTTGATATAACCTCTAAAACGTTCACACAATAAGTATCTTATATATATATTTATCAAAACAAAAGTGATATTAACATAATAAATATCACAACCTTTTTCACTGATGTTACATGTACAACTGATGCATACATACATACATGCATGTAGTATATCAACAAAGATAAATAAACTGGTATAAATGTCCTAAATTCAACATGTTCATGACTTAGCATGTCTTTTAAGGCTGTGTTTTAATAACATTTAAAGACAGTTGCCATAAGCAATACATGATATATATCACCTAATTCTGCAATACTCCCACAATAGTATCCTACTCTAAAAATATCTTAATGTTAATGTCAATTTGAGACAAAACATATTTATGTTATGTATTTATATGTGAAATGTACTAAAATAATGATTAGAATATCTGGACTGCTATATATGTAATGCAGTGTCTTTTTGCTGCTCATATTGTGTATTCACCTCAAACCTAAAACATGTCAACAATCATGATACATAATCACACACACATATATATATAAAAAATATTGGATTTCTTTCCTTTTTTATCAAGGCATTTAGAAAGTTTAATCAAAAAGGATTCTTATAAATGTCTATTCAGTACATCATAATAGGACATGATCTGTTTTATCTTTCAATTGCACTTGTCTTGTGAGGCTGTGTCCTGTTGAGTTGTCGCATGTGATCACAAGCAGTTCCAAACAAGTAGAACTGGTACTGGGTGAATCATCCTTTAGCGTTACACTGTACTGTTTTCATTTGCTTCAGGCATCAGTTGAAGGCATCCTATCAATATTCTGAAAAGAATATTGACATTGACAATGTTGCAGATCTGGTAACAGCTTCACGTATATTGGGTGGATTAAAATAATGTCCTGGATTTCAAATCTTTACTTCTCAATGTCTATTTAAAATAATCGGATGATGTTTCATCAGAAATGAGAAACGAACTTCTCCATAGTATTCCTGTGACAACAAATGGAACTGAACTAACACTATGGCAATCAATACAAAAGCCATCTTCCAAAAATTATAAGTTGTGAGGATTCATTGATAGTAGTACACTGTATCTTAGAAAATTTTCTTTGCAATGGTATACTGCTCTATCTCTTCAGTAAATAAATACGTTTTCTAATAAGACCCTTTAATTAGTAACTCATCAAGAACTATGTAGTTACTTTCTCCTCTAAGGCAGATATCTGACACTAAGCATTTCTTACCAAAACGGTCTGTCTTATCCTGATATCAGGCATCCTTTGGTCATCTTCTCCTTGCTGGGGAGGGTCAGTGTACTCTGTAGATACCTCTATCAATGGCTCCTTGGAACTTATGAATGGTCCATGTGTACTGGCTGGAAGGTGAGAAATAATTCAAGTCAAAATGCATAAAGATGGAGCAGTTTGGTTGATGTGGTTCGTGAAGTCTCACAATATGGCAAGTTTGAGGAAAGAAAGCTGTGTTACCGATATGATGAAAATTTCCTGAGTTTTCAAAATTTGATAATATATCATACAGACCTCTTGATTGTGTGCCATCTGCATCTTCAACATTGGGAATTTCTCCAGCTTTCATCTGCCGTCTTAACTTTTTCAATTCCTTGCGTCTTCTCCTCTCTTCTGTTTGCCTGTAACACAAATTAAAATGTTCAGATAATGTATTCATGAACAAATTAAATGTGTAAAACACCACAGTCAATTGTCATCTGCATTTTAAAGGCAAAGAGGGAAAATCATTTGCCCTTGATACCCAATAAAACAGATTTTATCCCTGCTTTTGATAAATCATATAAATACTAAATATCAATTCAACCATAATTCTTTATTTAAACAAAACACTGTTTCCAATTGCTCTTTTTCAATTTTAATTCAAATCCTTATTCATCATCCACAACCACCTTTTGTCATAATAATCCTGTGTGTGTGATCTTAGAGAATTTTTATCTATGAAGGAATGGGGCATATTTGAGTTGTATGATGGTTTACACAAACCTTTTTTCATCTTGATTAAAAAATAAGCCCCCATGCCCTGCCATAAGTAATTAAAATGATCATAAAGTATTTTGTGCAACTTTTCTGTGAAATAACAATTTTGACAGAAAGTAATATCATTGGAGCACTCACTCTTGCTGGAGGTTGTCCATCTCTGGCAGTGAAGACATCCTAAGCCCAGGTCTAGCCTCAAGAGGAGGAAGGTGGGAACTTGGGCGAGGAGAAATGCCTGGAAATGGATAATGTAAGAATAAATTAATAAAAAAAGTTTTTTTTTTTTTAAATCTTATTTTGCACGGATGTTATTAATATTTGTGCTAAATACTTTGTTCCTTATTTGACCATTGATAATCTAAAACTGTAACATTTTGGTGATGAATTTTTAAATGTCAATCCTAAATCATTGTGAAAAAGTGGTCAAAACTAATATAATTAAAGTCACAAGGAAAATATAAAAAATCTCAACCATAACCTGGTCCAACTTGGTGTGCTACAATGTTCTGTAACAGGTTTGTTATAGTTGTGATGTCCTGCTTGAATCTGTCCATCATGTCATCCTGGCGGTCACGGATCCCTCGTATCTCTTCTCTTAAAGTGTCAACTTCATTCTCAAACTTTTCCAATGAGACACAACTCCTTGTATTTTCATCATAGGTGTTGGGATTTCCATAATCATTGCCTCCTCCTTTCTTGGATAGGAGGGAGTCAATACCATCCTAGAAATGTAGCAAAAACACATGTAAGTCAGCTTCATAAAAATGAACCTGGCTACAAAACACTGCTTATAAATCATGGAGACTGAACCTGGTCTATTCTATAGAAGTCATTTCCATAAAACCCTTTTCACATGAAAAATATTATTACTAATAACATTGCATTAAAAATAATTCAAAAGCACTGTTTGAACATAGTTCCTGCTACAACCATAAAATATACCAAATGTGGATTGAAACTTAGTCGAAGAAGAAAGCTATAACCACAGGTTTAGCCATACAGTTTCCTTTCAGAGTGTAAGTTTTGTGTCTAGTTGGAGCAATCACCAGAACTGTTATACTATGAAAGAACAATAAGAATAAGATAGAGCACCCCTCTGGCACCAGGTTTTCCGCCACCACCACCATTACTGCCCCAATAACCTCCACCATGGCCCCCATTATTATTCTCCCACTGTTCTTGCATGTCGTCCAGTTGTTCCTAGAGTTGGAATAGCATTTATTATTCTGTGAGAACATACATTTAGAGCCAAGCTGGTAGCCCCAAGAAAAAGTCTTTAGCAACACTCTCAGGGGAAATGCCATAGGCAGTAGAAAGGTGCGTATATCTGGCATAACAAGATTACAAAACTGAAAAAGGAATGTTTACTATGTTTTGATGTTGCAGTAGCACAAATCTCAAGATTTATCCAGTCTAGGTATAAATTTTCACCCATGAAATACTGAAATCACTCAAATTATATACTCAGATATCACTGAGATTAAACACACACACAGGGATGTCATTTTGTAAATGAACTGATCATGAGTAAACCGGCCATTTCACTGCTTTAAATGGCAGCACATCTGGATACCTTGATTTGTATGGTAACTTTCTTGAGATCTTCCTCCCCATCAGTTGCTGTCAAATCATCATCATAATATGTTTCTTCAACCCCATTTAATTCCTCATGGATGTATCTACGGAATTTCTCCCTTCTTTTATTTGACATTCCTTCTTCTGCAGTCAGAATGTGAATGGCTTTCTGCATCACAGCATTGGCATGGGCATTGTCGTAAACTCTGTGAAGATCAATGAGACCAATATGAAAAATAAAGTGGTGCTTGCACTTAATCTGAAGACAAATACATCCACAAACACACACAGCCACATGCCCATTTTTGCATACTTAAGTAGGAGAAGTCTGATTCAACTGTATAGAATAACTATGGATTTGCATTTGCTACATGAAGCAAGCATAAATCAAATGGACTCAAAAGAATACAAACATGTAATTTTACACCTGACTTATATTTTCTGCCTAAAAAACAGCATGACACAGTACCTTTGGAAAGTATCTGATAGCAATGCAATGAAAAGATTCAAGCACAAGATGGCTGATAAAGCCATCCAAGCTGCCACCATAATATCAGCAAACATAAAATCAGCCTTTCTCATTCCCTGAAAGAGACAGAAGAAATACATTCATGACTTTTTAAAAATTTACCTCAATTCACCATACAGTAATAGAACATGCAGTTGCTTTAATTATGAACTGAGGCATAATTTACTTCAATTTTACTTCAACACCCAAGCAGCACTTTTTGATTTGAAGCAAAGTATATCACTCTTAAAACTTTAATATTTACCTCATAGTCATAATCATCCACCATAGAAAGACGGAACATGCTGAATATAAGCTCTCCCACATCCTGAAAGCCTGTTGCTTGGACAGTGAGGTTGCCATATGGGTTGGGAAACAGTGTACTATCATCTATGACTTTTGTCCCACCAAACAACATCCAGTATGCACAAGCTGTAGTGAGAGAGAGAGAGAGAGAGAGAGAATTACTGGAACCATGAGGTTTTTAAACAATGTCCATGATCAAAGTCAAGAAAGTAAGATGAGAAATCTTTCTGCGTCATTCGTATAACACGGGAGTTCCAGCATTTACGTAATGTTATCATAATACAAGAAAACAGAGCCTGAGATAATCAAGTGGTATACTTACAGAAAGGGATGTAGAACTCCAAGTACAGGAACAGAAATTTGATGACATCCCCCAAAATGTGACCCAACATAACAATAAAGGGACCTAAAATTTAAAAAAATCACCAATAATGGTAATTTTTTAACCCGACTTTCAACTGCAATGTGCAAGCATTGGTCTGTAATGACTACAGGGATTTCCACACTCATGTGGAACAAATGTATATTATGACTCAAGTATCTACCCAAGCATATTTACAGATAAAAAATTTATAGTCTGGGGAATTAATTTCGGTTTACTTAGTTTACTTTCAAGATTCCACATTCTACATAGATCGATCCAATTCCATGGATTAACAGATTAACATGCCTCCTCCTGGCATTGAGTAGAATAAAGAAAAGCTGGTGATTATACAAATACATTGGAGACAAGAGGAGGTGTGTTAATTTGATCATCGGGAGTCGCTGTGGAGTTTGATCTACATGAAACAATGGTTTCATGGGAATGAGCCCTTAGATAAAACTGACACAGTGGTACTTACCCAGCAATGAGAAAGCCTTGGCACTCTTCATCAGACGTAGCCAAATAATAATGATGGACAAAGCATTGATCCGTACCTGCCAGCGAGACAGCATTGCGGTATGGGCAAATACATCCACAAGGTGAATTATAATAGAAATCAGGAGGGAAAAGTAACAAATCCAGTCAAACACATTCCTGAAACATGAAAATAAAATGAATGGGATATATACATATATTTTTATATCAAAGACAAACTTATACATACACATACGGTTTGTTATTAGGTTATTATAAATGGTTTTACAAAAATCGGTTAGGACATTTCAAGGTGCTGACAACTTTTGTGGAATAAATGTCATTTAATTCACATGATCCTGACCTGGAAATATCGTATGTGCCTAGACATACTGACATACTTGTGTTTGCATGTGTGTGTGTGTGTGTGTGTGTGTGCGTGCACAATTTTACCAAAAATTACTCCAATAATTTGCCTTCTGCTCATCTAAGTTTTCCATTTCTTTCTCCAAGTATTCTTTTTCCTCTGGCCAACGTGGATGACAAAAGTTGTCTATTTCTTTCTGTAGATCATCTTCTCTCCAACTTTTCCATTGCTGATAAAATAACAAATATCACTTTTAGTTTATTAAACATATGAATACCCATTAGATCAAAGTGAAGGATGCCATATTTACCTCATCTGTAAAATAATTAATATAAAACTAAAAAGTTTTGCAGAGAGAGGTTTGTGTGAAAAGACAAGCCACAAAAGATTTTGAAAAATACATTTGTACATGCACTGTAATATATGACTCAATCGTTTCAGTGGGTACAATTATCAATCTTTCTGATACATACTTGAATAATCATAAAAAAATTATATTTCTATATAGTATTTGTATTGTTTTTACTCCATAGAATAGAGCTGCCTGCCTGCTTTTCAATTTCGTTGCTATCACTCAACAGGAATGTTGTATTTTAAGAAATTATGACCTAAAAGAAATTGTCTATAAAATTCACATTGGAAAGATTTTCCCATTACCAAACATATTTCCCATTAGCAATGAATCTCTGACTGCACTGACTGCAGAGTGTAGATGTAAATAGTGTAAAGTGCAGACTACTACAACTATTAGTGGGACATTAGTTTATAGCAAAGTTTCTTTGCTACAATATTGTATGTAACCAAAACTGGATACCTGAAACTCTTTATTAGATCCATAGATTTCTCGCATTTCTTCTGCTATCTGTTGTATCCATAAGAGTACACCAACACACTGAAACCAATTAGATACTACATTAAAACAAATAGAAAACTTCCTTAAAGAGAACTCTTTCCTATTAAGTACTCCCCTTATGTCATTTGGAAAAGATTGTCAGCTTTATTAAATATATAAATTTAGTATGGTACAAATGTAAAAAGCAATGTTTACTAAAATTTAATTTTTCATATAAAGTGCAAATTGAAATAACTATCCAAGACAAGTTTTCCTGTTTTCAATCTAAGTCACAATAATTACTTTTCTCATAATATATTCAACTAAAATAAATTTTGATCATGTTTTTGATATCCAACATACCACTCTGGCCATTATAAAATTCTTGAACTTTTACAACTAAATTGTAATAAAATTCTATGATAACCAATCACAAAACATACTAATCACCTACTTTATCTTTATCAATCATATACTTACATAAAGCAAAATTCTCCACCACTGGTCTGGCAGATTGTATATGTAGGAATTCTCTCCATTAATAATACCAATAGCAGTCCACACTATGATAAACACCAGGTTGACAAGAGTGTTGAAGACTGCAGAGGTCCTGAATGAAAAGAAAACATTTTTAATGATGCAACTTTGTTGGTCTGATGCTTTCAGCTGAACCTTCCAACTTCATATGATCAAATATTGTTAATGAAAAAATATCGCTGGAATATCCATGAAAACAGAATATAATTATCTGTATCATTGACTGACCTTCCAAACTTTCTCCACTTTATAGCAATAAGCCTCTGCATGACTGGATGCATGAGGATGTCATATTGGCGGTACTTCACAGCAACCTGCATCTGCAAGGAAAAACAAACACTTGTCACATTGCTGCAATTAAGACACCACACAATGACAAAATTTAAAAATTATTAAATGTCTAATTTATTAAATGAACCAGGATACATATTTGTCTTGAAATATCAAAGAAGTAACTGTGCACTGAATCTTAATCAAGCATTTTAAAGCTTTACTTACTGCAGTCATTGGATAGCCTTTTGTCTCGGTGCCTGAAATAAAGACAAAACTAATAAAGGAGTTGAATTGTTATTTTATCTGTTCCAACACTAAGATGTGGTTCAGATTCCCCTTAATAATATATATGTTTACTTTAGTTTCATATTGTCAATTGTAAAATATACATATCCATAGCAAGTATAACAGAAAAATACATGAAATTCAATATGAATGAAAACAGAAAATCAAGGATTGAATGATCATTAAATACCATTTCTTAAAACATTAACTGCACACATAAAAACGAGTGAATCATGACACTGAAGGCTTTAATTACCCATGCATCTATAAGTATTAAGTCAACAGCAACACTCTAGTGAAACCTCAACCAAGCACCTCAACCAATTCCATAAGATACATGTTCAAGATGGTATATACCAGTAGTGAGTATTTGTGTTAAAAGGTTTTAGTATGTGCAAGTTGCAGCATTTGCTTAAGTGTGGGAGTTATCCCATTAGTTTTTCTCTAATATTCTGCATTAAATAATCTATGTTAGTCTTATTCTAGTACTCTGCATTAAAAATATCCGTGTTTACAATGCAAAATGTTAATGTCCATTTAGTACTACTAAATAAAAACATGTTAAAGAAAACAAAATTTTGCATGGACTGTCTCCTAGCTGATTATGTAATCCAAAAAAATACAGTTTTCCTCCCAATATTGATTAATAGGAAAGTAATATAACAAACAAGTTCCCATGTTGCTAAATCTCCACTATTGTGTTCCATATATCTAATAGCTGGTAAGATCCTGTCACCACAATAGAAAGTCAGTGACAATCTATACTAAAGTTGCACAGTTTGACAACACAAGATACAGGTTGTTAACATAAAACCAAATTTACCTGTGTCTTTTACATCATGGTCTGTGAAGGGTAAAAGAATCATGTTCATAAAGCTATGGTTCAGTATGCAAGTCATGCAGTTAACCCAGCACAATATTATCTATCATTATAATCTAATACTACAAATATTAAAAGATCTCAAAGCATTTACATAAGACATGGTAAATATAGCAACAAAACTGTGATCTTTTAAAGAAGGCCAGGACAACCAAATAGAACATTTAAGTGCATTACTCTAACAGCTACATGAGAGTCTTCTGTGTTATACATTTGGTGGTATTACATCTAAATGTTCACCCACTTCTCCTGTGAATGCATTGACAAGAAAATCCCTTCAATTTTGTTTGAGACCATGAAAGGTAGGCAAATATGACCTCCTGCCAACCAAGAGCCCTAAATTTAGCCTTGGCTCCACTCTTTTTGAAATAATTTTCTATGATGACATAAAAGTGGTCACACTGGCTGGGGAACACACAGAGGCCATTTTCATGGCTTTTGAACAGTAAGGGCTAAAATTCCACTTTTACATGTATCCCTTTTTTACAATCTAATATCCAGAACATTATTTTAAAAAACCTAATATCTAGAACCTATGTAAATTTAGGTAAGCTTAAAGCATTCTTGGGCTTTGAAATATTCTGTAGATTTTTATGTCTATAGTGCAATCTGAAGATTCTAGCATTTGAACTCTAAATCTTAACTTTCAAATCATGCAGAGAAGTTCCCAAACTCCCAAATGACCAGTACATATAGTTTATTGTTATCTTTCCTGACTCTAAGACCAAACTCCCCCTCAGTCATTGGAAATCAACCTTGAAGTTCTTATATATACAAGAAATGGACTAGCCATGCAACTTGATTTCACATTAATTATAATAGCTTTCATTACAAAAGATAAAAAAAAAAGAATACAAGGCAAATGAACAAAATTTTCTGAAGGCATTATATGCTGTAAGAATGTTATGTAAAATTAAATAGCATGTTTTTGAAGCACTAGGCAAATTTTTTTAATTAAATAAGGGAGCAAATCTGTTAATACAGGATTTCCTTCTATAAACTTTGTATAAGCATGTTTTTGAAGCACTAGGCAAATTTTTTAAATTAAACAAGGGAGCAAATCTGTTAATACAGGATTTCCCTCTGTAAACTTGCAAATATCATGACAGTAGCAAGACAAGTTTAAAAACAGACCAGGAAAATGTTTGTAACATTTCACACTCATATATAATTACCTGGTTTCCTGGGCTCAAGATGTTTAAGATAATAATATTGTTTCCTATTAGCTCGATCCTTCACATGAAACTGGTCCAGAGCAACTTTAGCCTAAAAAAAGTTAGCATTCTTGAAAATTGCAATTTTAAATAACACTGATTAAGTAAAGAAAGTACAAATCATTGCAAAATTGTGTAAAATGATTATGAGAAATATATCCTATCAGTACATTTACAGTGAATATAAAAGTTATGCTCAAAAAGCATGATTTTGTATGGAGCAAAAAAAAAAAAAAAAAAAAAAAAAAAGATAAGACAAGTTATAAATAATCAAAACTAAGAAATTTAGACGAATAGATTTTAATGTTTTACACTTACTACTGGTGCCATCTTGGTGATCATCCAAGCTACTGCACCTTCTCCATAACAGTCAGTCACGCCAGCTGGAGCTCCCATTTCCATAAGTGTACGAGCTGTCTCACTGCGATCTGGAAATTAAATGTTACATGCCACTAGAGTAACAAAATAGATCAAGCACAAGCTGGGTAAGTTTTAACTGGATAAGTCAGGAAGAAAGAGAGAAACATGAGATAATTCATGGAGGTTCCAAAAATGACCAAAGGAACTATGAAATGTGCAGCAGAGCCATTGATACAGTTTTCTGAATTGAAGGAAATTGTGGAGCAGCTTTTGGACATGAAAGAACAATTATCCAAACAGCCAAAATAAAAAGCATTTCATGGAGTATTCTGCAATCATCAAGTAAATCTCCTTACTTTTCCTTTCACCTCTGCATTACATTTGTCCATGTGTTATAGATGTTAATTCTCATGACACAATGCAAACTTACCAAGCTGTGCTGCCAACATCAAAGGTGTCCTCTGCTTGTGATCTCTAACCTGTTTGTATTCACATCCATTCTTAATTAGGGCAGTGAGGGACTTCACAGCATCATTTCTAGCGGCAAAATGGACAGGTGTCTGCAATTCCTTGCTTTTGGCCTCAATGTTTGCTTTAAAAAGGTGCAAATTATCACAGATTAACTGTTATCAAAATAAGTTGAAATAGTTAGCAGTTTTACGATCAAATTGCTGTTGAGTGTCCTGAATCATGCACTATAGAAATAACATATTTATTTCAATTTTCATAAACTGCATTGCATTTTTATGACAGTAATGCTGTTGGACTGAAGAACCACCACATTGACCCCTCTCCCTTTTTTTTAAAATGTAGATACAGCTTGTTGATCCCGCCCAATGAGAAATGGCCCACAAATGTACATATCATATACAAGTACTTCAATTTGCCCTAAACTGCAACTTCTGTTGGGAATTTTCTGAGGAAACATGGGAGTAAAGAGTAGTGATGGATTAATGACCCCTTTCCCCCTTGTGATACTTAAATGGAAAAAAAAGTTTTGTATAGATGTCAAAAGAAAATCAAGAATGGTGATATGTTTATATATGTGAATCAAATACTGACCCCCATTTGCAACAAGGAAATTGACCATTTCTGCATAATCAACAGAAGCTGCCACATGGAGCGGTGTCCTTCCAAAGGCATCAGGTTGATTAACATTGGCATGATGTTCAATCAGAAACTTTGCAACATCTACATGCCATGCTCTTGCAGCCTGAAACAAAGAGATAAATAAAATATACTTACTAGACTAACTAGGAAAAAAAAAACAGAAGGCTTAATTGTCTTAAAATGTAATATCAAACCAAGCTGTTAATAACAAACAGAAAAAAACAGCATTTAAATTTTTAATAATGAAAAATATATATAATGTATAACTGAAAATGTTTCATATTTTGCTTCACTTTATTCTAGCACGCAATCTTTTAACCATATACCTCATGTAGTACTGTCTGCCCCTGTTTATCTGTGCAGTCCACACGTGCTCCTGCCCTGATCAAGTCCTCTACATAGTCTAAATCAATGGCCTCATTCTCGTCTCCAGAACACCCAAGTTTGGCAAAATAGTGAATCAGTGCTCTGTTATGTTCCACTGATGATGGTTTACTGCCCTGAGACAAAACTTTGGATAGAAATCCTGGGTCTACTTCTCCCAGGCCGATATCCTTTTGAGGTTTATGGTCTTCTTTATCATTATCTCCCTCATGATGCACAACTGAAGTACATATACATCAAAACTGTTTTAGAACTGCTTTGGACAATTTACATGTGCATTCTTGTATTTTTGTATTGCATCAAAAAATAATTTAAAAGATAATTTTTCTTCTGTAAGTTAAGACAAAATTCACATTTTAATGAGAAAATTAAACATATTTATCAATCAATAGATTGTATTAAAATGCAAATTAACAATTAGTTGTTATTCATAAATATTTGAAAAAAACTTTTATAACAAAGCCTCATAAAACAGATAAATTTACTCTGAAAACTGCCAAGCGTGAAAAAAGCAATTCATATTCTAAAACACTGAAAACAATAGAGGCATGGCATAGTAACAAGCTCATATATTAAAACAGCAAAGAAGCTGTCAGTCAAATATATATCTATGTGCCTTGCATTCTATACAAAATCTGGACACAATACATGTTATATTTTGTGAAATTGTAGCAACATATTCACAAAGCGATGTGTTTCACAATATTACTGTTCCTCATTTGCATGGTAAAAATCCTTCTTTCAAATATGCAAGAATCCAAAAAGAAGCCAAGAATTTTGCTAAGACTGCAAACATTCCCCAAAAGGTATTTGACAAATATTACAAAGTTTACTTAATGTAGTCAACTTTTCTATTTTTGCACACTAATAAAAGTCCTAAAACCTTAAACATTTTGTGAAACGGAATGTTAGGACAAAAAGTTACATCTGTGTCTAATTATCATTATAATATTGTTTATGTGGAGTGCAGCAGTGTTGAGAATCCATGCAAATGCAGGATGTCATAATAAAGATCAAGTCATTTTAGATAAAATACAAAAACAATCAGTGTATGGGGTATGTACATGTATCAGACACTGTGATTACATGGAAGGCTAGAGAAAGGTTATGTCATTACATTCATTTTACAATATATAACAGTTTCTCTGGGGAAAACAAATTTTAAATTTGACACAATGTTATATATTAGGAAGCATCACAAAGCTTAAAGCAGTATCTATTACCTTTCCATTTTCTTATATCTGGATAAACAAAAGAAAGGGAAGATATAGAAAGAAGCGCTGCATGTACAACTACTAATACACATGCATGTCACATTTTGCATTCAGATTAGGCATAAAGACTTTTCTCTTTTTCAACTGAAAAAAATAGCAAAATTAATTTTTTTAAACAAGTGGAGAAATTACTGATAAGTTACATTTTGAAAAATAAATGTTGCTAATTTTCTACAATTCACCTAATTTATTAGCAAACAACTGCATCCTCAAGCTTGTTTTCAGGGACTTAGTCACTGCTACAGTGGTGGATTTGTTTACTAGCCTCATAATTCTCTTCCTGCTACAAATGAACGTATAAAAATTTTCCATCTCTATGGTTTATTAATTTTGCTTCAGAAAATATGCCCTTCATCTTTAAAGTTAATGCCATCTAAATGCAATAATGTGAGTTACATGCATATTCTGCAATCATATACCTTCATATGTGTCGGCTATACAAAAAAGAAAGAAATCAAAGTACAATAAACATGAAACAAAAATGAACTGACAAAAAAAAAAAATAATAATAATATGCATGCATGCATACACTGTGATAACATAACTGAATAATGATAAAAACTTGTCACCTTTTTTGCCTTCAATTTTATAACAGGAGAGAAAAATATATGGCATGATATTATTTTTCAAAAAGACCATGTATAAAACCACACAATCATTGGAACAGAGCTCCATCAAAATTTGATTAAAAAAAATAATAAACAAACAAAAGAATCAGTAACACACTTAACACTAAATTGCACTCATTGCAATGACAAACTGCCTACATTTCATGAAATGCTGACTGATGCGATTATTTTCTCTCATTTTAAGGAGCCTGCTCAATGGAATACCAGGAACATACAGGTTGACTGACAAACATAAAAAATCCAATCAGGCCAAAAAAACTTTTTTTAATTCTGTGCACAAAATTCATAATTTAGAAATATTATCCATACTAAGAGCAGAGCTGATTTTATAGACAAAAAGTTAAAATATGTACATTAAATCATGAGCAAATATATTATCCATACTATGACACACAGAATAAGGATAGGGTGAAAAATTAAACTTACTATTTTTCCTAGCAGTTCTCCTTGTCTTTACATAATGAGCCCATTTTGATGCTTTGCCTCTCACATTTGATATCACTTTGAGTGCATTCACTGCCAGTGTTTTATTGTTTTTCATTTTATTCTTAAAGGTTGAAGTTCTGAAAATAAAAATAATACAACTGTAGTACACTGAGTTTGTGTACACATATTTTTTACATTTCTTTCACCAGATTCTTATGCATTTCAATACATTAAAAAAATTATAATATTTAATGTTTTAATAATCATTTAATATTTAAAATTTTATTATGATATATTAATCTGATATGAATTATTCCTTGCTCCACAATATGTTTAAACTACAAGTTAGTACTGTTATTGATACCTAACTTGCACAGACCTGTTATTATCCTCCTCACTCTCCACTGGGGTCATTTCAAACCCTCCATTTACAACACCTCGTCCAGTATCTGGATGTATTTTGGACTTCCGACTTTTCTTTTTTCTTTCACTTGAGGAACTCATGGTGTGGACCGATTAGTTAACTCTGTACAGAAATATATCATTAGCATGTGTACTTAAGAACTAAAATTCGTGTGTCAGCACAATAATGATTAATGCACTATAATGTTCTAAAACATAAAAGATATTGTGAAATGATGTTCAATTGGCAAGTCATCTGTACGTCGGGGTTCTCAATTTTTTTGAATACCTCTCCCCCCAACTTTTTTGGTCACCTTTCATCCCCGTTATTTGTCATTGAGACATGACGTCCCAATGATATTTTATCATAAAAGTGAAACTTAACATTACAGCATTTACTTCAGACTAGTTTTCTGCAGGAATATATTTTCCTTATCCTCTGGGTCACCTACTGTATAATGTAGTTGAACATTGGGCAAGCATTTTTTTTCGAATGTAAACCGTCGGCGACATTCAAGATAATCGGTACATTTGAGGTTTTGCCAAAGTCACAGAACGTATCAAATGCATATCAAACATATGTTCGCAATAATTAGGCTTTTGCTTACAGTTGTATTTTGGCTGATAGGACTGGAGGTCACAAAATCCTAAATTCGATCTTCATTTTCTTCGTCGTTGTGTATTTGTCAGCAGGTGGGTGCCGCCATGATGTACACAGGCTCCGCAAACGAGGTTGCTAAGGATATGTTTTTTAGTTTATAATTCTGATTTCTCAAAATGTTTTTCATAAGGAGTTATTTAAACATTTGAAATGTTTTTAAATATAAAAATTGGTTAATCATTAAATAAAAAAATGGATATTTCCTAGGTCGAACTTATGTCGGGGATTTCCGTCGCAAATTGACGTCACAAGACGCCATGATAGTTTGAGCAGAAGGTGTACTCACCTGGCAGGCGAATATATTCAAGCAATTAACCATTTACAACATGTATTTGTTACGTTTTCGAGTAACGAGGCACTTGACGGTAGTGGGACTCCTTATAGGTAGAAGTGATTCTTGTAGGTAACGTCAGAAAGGAAAGAAAAACGCATTAACAAGTGTTACACGCCAGGTGCCTTTTCTGGTGTGGGAAATCCCAAAGGTACGATACACGGAAAGAAACCGAAACAAGAACTTGCCATCAGGATCGACTTGCAGTAGAGCAAAATGTGATAGTAAACATACAACCTCAACAATATTTGATTGCATGCGTGTAGTTTTTTTTCACTTTCATAATATTTCTTCAAAACCAAGTTACAGTAGGAAGTGCACAATATATATTGCATTGTTGAGTTTTTTGTCATTTACTTGAGAACTGACATTCACAATGGGTGATCCACATACTCGCCGCAGTGCTGCCGTCAACAGGTTACGTAGTCAGCTTCGTAAGAAGAGAGAGTCACTGGCAGATCAATTTGACTTCAAGATGTTCATGATATTTCACTTCAAGGACAAGGTATAGTTAAAATTTTTTTGATAGATTCATTATACCTGTACAAACTTGAATGCTGTTTTTTCCAGCTTTTCTGTTGACTTCAGGCTCAAAGCCTTGGGTAGACTTGGTGGTATAATAATTGAGCCTGTTACTTGTTGCATCTGGCCTTGAAAAATGTCCCCTTCCCCATGGATGTTCTAGACATTGTGATGACTTGCTGGGGTAGACTGGTATTTCCCCTAAAATGCTACAAAACTAATCCTTTCCTGGTCAGAAAACTTGAAAAGACCTGTTGGGGGGTCCTGGTCGGAAGGCCTGAAAAGGCCTATGTGAATTGGTTACTTTTAAATAACTATGCTTTCAATATTTCTTAATCAGTCATCTTGAAATTTGGCAATTTAATACAGCAGAGAACATGCAAGCCAAAACTGTGCTGGGTCCATGCTAAATGTGGAGTTGACTTTCGGGTCAGAAATTTGGATTAAACTTTGCAGCAAAAATAATACTTTTATCTTCTTTTATGTGTTTGTAGGTTATATTAATAAATATTTTTTTATAATTGAAAGATGATAATTTTTATTAAATTTTTATGCATTATGTCTGCATTGAATATCACT
This sequence comes from Lingula anatina, assembly GCF_051362555.1. Classification (NCBI taxonomy): domain Eukaryota; kingdom Metazoa; phylum Brachiopoda; class Lingulata; order Lingulida; family Lingulidae; genus Lingula; species Lingula anatina. Next base: position 24,879,938 of record NC_141767.1, read on the forward strand.
GGAGCTGCCGAGCACCATGAAATTTAACTCAAAGGTAAAAAATTTAATAGAAAAAATGCAAGATTGATAATTACACTAGTGGTACGACAACTAAATATTGGATTTTTTAAAGAACATTTTAGAGTACATTTACATCGATGTTTTCTATTAACAGTGAAAATTTCAAGCCATTGCAGTGAAAAATATAGATGTCATAACACACATCATTTTCAGTGTTATGTGCAAAAGTAATAGGATTCCCCAGGTGATGACTTGACCAACTTTTGTGATCAGGAAAGGGTTAAAGTACAAAAACTAAAGACAGCCATGAATAGAGTATAATCTGTGACAAACTCTTCAACTAAACATTATTGATAAGTAGAAAAGTGGTACTGAGTACATGTCCTTTAATGACTCACAACCATCACATTCTGTGTGGGGAAGATGATGTCATAGTCAATTTTGCTGCAGTCAAGAGTTGTATCTCTTAATTCATGAAATTTTAAAAACGGACATTTGTATGATCCATTTGCTAACTTTTGAATTAAGTTGATCAAAAATGTTTAACTATAAATTGCATTCCACTTGATGTCACCTTATCATTTAACAATCTATGTATGAATGTTTGATAGATCATTGAATTACATCACAGTTAGGATTTATCCACAAGTCACAGTATTTTAAATTTAAGATTTTATAACAACACTTTCTTTTGTTATTTATTTGTAGAAGAAAAAACCTGCTGTGTTTGAGATGGCTGAAGTTGTTCCTGTTATGACAAATAACTACGAAGAAAGTATTTTGAGAGGGGTAAAGGTAAGTTTCCCTTGAAAAGTTGTGAATTGTATTTAAAAAGCCAAACCTGGCTCTATCGTTGAATTTGATACATTTTCCCATTAGATGAGATTTAGGGAATATTTTAATTATTCATTTATTTATTCTTTTTTTCAGGAAGAAGGTTATTCATATGAAAGCTCAATTGAACTCTTGGAGAAGGATGTTGTCCAATTGCATTCTCCAAGGTGGCAGTCCATGAGAAAAGTAAGTCATAAATTCTCGCAAATCAAGCCCCATGTCATTAATAATTGTCCAAATAACTTCAATGCTCATTGTTCAGGCCCCCATTTTACAGAGAATCTCAAATTCGTAGGTGACTAGCTCAGGCTCAGTGACCTTGCTAGGTCCACTACGCTGCAGTAGACTGGGATTGTTTCACAAAAAATCTAAAGTCTTTACCTCGTTTGGTTGTGGTGGTCAATGCGTACAAAAAACTCTTTAAAAAAAGGGGGTGTAAAAATCCCTAAAGTTTCACAAAATAGGATGTTTTACATCCTCTTTTGGACAATGGTTTATCAACAATCCGCCAAAACATAAAGTGTGTTTTTGAACCTTACTGATAAATTTAACTTCAATACAACTTCAAAGTAACAGTAAAACATTAGCTTGTCTTGGTATCCTGCCATCAGACATAAGAAATATAAACAAACCCGTGATTGGCTGGGTGAAGTTGCAATTTATTTTGTATTTGAAAATTCAATAAATTTCAGTACTATTCAAGGATATTATAACACAATATCTTGAAGGAGGTATGTTCTTTCCAAATTTTTGTTGATTATGCTCTGATTTACTGAGTTTTAGTTAAGCTTGCTGACTTAAGACACTTCCTGAGGAGGCTAGGCTTCATTGACTAACAGCTAAGAAAAAAGTAGCCTTTTAGATTTTTTGTGAAACAAGACTTTAATAGTGATGCATGGACTTAATTATGTGGTAATTTTGGACGGCCTGTACCCCCAATCCTGGGAAAAGCCCTGTTATATAGTATTGATTAAAAAGAAAAGTAAGTTAGCTGAAAAGATGTGAATCAATTTCCAATTCAAAGGAAACATATTAATTTCGGTTTGGTTACTGGAGTGAAAGTAAAATAACATTACATGCTTTCATTAGGATGTCTTAGGATGTACAACTGAGATGGACTTTTTCCTCTGGCCAAGGAATGATCTTCAAAGCATTCAGTGCTTACTGTTCTCAAGATGGAAGGGAGAAAATGACTTGGCTTTCAAACCACTTAAGGTAAGTCTTCATATAGTGATCTTTTTTTATGTAAAAATAAGTTAGTTTTATATGTTTATATTAGCTTTTATAACTTAAAATAAACATATGATAAAAGCTATCCAGTCATGGCCCATACCACCTCACCAAGTTACAATCCATTTTCCCCTTTAGAATATATGAGTTGCAATGTGGTGTATCACACAAAGTGCCTACCTCACAAGAAGTTTTGTACCAACACCCACTTGTGTACATTTGATAACTATAGTCATTTATTTCTCCAGGTTGACTTTATATTTGAGTGCATAGAATATGAGAAGCAGCTGCTACGTCTAGTATCTGGAAAAGAGAAGACTGGCCTAATCATCAGCAACCCATCACAATCCATGTTTTTATTTGTAGATAGATACCCTGTGGAGGTAAACAACTTTCTTTTTTGTCCTTTTTTTTCTCAGTTTGTATTATAGATGGTAGTAGTCTGCTGTATTGTAATCCAAGTGAACACATCAGCATCAATGGCTGTTCCTCATACATTTACAACATTGATTATATTAAGTGAAGTATTGGATTGGATTGAGTTTAAAAGAATTTATTTTGTAATTTGTATTTAATTTGTTTAAGAAAAAGACTGAAGTTATGTATACATTCACATATTAAGAAATATGTATTTTTTGCAAAGGGAACATTTTTTCTTCTCTCTAACTCTTTGATTTTATTTTTATTTTCAGACGCAAAAGAATAAAGCAATAGTTTTCAAGTTGTCCAGTGCTTGTCTTTATTTACCTCAGGTGTGTACATGTTTAGTTCAAGTGTTTTCCATTTTGATTTACACTCTGGATGATTTTAACATTTTACTTTTATAATAGTGTTTATTTGTTTAAGAAAGATGTGGAAGCTGGGGCAGTAACAGCAATTTTTTATCTGATAAAATTGTTTTTTAAGTATTTGTTACAAATGCTCCTCATGGTGGGGCTCGTCATGATCCAAGCATGATCAACCAATCTCCTCTAGAAAAAGCCGAAAAGACATTTATAATTATAGCTATTTAGCAACAATAAGTGGCTACCTCTTTATATAAATTGTTTATATTTCATGTTAGAACATGTAACTTAGTGTGAAATGTTTTGTATTCCAGGACCAATTGACCCACTGGGGACCAGGAGCTGTAGGCGAAATCATGGAACCTTACTTGTCATGACACATGCCAATATTGTGGACTTTCTTTGGTTTAGACTTAATGTCCAATGAGTACAGTGCACACATTTTAAAGGGACTTAGTTAAAATAAAAAAAGTGCAAGGCTTTGTGGAAGTTACATCAGTTACATTATAAACAGGCCATTTACATGTATGTGAGGACTTTAACTGCTCATGTGTGGCAACAAATGTAATTGTTTAATAATATATACAATTTTGTATATAGGGATGCACCTTCTTTCTATGAGTTGTAAGCATAATGCCATTGTTGTACTATGAGTGTATTTAAGGACTATTGCCAGATGTTTAAAGTGTAAATTGGACAGATTTAACTTTTCAGAAGAATAGAAAAAAAAGCAGGAAAGGCTTCCAATTCAATTGTTGATTGTTGCCTTGGTTTGAGATCCAGAAACTGAATGGATAGTTCAGATATTACAAATATATATATATATATACTTGAGCTAACATGCTCATTGTCATTAAGGTGCTAAGTTAACAAAATTGTAGGGAATAAGGACTTTAATCAAGTTCCTGCAGTTTCAGTCATAGGGAGTTACTATGATACACTACATTCCACATTAAGTTTCTGGTGCTCTTTGCAAATTTGTGTATTCTCATTGGTGTTCTTGGAATCTATATAATTTTAGAAAAGATATTCATGAAAGCCTTATGTATAGTAGAACGCACAGGCAGTCGATTAATGACAAATGAGTAATGTTTTGAATGAAGTGATTTTCAAAAGTCATCAAGTTTGACTCTAAAACTAGAATTCATTCATTAGTAAATTGATGTGTAAAGTATGTTACATTGCAGCATAATTCTTCATTTTTAAAATGGGTGTCATTTTGTTTTCATTTAACAGTTACTTTGTGTGGGATGCTATTTCTGTTGTGATGAAAACGGTCACTATATGCGTCATTTCAAGTTAATTTCCGTCGTAGAAATTTACAAAATGGATGGACTTAAAAAGGCCAAACTGATAATAGTGGACTGTTGAACATGCACCAAAAGATTTAAAAAAAAAATGAAATGTGCCTTTTTTAGTATAAGCAACCTAGTATGTTTATAGACATAATCTGAAATATTTCTTTGAATTTAAAATTTGCAATTATTTCTATAGCATTGATAATTATTTTGTAAGAATGACATTGACACCAAATGTTTTTGTCCACAGATGGATGACTTGATTTTTTTTCAACCTAAAGTCAAGTAGAACAACTGGACAACAAGCTGAAAAAAAGAAAAGGTATAGTTAATTTAGATGGATTTTTTCTACATGGAAATTTGTAAAATTAAAATTATCATGTCATTTATTATTTAAAACTACATGTAGATCATGAGGGTTCTGTCATATTTTTTCCTGCTTCAATTATTTTGACTGGTATTTCACTTATGATGTAATAGAGTATATACATCTGTTAAAATTTGTTTTTAATCAGAAATTGGTCAAGTATTTGCTTTGATCACTGTATTTATTTAAAGTTTTTTCATAACCATGATTTTTTTGGAAAAGTTTTACTGGAATTGTACATGCTGTTGATTCTTTAGTCCATGTTATCAAAAGTATTTGTATATATTGTGAATCACTAATAAAATGTACAGATAATGATTGTAATATTTTAGATGGTATGCAAAGGTCATGTTTCAGAAGTCATGGGGGGTTTATTACTTTAAATAACTCTCCTTACAAGATTGAAGTATCATCTATCGTTATTTTTTTAACCTAAGAAATGCAAAAACCTAAGCTACACCATCTAATGGTAATAAGAAGTGAATGTTAAGATATACAGTGTGATGCCAAAAAGAAACACTTAGACAAGTTCACATTGTACAGATGCTGTAACACTTGGCCTTACCAGTGTTACTGAAAATCCTATTATAATTTCTAAACTGATTCCCAATAAAGATAACAATTATGTAACAATTATGTGAGGAAGACATGACAGTGACATACCATTTGATTTTCGTAACTTGAAATGCCTTTACTCAAGCCTTCAAAAATGTACTGTAGGTCTCTGTTCGAGTTGTCAGTAGAATTTTATTTTGATAGAATGAAGCAAAAATAAATTTTTACCTGGGATGTAGAAGCTGTTTTGACAATGGAAGATAGACAACAATATGAATTATAGAATTTTTGTTTTCTTTTTGCGTTTTTATTCATGATTAATTCCAAAAAAAGTACCATATTAAGCAATAGCAGGCACAGAATTTACTCTAGAACGAAAGTAGAGAGGGAACACAATGAACGGATTATTTCTCACGCCTTGCGCAAAGTATGTTGATAAAATTACAAAACAAAACGGTGCAGAAAAATGAAATTTATTTTTCGCTTCATCTAACCGATCAAAAAGATTCCAAGCCATACATAAGTGTGCGCTTGTGATGAAACCTCATCCTGCTCATCTACCACACTAGGCACATTGGTTGGTGAGTGAATACGTCACATCCGCCATCAACAATGGCGTAAGCGTGAAACACATTTCGGCCACCTGTTGAAGCACTTTTACTTCACCCTTTTTGAAGGCATTGCTGGTATTTACAAAGGTAAGAAATCAATTAGATGATACAACTTTTATATTTTTTCATAGTATTTCTTGATTTGGATTCTTTACTTTTTTGTGCCACACTGTAAATCGCCCCCCTCCCCCGTCTCTCCCGTCTCTCTCTCTCTCTCTCTCTCTCTGGTTTAGTGACTGGACCTGCTTAGTTTCAGGTGCCAAGGATTTTTAAGAAAAAGCGGGGAAATAGGCAGGGTTACATTGAGTGCCAGGGAGGAACCTAAAGTAAAAACTAGTAAATTAAAGGGGCAAGACTTTTAAGCACGTAGCCAGCAATTTCAAAGAGGGTTGGGGTGTCTTTTTCTGATAAAATGGGCCTTTTACTATAAAACCTTTATGTAGCTAGGTCAAAGTTTTCCAGAGCGAACCCTTTCCCGACAAAAAGATCGGTTAGTTTGAACCTCCCCCCCCTTGCTTTTATGTGGGTCGACCGAGGATCCACAGATTTGTTAGCCCGCAGACTAACTTGTCTTGAATGCCCTCTAATTTAAAGATATATAGAAGGTTGCTATTGTGAAAATTTTGAGTTTTTAAGTGGTAATATTGTTGCAGGAGGTCTAGGTTCACAGTAAAAGCTGTAAGAATAAGAAAAAGAATGGATGAGACAACATTTTACTGAATTGGTGTGTAAGGCACGTATAAATGTATTACATCCTTTCCTGGGTTTAAATCTTTGCTATTTTACGATCCAAGGAAATGGAAAAGGGGCGGGGGGGGGGGGGGGGGGGGGGGGGGAGGGGGGGTAAAATGTGCTCTGACCATTGTTAGCCTTCATTGGAACAATACTAGTATTGAACATGATGGGACTGTGTAAAGCTTTAGAATCTGCATGTGGTGTTGTACTACTTGATATTTTGGTTGTGTAAATTGAGAAGGTGTTTGAAGTGCATACTAAGAAGAAAAGTCGCAGAACCGGTTTCTCTCTGTATTCACCACAAAGACATATATAGGTATGTTGACAAGCTGGCATCCCCCCAACTTGCTGCTCACAGCTGCAAGAAAACGTTACTGCTGTTGTGGCCATCGGGTAGATGAGGTTTTTTTACAGCATGGTAAATTAAGCATGACCAGCCAACTGTACATTACCCACACCTTTATGATGACATAGGGTAGGTGGGGTGGTGGGTGAAAAAGAGGATAGTCATATACAAAGATGGAAACTGAGGGAGGGGGGGAAGGGACTAGAACTTGTTTAACTATATGGTTAACACTATTATGTGTTTTAGCACAAAGGTCTTTTAAGATCCACTTGTTACAATAAAGAAGAATAAAAATTGTTAAGTGGAAAAACTTGTTTTCTAATGTAGTCACTGGCTCCAGACACAGAGTGCATACAGTGCAATATGGATGTGAAGTCAACTGGAAAATCAAACATTAAAAAGTAGAACTGTGTTTTCTTTTTTTTGTTGACTTTTGAAGTATGGTCTGGAGACAGGGGACTTAAAGCTGGGGATTTTTAAACATATAAGTGTATTGCAGAAAATAGTGTTGCTTGCTCAGATTTGATAATGAAAAGTATGCATGCTTATTGAGCTACTTTCATGGAAAATAAATGACAAAAAAACATTTTGATATACCATGTAGTTTACAAAAATTACCTGTTCTAAATTTGGTTTGGACTAAAATTGCATCTTCACTTATGATACATCTTTCAACTCTGTTTACTAAAAACTTAAGATGATTTTGAACTGTTTTTTAAGGATAAATGTGGTGGGAGTTTGTTGTCTTTACCCTTGTAAATAATAAGACTGGTTGTGCAGAGATTAAATAAATCCTCTGCGGAGAATATTGCATGAATTTCTTTTCATTCTGTGGTAGGGAATCACATCTATCATTTATGACAGTTTTACAAAGTCTGAATTCAAGGAGAGGGTAGACCCATTCCACTCAGCCCTTTTGCTGCATGCATTTAAAAACCTGTTTTGCAAGATCGTTTTTTGTTGGACATATTTCAAGTTGATTTTTTTCATTGCTCTGTATTAAATTCGTAAAAGTGGCAGAATATATCTTTTCTACATCCAGGGACTTTGAATAGGAGCATATCAGATAATGCTGAATTTAGATCACCTTTAGATATCTTTTTATGGAGTATGCTTAATTGTCTATAGGCTAAATAGATTGCATGAGAAACATCGAAATTTTCATGATCAAGGTTAGTATTAAGTCATCTGTCAAATTGTAGCTAGGTATTAACATTCGTACAGTAAGGAGAAGATTGTACTAGTAATAGTTTCCCTTCACAGGTGTTATAACAGTATATATTTGAACAACATGGGTTTCTTTATCTTGTAGAACAAGGTAAATGGAATGCACTATCTGTGGAGTGTGGGGTCATCTTTAAGTCATGCCCCTTAGATGGACACATGATAGTATGCCGTACAAACCTTGCTTATTTACTATCTGAGCATAGTGCTTTAGGGTGTCACCAGCTGTTAGGCACAGTGTGTAGTTGATTACTTTTTTTATAAATATTTAAAAGAATTATATAGGACTTAGGTATTTGATATATATGTTTAGTATTCAGGAGAGGTGGTTTTGTTTCAAATTCAGTAAATCTGTCAAATAAATTATCATGATCATGATTGTTTATTTTATTTTGTCTGAAAATGGTTTAAATCTTGAAAATGGTAAATGCTGTTACAGTTTTCAAGGGAAGATGTATTTAGTGGTTTATTTATCCATTTTTTTGTATCTATAACTTATAACTGAAGTACCAATGGCAGCAGTAACATAAGACTCTGAAAATGTTGTGTCCTCCTTACTGGGACTGGTACTGGTCTTTTGTGTTTCATTTTTGTCTGCGGTCAGCCTTAGTGTCATTCCAAGTCCAGTGTTAGATTCAGATAATGTAATAATATAGTTGATTGAACAAGACAGCTCATTTTTATTATTTAACAAAAACTGAAAGCCATGTGAACAAATGATGACAAAAGAAATCTCTGGTCAATAAGGTTGTAATATCATTTGCTCCTAGACAGTACAGAGTAGGCATGTTAATTGATATAATAAATTGATTTCTTTGTTCGTACATGACAGGCAATCAATACAGTTCATAGAGTGACACTCTATTAGACTGTTCTGCTCAGGATAGCTTTTTGTAAAAGCCTAAGAGGGATGGTTACTTATTTCCCCATATACTGTAGTTATTGAAGGTAAGGAGGAGGTGACAAGGTTGTGTTATAACTAATCTTAATCTTGCAATTATAATTAAGATTGTTGATATGACATGGTAGATGGAGATCATTTGTAAAATTGCCTGTCGAAAGAAGTTCAGAACTGATAGATCAGTGTTCCTCATTTCATTTCTGATGAACTTAAAAGGTGCTGGTCAGGTTACTGGAAAATTTTCTATCAATAAGATCTGTGATTTTCAAGGGACATTGCCAAGATTTTGTTGTGAATTGATCATTTCTTGTTTGACTGGAGTTTTCTACATACCAAGTTAGTTCAGCTTCTGTAGCAACTGTGGTCTATCAAAAACCAACTAATGAATACCAAAACCCCTTAATGTGAAGAAATTGGCAGTTTTAGAATAGCAATTCATTAATTTCATGTTATAGCATTTCATTATGTTTTGCCTAGCAAAACAAACTACTTTCTTCACTAGCACAAGGTTTTATATTATTTTTATTGGCTGGAGTTTTTGTTAGTTATTTTATAAAAAAATTGTCATTTTACTTAAAATTAGATATTATTTGGAAGTAGGAATTAAAAGCTTGGAAGTAGTTGAACATTAAGTATAAAAACAGTCCATTAAAATTATTTTTCCATTGAGAGCACTGGGTCATTTCAAGTGAAGACTCATTTAAGTTCAGTTGTATTGGTGCAATCTCGATCTCTCCATCTAGTATAAACACACCTTTTATGAGGTTAAGTACCACATTACAAACTTGTGCTTATCTTTGCTTGACATCTTCACTTTTCCCTGCCCAGAGTGCTTTTACAGCCTGTGTCGACTTTAAATGCGCGTTTGCTTCTTTACAAATCAACCAAGTTCCAATTAAAACAGCTATGTCTTGTTGTATAACCGAGCAGGACTGAATAGGATGAGAGAAATGGTATCTGAGGGAAGGAGAGTGTGTAATGCAGCCGGACACTATTTAAACCTTACAGAGTATTTTCAGTTCTGTCTCCAGGGTGTGCAGATAGTGCTTGATAGTTTAACAGCTACCTTGATTGGAAAATGTTGGATTATATCACCTTTAGAGAATTAGAAGCTTAGATTGTTTAGTTGTGAAGGCAAGTTGTTTGAATCTAGACAGCCTGGTGAATGTTAGCTTGGACTTCAAACCTCTTCGGTAGGCTGTTTTTCAATATTTTTCTGTATATTGTATAGTTTAAAATGATATAAAAATATTGTTAAGTGCAATTAATATGTTTTTTCCATTCTCTTGTAATATTTAATATTTTCTTACTCCAAAATGTGTGACAGGGTTCCTAGCACATTTATCAAACATGTTTTTAAAGACATAACAATAGCACAGTTGGCATAAAGGGAATATTACATCATTGATGTAACAGTACTTTTATTTTATGTTTCAAGCCATATACTTACAGAAACAAAACATGTTTGACCACTGTTTCCAGAGTTCAGTAAAACCGGAAATGTTTTTATTGAATCTTAAGACAATCGTCACTCTGTGTATGAGTGATGAGTCAATCACAAAACAAAATTACTATATATATGGTGGGCTCATCATGCACTGGTCAAAAATATCATATTTCTTTTTTATGTTCACGATTTACAAAAAAAGGAATCAGGTTGAATTCTACTTGTTTGTTTTTTTCAGTTGAAAGTCTCTGATTAGGCCATTGTGAGTGAGCATCAGAGATTACAGAGAGAAAACAAGCAGTCCAGAGGTAAGAAACCAGATTTCATTTATTGATCTCAACACACCCCTGTTTGTTGCTAGTGTTCAACTTTTCGTTCTCTACAATAATAATTCTACACAGCATAATCTCTGCTAGGATTATCAAGCATAATACAGCACTCCATAGCGTAAATTAAAGGAATCCTATAACACATGAAGAGTCAGAATAGCATTACACCTAGTAAAAACATACACTGCAGAAAGGATTACAAAAGTGCCTGATGGCTTTTAGTGCATGCATTTTATGGTTATTTCTCAGAGTAATATGAAGTGCTTTATGTCTGTCATATTTATGTGAAGTAATGTGAACCTACATTGTGTCTGTTCTTTTGGCTGTGATATATGATATAAGACCTCAGTAGTAGTAGTATTATGGATGATTGGGTTTTTACACCTGATGTTCTTATGTAATGGAGGGAGTGAAAGTCTTCTGAAAGTAATGGAAGAAAATAGATTACAGCTAGGATTGCTTTGGACATATGTGGTCTACATCTGTATTGCTTGTATTTATATCAACTACGTGTGTGGTTCCAATCAGTTCTATTTAAAACAAATACATGTTTTGATGTTTTATCATCAGTCAAACTGCAAAAACTATGACATAATAGTTCATGAATGTTTGCCAAAAGCCCCAGTTTAGTTTTTAGACAACACATGAAATAAAATATTGATACAAAATACATGAAAATATTTTTGATGCTAGAAAGATGTTTGATACAGAATATTTTGATCTGCAATAAAGTGGTATAGCACAACTGTATCAGGTAGGAACTATGGAATGCCAGACAGTGGCCTTTCAATTCCAGTTTGTGATAAGTAAAACTTCCTGCAATGCATTAACAAATTTAAAAATTCACCAAATGAAGTTGGTCAGAACAAATTAGGTATTCATGCATGAGAATTTATGATGACTGTAACTGTCATTATTTTGATTTTCTGGCAGCAGTAATGTTGATATACCTTGAAAGATGAATGCTGTATGAAAAAACTGTCTATTTGGCGCAGGAACTGATGCTTAGTCATGCTTGGGGTGCTATTTTGGTAAAAAGTCAGCCACAGAAAACAGATTGAGTGCATTTTTCCTCAGTCTCAAGTTAGTCAGCCTCTGGCGTAGGTTGTAGGGTTTTATGTGAGATATACCTGGCTGTTAAGGTAAGTGAAAAAAGTACTTGGCACTGGTCTGATTTTTGAAAAGAATTGTACAGATGTAGGACAAGATTCTAGTCATATTATGTCCTAGTGAACACCTGAATATTCTTAATTGTTTCAACGCAGAGTACATTTTAGAGAAGAAGGTAATCTGTCCCAGCTTCTATATATTTCCATTTGATAGGAACAAGTGTGCGTGGAAACTAAGGCAAACAATGTAGCAGCTTTGAATTTGTTGTTGGGTCAAAAGTTGATGGTAGATAAGAAGTATTATTTGTAGGAGTAGGTTATTTTTGTATGCAGATGGTGGAGGTATTTCGCATTTTTATCTAAAACATACGTACTCCCACTCTAAATTGATTGAAGCATGTTTGAATTGAAGGGAAGGCCGAAAATTGAAGATTTGATCAAGCAGATCATCAGTGAATTAAAAAGTTATATTGAAGAAACATTAGTATATGACATTATTAAGTCAAAACAGAATCTATATTTTAAAGGATTAACCCCAATCTTCTGAAGTGTGCCATATGATATCCATGATAGTAATCTGAGTTGAGAGTAGAAACCCTTCACCTGGTTACTGTGCAGGTAACTCTGATTACAGGTAAGAGGGCCAGTGTATTCAGTTACATTGAGGCTTTTATTTACCTGCAGATTTGATCTGTATAAATGCCTAAATGCTGATGACTGCAATGATATGACACAGTAATATAGCCATCTGTGCATGAAGAAGTGTCCATGTGCGGGTAGTCAGATGTAATGTTGATAGAAAGTGAACCTGGTTCAATCAGAAAGCCACACATTAGTTTACTGTCAACATATATCAAAGGGTCTTTCAGTACAGCATGCTGAATGGTGCTAACCAGTAGCAGAGGCCACCAAAGAAGGGTTCTGGGAAATTCAAAGGTTGGTAATATTCTTGTATAAGAGACATTTATACTACTGAGTTCCATCTTGACAGAAGTAGGCATGTAGATAAGTCATATTCAGTAATTTCTGAATTTTCTTTTATTATATTGGTTGTATATTGGCTAAGATATCCCCATTTTCATTTTAAATGGCTTAATTTACTAATGTTCAATCCACATGGCATCCATTTAAAGTGATTTGATTGCTTCCCTCTGAACCAAAATAATGTATTTTTCATGAGATGAAAGTACAAGGAATGCTTTACATCTCTTTTTTGGTTAAAATAAGTGAAGAAAAACTAAAAGCAATATTACAGAACTTTTTGTGAAAGCTATATTTTGCCAGAACCCTGCCAACCTCTCGGTAATATTTTTACACACATTCTATAATCAGTCCTGTCACCTTAGTCATTGTCAACATACTCTGATAACTTGGGATTTGTAAAGCAAGGTGGGTCAAATGTTTAAGGACACATCTGCAACAACATATCTAGAATAAATTTCAGTATGATAAAAATAGATATATGTATATTAAAATAGTGCCTAGTTGACCATATGTCCATAAAGTCCCTATGGGCAAGTGTGACTGCTGAATAAGGTCAAGTCTATAAAGTCGAGTTATGTGAGAAGTATGGATGGAAGAGGACAAGTCTGACATTTCAATAGAGAACATGGAGACATACGTGGTATAGATAGTGTAGCAGATGATGGTAAATATGTATTGCCTCATAATATTTTGATGGAGTGAAAGTGAACTTGTAGTTGGACAACTTGATGCTAATGCTTTGACTGAGTCATTACAACATTCAAATGGAGACTGGTTAAGTAAGATTGTTATGTATATCTAAACAAACTACTAAAACCTTAAATGCTAAGTTTCAGTAATCATGCCAAAAGCTTATGTTTTACTATGCCGTGGCATAGCTGAGAGGAGACACACTACTGCAAGTATACTGTTTATCCTTTAAGATATTGCCCATGTGTAAGTTTTTACTGTAGTTTACCTGTAAACGTGAGTCTGGCTCAGGTAGACGAGATAAACACACCTGTTCTCAGTATGTCTGATAACCATATCCACACACAGGGCATGGTAATAAAAGTAGACCTTCACATTTGGGATTTACCTGAGACATCCTGTTAGGTCAGCAGATTGCTTTGAAATGGCTCTGCCTGTGGATGATTACAGGGGTGTTGTTTTTTATTACCAGCTTTTTCAAATGGTTCACAGTGGAACACTTAAAAAGGAAAGCAACCTGATGATCAAGAACAACACTTGGGGTGAAGTTTTCAGGTGAAGACGCACCTTTTATGTACAGTATTACAGGTGGAAAGAGAGGAGGGCTTGGCTTGGGGATTGTGTTGCCTGTTGGTCAGTTGTTGTCCAGAGGCTTATTGAGTCAAACTGAAATTATTTTTACATCAAACTCCCTAGTTTGTATGATGACCAAACTATGAATTGTAAGAATTAAATACAGAGCATATGTATGTTTAGGGCATAGAATCAAAATCTCATTAAGACTACAAGACCAATGTTATTCTAGTTATCATGGGGTCTCTAGCTAGGCAGTAGTGAAGGAATGTATAGTATAAATATACACCATGGATTTTCCCTGCCATTATATATCTGCAGTATCCTAATTTTCCTTTAAAACATACACTTACAGGTAGGGGTTATTATTGCTGTTCACCTGCATGTGGAGCCTCCTCTTATGATTATAGTTATATAGTGTATGAAGCCCCATGTATTAAGCTGGTATACTGGTTTATATTTGGAGACCATCAAGGTAGGATAAGTGATGATGTTCTGAAATAGTCCTATATACAAGTGCACAGAGTTTGATAAGTTATCTTTTTTGATGAAAAATAGGAAAAAAATTATTTTTAAAAAAAGCTGGAAAATCATTTATTAGTTAGAAAAGTTGCATATCTGTGGCTTGATCCAAATAAGGAAGAGCAAATATGACATTGTAGAAAATGTTAAAACACTTAATTTATTGTTTCTTTTTACAGCTTACAAAAAAAGAACAGGTACTGATGTCTGCAAAGTTAAATTTAACAGATTTATAATCCTAGTGTCAGAGGTAAGATGATATACTGTGGCTTGACGGCATACAAACCCCAACTGTCATCTTACATGTTTTCACTCCCTTCCCTTTAAATGAATGATCAGACAAACATTACATGTTTTCATTTTGGTGAAAAAAAAAAACAAGCCCTGTTACACAACAACCAAAAAAGAATGCATTTACTTTTTACCACAGCATTAAATTGTTCCCATTTGTTTCTTTTCTCACCTGGAAAGTCACAATAGATTTGATATTTTGTATATATCTGAAGAATCCTATCCATCATGGAGCAGAAGTGTACTGTACCAGTTCATTGTATCTCTCAGCTGGCATGCTCACTGTCTTTGGCATCCTCAACTGAATGCAAAGAAAGGGGCCTTCACCATGGATTATCATTACTGTGGACTATCAAATACCTGATACCATTATAAAGAATGTGTAGTTATTTAGCTAAAAAGGGGGAAGCTGATGTGCGTTAGGGCGATGGGAGGTCACTTAAAGGTCTCAGCAGAATACTCTTAATAATTCCGCACACGGAAAGCTGTCACACTGCTCCAGAAAAGCTGGTTGCTGACTGGGAGGGGTGCTGGGACACTTCTTAAATCTCTGTCACTAAATGTGGGTAACCTTAACACATTTTTGTTGTTGTAGTGGTTCTTCAAGGTGACATCGCATTTCATCAGGAGGTAAGAAATAAGTTTGTTTAATATTTCATCAAATTTGATTTAATTTTATGATATAATTTAGCTTTCATGATTTATATGGTAGCCAATGTTAAATAAAGCGGAAGAGTCACTTCTATCAAGAGGATGGAAGCCTCTGAACTTTAAACAAGTTTGACTACTTTGTGGACGTACCATTAAAGTTCGGAGCTATGTATCTCTCTTAAGGTATGAAGTGAAAAAGGGTGTGAGAAACCAAGAATATGGAAAAAGTGAACACAAGCTGAAATAAAAGCAGCTGCTATTATGTAACTCATTGTTTATTTTGAAATTTCAAACCCTTTTTTTTGGGGGGGGGGGGTGATAGGACTATAGATATTTGTTGCTGGATTGCTTTATAACTTCATATCATATAAGATGGCTGTCACCTGTGATATTTACACATACATTTGCTAGTTACCAAGGGGCTAGATGGCATCTTGGATAAAATTTGCATTTTAGAGAAATTTAATGACTAACTATGGTCAAATTTGAAGATGCCCACCATAAGGCAAATGTGGTTTCTTTCTCTGTACTTTTAAGTTTTCTCTTTTGAAACCATACTTTTTTGGGTGATTAAAAATGTTTTTAAACGTTTTTTTTTTTTAATAAAATGAATGGCAATCAAAGTTATAGAGAAGTAAAGGTAAATACTGCACCACTTTATATACATATATATTCTGTGTATTTATTATTTTTTGATAACCCATCAAAGGCATGCTGCTTTCCTTTCATCTCAGACATTTTGGAAGTATTTTAGGTGTCACCCTCGTACCTGTCCATCCTCTACTCTATATGCAAGCAGCAATGCCTATTTGGTAAAACAGGCTTCATACAGGTTCACTCCAAATGACCACAGGGTTTAGGTCAGTTCTAGTTGATATGCAGTCTATTTCCAGCAGACTACTATAGTGCTTGCTGTGTATGTTATTATTTTCTCACTGGGAATCTATGAGTGATGTAATGCTTTTTTTTTTGTATGGAGCTAGGGCAATTGCAGCTTGGCTGACTTTAGGTATGGATGCGTGTGTATGCATATTGCGCATGTGTGCGTAGATGCATGCATTTGTGTGTTAAAGATGGAATAGAATCTGAAGGGGGATGTCACCTATGAGGGTAAGAGTGTAAGTAAAATCAGCCTCTCAATAAGAGCTTGTAGCACCCAAAAGAAGATGCACTGTGCCAAGGTCAAATGCGTAGGTTGTGAGAGGGGGATGCGAGGAATAAGAGGTTAAAGGGATAATTTAGCTTCCACATATAGCAGGCAGAAGTTGTAGGGTGTAGCTAGGAATATGAATATTCTGATAGGTAAGTAAATAGTTCTATTCATTGTTTCCACATGTGCTGTGAACCTACTGATCAGATTTATATAATTTCTAAATGAATGTGAATAGGAATACAAAGGGAATCTATTTTAGCTTGTTAAAAATGATTCAACTCAGTGTAGAATTGTAGGATTTTACTATTACTTAGTAGCTTTATCAGGTACTTATTATGAAATAAGGACTGAGGTGTCTTGGTTTGTTCTGATAATTTCAAGAAGCCACATTACATGATAGTTATTTCTGCCTTTAATATCTTCCTCTACACCCAGTTTGATGGTTGCATGTTACTGAACATAACTTAGTCCCGTTGTTTGTGTTGTCTGTCTTAGGTGCCTAAATGCCAGTTATCGCACACATTTTGCCAACTGAGGTGATTAATTCTCACAAATATGACAATTATTTGATCCTGTATTTCCTGGGATTAACTGCAGGAGATCATGCTAAAATCGCATTTTGGCAGAGGCTCTATATCAGTTTGTGTTCTATAAGACTGTGTTCAGGAGCAACAGCAGCAACTACCTGCTTGTGAACAGTAAAAAAGGTTGAACTGACAGAGCTAATTACGAATAAAATTGATAATAAATTACACAACCTAGACCGTGCCAATTTTTGAATATGACTTCAGTGTTGTTCTTTACCCTGAAGTACAGCAAACAACTGTTTGGAAGCACATTACTATTTGAAGTGGCGTGCCAGTGAGGGCACATTGTTGGCCTGGGAATAGTGCTGAAGTGAGTAGTTTGGCGTCATTGTGTGTGGTTTTTGTTATTGTTCTGTTAGATCTCTCAGGTGTAACATATTTTTTCTGGTCTCCATTTGTTGAACATGCATGTGACATGAAAAAAGTTTACTGCTTACTGAAACAGAATTCTTGTGAACATAACCTGTTGATCTCTTGATATAGGATTTTAAATAATTGAAGATACACCAGTTTTTTCTTTCTTTCTTTCCTTTTTCTTTCTTTCTTTCTTTTTTTTTTTTGTCATAAATGATTCAAACGGACATGGGAGAGCTTGCATGAATAAAGATATTTAAATAAAGTTATTTAAAAAATATAAAGAAATTGACTTAACAGTTATGCTTAACTCTAACTGCTGTTGACAGTAAATTGTGAGTAAATTATCTATGTATTGGAATTGATTCACTTGAAAAAATTATTTTGACATGACGGCACATGAATGGCAGTGACCCAGTGATTTAGTTGGACATCACAGAGTTATTAGAGCATGTAGTCTGGGCACCTGAGAGTCAACTTTAAAATATAGACTTGAAACAGCTTAATTGTTGAAATTCTTTGCTTTGAGACGTCAGATGTCAAAACAATCTGTTAAGGATCCAAGTGATCTGTATTTGTGTGCTCACATGCCTGCATGCCTGCTGTGTGTACTGTGGATGTCTTACCTTGGGTGGTGTGGGTTTTTTACATTCAATTGGAGTGTGGCACAGTTGTCTCCAGGCATGCAGGCCTTCATTTTGTGCTCAGCAGTGAACTGAGTAATAGTGTCTTCCAAGGAACCATAGCCCTATGATAAATGTGTATACGGTACCGTGTAGTGGAGAAAGATCATAGTTGCATCATAGAAGTCATTGTTGTGCTGATGTTGTTTAGGTTCCAAGTTCTTTAATTGAAACCTTGCATCTGTTGCATCATAGAAGTCATTGTGCTGATTTTGTCTAGGTTCCAAGTTCCTAAATTGAAACCATGCATCAGAACATAATTTTAGCAGTCTCTATCACAGACTTGCGAACTTATCTCTTGTCTTTGTCAGTCAAGGCACCTTTTTTTGTTGGTATGCTGGATGCATAATACAGAGAATTTAGAACATTCCAATGAATGTGTTTTTCACATTGCTGGTTAACCTTGTCTGACTACAATAAAAAAGCTTTGACAGAATGTTTAGAAGATTGTTTGACATTCAAAGGGTTTCTTGCTGATTTTCATGATGCCTAAAATACTTGGAACTTTTCCCAACTTTTGTTAATTTAAGTGGAAGTGTTGTCAAAAAATTTTACATTTGTCTAATTGAATTTAAAGTGTCATTAAAATTGAAATCTAGATTTTAGTGAAAAAAATGCATTTTTTTTTTGTTCTCAATTTTTTACTATCTTCATTTTCTGTTGACGTCATTTGTTAAGTGGAAACCTCTACACAGTAAAAGAGGTCGTATATAGTGCTTCTTCCCAAGAACAACATCCAAGAGTTGTGTTGTTTAGATTTACCAGTACAACTAAGTTATTATATCTGTAGACTATTTGTGCAACAAAAACAAATGAAAATTAAACAGTTGTCAAAGGTCAACAATTTTTCCAGAAGAAAACACTGCTACATTTAAAAAGATGTTGGCTTTCACTTGTTGAACAATTTACTTCAGTTAAAGAAGTCAATAAAACAGAGAACTATGTTATACTTTAATTTTCATGGTATGTAAAATTTGACTGTTTTTATTTTCAGGGAAGTATGGTTTAGGAATATAACTGAGTTCTACACACGTAAAAAAGAAAGATGGCTGCCAGAGCAACAAGGCGTGTGACATATGACTATGCAACAACAGGGCGGATGGTGTCTCCAGGAAGAGACAGAGATGACAACAGGGGATATGATATGCAAGTCCAAATGAATGTACCTGGAATGCAAGGAGCCGGTAAATAATAATTTTTCACCATTTTAGGGATAATGTAATGTTATTAGCTGTGTTCTTATCTTTTGAAGTAAAAAAAGTTACAGGTTTAACTTCAGGAATTTTAATTCCTGAATGAAGTGCTTAATTGTACCCTTGGTAAGTTTTCTCCCCATAAACATCCATTGGCTTTACCAGTAAGTTACACAGAGGGTTTGATTGAAGCAACTTTTTCTGATGTTAGGCTAATATTTTTCAACCAGAAACAGGGCTATTATTTTGTGATAGGCTATTTCAAAGGTAACAATAACTTTTTAGTACCTTTTGTGCTTTGATTTAAAATGAAATTGGTGGATAAGGGTTAGTAATATTTTTAGTTACACTTGCTATGTTTACTATTTCATCACATATTTTGAGGATTTCTTATAACATTTTGTACCTGTTAAGCCATTGATTATTTCCTTCAACCCCTTCATTCAGGCATTGACTCTTGTATCTCTTGTTCAACCTACTATATTGGTTGTGCATATAATAACTAGCAGATATAAAAAGAAGGGATTGGGATCATCAACAGTAATTTATGCAGTTATTTGCTCTCAACTGGAATAACAGTCATGTCTTTATACATTATACCTAGTCCTGGTCTAGAGCAAGCACAGAACTGAGCTTCTTCTCTCTCTTTGATGTTCATGGGTTATCTATCCATCTTAACACCTGTGAGGGCTATCATAGATTTGTGCTGCCCTCTTTTGGTAGAGAAAGTTACTATACTTGTTTATGTTTTTGCATCTTTGGGGTACTGGACTGAAGGTTGGTGTAGGTTGGAAAGCTCCAAAAAGCATGAAATAAACACAGTTTTACCTGACTCATTTTAGTTTTCATTTATTTTGTATGCTGTCAAGTTGGCAGAAGTGAGAAGAAACATTGTCAAAGTCTTGAAAAACCCCTGTAAGTGCCATTTTGCAGTAGAGTGAAGGTCAGAATATTAACCTGTCACATGCAAGCAATGATCATCACAATACCAAACTTTTTTCATTTGTTTTTTTATGAATTTCCTTCTTATTAGTTCTAATATATTAATTGATTATTAGATTTGGTAAAAGCTGAAATTATTGCTTGATCATATTAATACCCCTTGTACTTCACCAGCATTATAATGCTGATATTGAAGTAAGGTTATTTAAACAGTTGTCTCATTTACATAAAATTAATGATCATAAAGAAGACATGGATAATATCCAAATTTTTTAAACAGCCCATGCTGAAATATTTTCATTTATAAAAATAAATGCAACAGTTTTTATGTTTTTATTTACAAAAATAAATGCAAAATTTTTATTAAACTGATAAGACTGTGTGAGATCTAAAGCTCTGTTAGACACTGTAGTCACATACGAGTATAGTACTTGTATTATGAAGTAGGTAACTGTAGCTGAAGCCTGAGTTCACTGTAGGATAGTGTGGTCAGTGGCATCAGTAGATAGGAATTTCCTTCTTATTAGCCCACATATGTACCATCCAGTCACTAAAAAGTTCAGGGTATTTTATCCTGTATTTAGTTTTAATATGCTTCTCTTTATTACTCACAGCAGATACAGTTTCATTTTAATGTTACTAATTAACAGTTCAATATGGGTAATGAAATAATGCTAAAAGCCATATATTTTAACTGCAGACCAATATCTTCATAAGGTACCAAGTGACTCTTTTACATAAAAGGCACCTCCTCTGAAGTAGATATTTAAAAAGCATTTCTATCAGTTATGTCTGCTCGGAGTGTAAAAAGTCTAAAAAATTCCAATCCATTATGTAGTAGTCTTGAACATCTATATGAAGTGTTTCACAGCTTTACACGAGCTATGTATCATCCTTATAGTTCTCCCAAGTTAGAGTCTTAATGGGCTCTGTAATATTGATTTAAGGTATGTCAGTTTGTTCATTCCCTTACCTGTGGAGTATGCAGGTCATTCAATGGTCACTTTTTCTCACCTCCATTTTGCATCCCCGCCTGATCCAACTTCATATGTTGGAAATATTTTTGCCATGTTATCTCTCGTGCTGACATCTCGCTCCAGCGTCTCGCCTCCTGTGGACGATACGTCTTTATATCAGACTCTTTAAAAATGCACTCGTAAACATCGGGATGTTCGCTCCTTAAAGCAACACTGAATAAATCTACTTGCCCCTTGCAAATGTAGCTGAAGCTAATGAGGAATAATTTGATCAGGGGAGCCCAGACCATGCAGCGAAAAATCAGGGACATATGCAAAAGAAAATACATTTGGAAGTGATGAAGAGGGGATTTGAAAAAGTCAACTTCCCGCAGAGGAAAAGGTCAATTTTGGATAGGTTTTTATCAGACTGTTTTTCAGGACGTGGGTTTAACTGGCTTTGTTTGAAGAATGGAAAGTATGGGTCAGGTTCAGGAATTGAAATGTAGTCTAAAGGGTTGGTATTTTCCTTTTGTTTGATAAATTTTTATGATCTTCAACTTAAGCTGTGTATTGTTGATAGTATTTCATTTTACTTTGAAAGGCTTTGTGTTTATCATGGTAAGGGTGTATGTTTTATATACAATATCATTTTAACTAAATGTGTTATGATATTAATATGTAATCAATAGATTCATACCCGAGATGATTTCTTAATATTTAAGTATATTAGGCTTTGTGAGTTTAGATAGGAATGCATACTAGTACTTACACATGATTATTAATCAGCAATACATCTGTACCAAGCAGTCATTATTAATGATACTGAGACACAGGTGCATGTTAACATCATGTGAGGATGATACATTTTTCGATAATTTAACAGACAAAAAGTAATTAACAAGTTAATAGGTTTTCATAACAGATGTTATTTGAAAAAAAAAAACCTTGTGTGTGTAAGGGGATAACACTGCCATTATTTTAGCTGCTGCAAGTCGGGAACTGGGCAGGGTGGCTTACATATAGATTACCGCCAATTTGTTATGTTCATTCCATTCATTCATTCATTTGCCTCTAGCTGGTACACCCCTTAGATTTATGTCACCCATTAAATCTTTGAAGTCGTATTAATGATTTATGAGAAATTTTTATGTTATAGATTGTTCACTTTTCAGTAGGACATCATACTGATTATGATGTAATATTTACAAATTTCAGATTGCAGCATGTCCCAGACATTTTTAGCTTCCATAAATCGTAGTGCCAAACACTCTGGTTGTTCTTTGTTTCCATGCCTGAGGTTACTGCAGGACCACATTATATCACATGGGCATGTGGGCTAAGAGGAAATTGCATTTATGTTGTGCAGTTGTCAGGAAATAGGAAAAAATGATTTTGAGAATAGATAAATCATTGTGATTTTCATATTTAGAAGTGAAGAAAAACCAATGGAAAATTATGTTTGGGTGTTACTATGTTAGTTTCAAAACAGGAACAAGTGAAACACTGAACTCAAGGAAGAAGGTCTACACTGTGTATTTCTTTGTTTTTGCTTGAAGGTGAGGATATCATGTACTCCCTTGCATGATAAAATCTGCCTAGAGCTGGTCTTGAAACAGTTTTAGTGAACTAATTTTTTCTGAGGGTTCTCATCTGAAAGCCATAGTCCTTCACAATATGATTGTGTTTTGGTGTAATTGAGGTTTATCCATATGTTTGTCATTACTTGTCTATAGTCAAAACTCTCAAGGTATGATACAGAAGACATGACATTAAGGGCCTGGTTCCAGGTAGAAGCCCAGGTCCTCCCCGTGACCTTTCTAGTTTTGATACATAATTAGCCCACCAAAGGATAGGAAGGAACTCACTGAGAATGATCACAATTATTAACAGTCACTGCATCCTAATATAGTTTAAAAGATCACTTCTAATGAGGAGTGAAGTTGTCTTGATAGAATCTTCCTTGTACGCAGTATTAGATAGTTGATTAGTAGTGTAGTAACACCTAGGTGTAGCCCTGTCTGTGAGGGTATGTGCAGGTGAAACTACAGCAGGATGTATTAATCAGGATCATTGTAGCTTGCTCTGTGCCTGTCTTCATTTTATAGCCATGCATTTAATGTGAATTCTGCAAGATGAACATGCAGCAGGTGAAATGAATCATTAGGCTCATATATATGATTGTGTATGTCTAATGATATTTCAATTTAGACATATGATATTTCAGTTCATGTAGTTGAAATATCATGTTATTTAGTATTTAGATAGAGTCATTTGGTGCAAAAGAACTGCAATTGTGTTCATTTACTTTGCACTTTTCTCTGTCAAAACAGCTGTTCTTGTATAAATTGTGCCTGGATAATTAACATGTTAACATGATATCATGCTTTGAACTCTATAGCATAGAATTATCAAGGTGCCCTCTTCATTTTAAATTGGTAATGCAACCAACTCTCTTAAAGACTGGAAATATACCTATCATAGTGCATTTCCCCTCTGCAATGTCTTTTTGGCACACACTGTGTGTATCTGTACTTACGTATATTTGCACAACCCATTGAAAACACAATACTTAGGGGTACTATGCCACGTGACCAAATGAAGTCAGATGATGAGAATAGCCTTGGAAAATAATTGAAGCATGCTGTGCTGGGAAATGAATTTTTATAGCACTTAGCTGATATGATGATTAAAGAATTATCAATATAATTAGTGTATATGGGGTTAAGCAAAAAATAATGTAAGAGTGAGCCCATTTATTTAACTGTCATGACAGAGTTATCATTTTACACCAGTCCTCTGTTGCCACCTAGAAAATATACTCCACAGAACACACCTTTTTCAGTTTGTTTTGTGAATAAAAAAAAGACATTTAGGTGGACTATGTTTGGTATTAAAAGCTAAGGACCTTAGACTCACGAAAGTAGGAGGCCCGAAAACATTTTTTAAGTTCAGTAAATTTGGAACATTCTGGTGAATATGGATATGGTATGATTTGAGATTCATGTGAAACCAAGATGCTGCTTTCTACCAGTTTATTTCCACACAATTACATCAAGGCATTTTCTATATTTTAGGTCCATATGGTATGACAAGCTCCAGCACCCTGGTGCAGCAGCAGCAGACCATGGATCCCACACCCCAGGGACAACCAGTGGAGGGAGGCCGCTGCTCCTGCTGTCCCTATGGCTACCACATAGACTTGGACTTTGTGCGCTACTGTGAGGATTCCCAGAGTGGCACCATGCTGAAACAACTGAAGAAGATCAAACGAGACAAGAAGCGTCTTCGCAAATCCATGGAGGTTCAGTTACAAGGCCAGCAGATAGAAACTGATTATGAGCCTCGTCAGGAAATGGTTGGATATGATTCTGGCACTAATAGATATTTGAATGATATAGACTCTTCAGTTGATACCACCCTGCATACAATTGATAAAGTAATAAAGCAGACATCTTACAGAACATACAGTGCAGGGGATAGCGATTTCAGCCCTAGTCCAACATCGCCTACAAAGTTTACATCCACCATGTACACAACAAACCGTGCCCTGGCAGGTTCAAACAGCTCCATTTCCTCCCAGACCACTGTCAACAGTGAAATGTCCGCTGTAAACGGGAGCCCTGGACCAGAGCGCTACACCACAGTCACAGCTCAGCTAGCTGCAGTACTGGCTGCTCATTTACCCAGACCTGACCCATCTGGAGAGGCAGTTCCAATCTATCATCAGTCCTTGATAGAGCTTCGCCAGCAGTTAGCCATAAGCTTGCAGAAAATGAGAGATCTTGAAGAACAAGTCAAGTCAGTCCCACTCCTTCAGACGAGAATGTCGGTGCTGAAAGAGGAGAAAAGATTGTTGGAACTGCAGCTGCTGGCCAAGCAAAGTAAACCTACCAGCACCTATAGCATTGGAGTTGGAGATTACAGGGTTGACGTAGAAGAACCGAGAGCACCAAGAAGACCAGACATGAGAAGTATTGGAGTAGGAAACAAGAGTGTCACTGAGCTGTACACTCTGCAGCCCCACCTACTTGAAAGTCAAACCTTGGAAAAAGAGATGCATACCCAGCGATTGATCCGTGAAAAGGAAACTAAGGTTGTTGTAGTTGGGCAAGAGCAGAGACCCACCAGCCCCTACAGCCCAATGATCAAGACCATGGAGAGAAAGCCTATAACCAGGAGTGTTGGAGTTGGGGACGGCAATGTCTTTGAGAAAGATCAAATGCAAATTCAAGAGAAGGAACTCCGAACAATTATCATTGATAAAGAAGCCAAAAAGCAGACCAGGAATGTTGGAATATCTGTGCGTGTTCCAATGAGAGATGTTGGTGTGCACTACCATTGTGAGGCAGAGAAGCCAAGCCAGAGGGATGTTGGTGTCAGTGTGGGAACCAGAGACACATTTACTTCCACCACAACTTATGAGACCTTCCGTGCAACTACCATACTCCAGAGCTTGTTCCAGTTGCAGCATATTAGTGCTCCAGAGATTCGCAACATCATCTCCACAATGCTCCATAGGGATGTGGCAAGCAAAAGCACCATGACAGACATAAGCTTCAAGTCTGGTGTAGACAAGGAAGTGCTCACTGACAAAGTTCACACAGTGGATGAAGCCAGCTCAAGTGATACCATTGATGTTGAAGTCAGACCCATAAAAGAATATAGGTCGGTCTATGTGGATGCAGAACCGAGCACTGCAAACAAGGCAACAGGGATAAATTTTATATCGAAGATGGACTTTGGTACCAACACAGTTACTGTACAAAAGAAAAATTCAGCTACTAGCACAACTCCAAAACTTAGCTTCCCTGCAGAGACTCAGACGATTTCAGTGCCATACATCTCCATGGGAACAGAAACAGACATGAAGATCTTCTTAGCAACAGAACAGATAAGAAATCAGTCCACCAACACAGATGTGCACTCTACAGTCACACAAGCAGTTGGCACTAGAGATGATGATAGCGATTTCTACTTGAGAAAC
This sequence comes from Lingula anatina, assembly GCF_051362555.1. NCBI lineage: Eukaryota > Metazoa > Brachiopoda > Lingulata > Lingulida > Lingulidae > Lingula > Lingula anatina. The sequence continues at coordinate 24,906,275 of NC_141767.1, forward strand.
TTTGGGACAAACACTGAAAAAGTACAGACTAGGTCCAAGGGTGTTGGTGACGGACGTGCTATGGTCCGTGAGAATACAGAGGGCCCAGTGGTGCAGCAGCAGCAGCAGGTAAAAGAGGTGGTTTCAAAGCAGCAGTCTTACCAACCACAGCAACAGCCTACGCCAAAATCTTCGCAAGACAGGGTGGTTACTGAAACCATCACAACATATACTTCCCAGGTACCAAGTGTGGTTCGGAGGGTCAAAAACACTCACTTAGACAAAGAAACACTTGAGACTCAGCGCAGGAGTTTACTGGGCTTAGATGATGCGGCAACACAACAGTTGCAGGATACAAGTCTCAGGGACTTGGTCTCATCTTCTGTAACCAGAAGTTACAAATCAAAGGCAACAGGAGGACAAGAAAAGTCCGATCATATGAGTGGATTACACATTGGAGAGTTGACCAAAGGAAAGAAGATGCCAGAAGACCAGACGGAAACATTTGAAGAATGGGTAGAGATCACTCCAGTATACCAAGAGAGGGTGATTGAAGCGCGCAGGAAGGGTGGAGAGATGACTTCCTCTACTTCAGAAAGGACCAGGGACTTCTCCTCATCCTCTTCCTCATCATCAGCAACAGGGATGACTGTTTCACTGGACTCCACTGATCTTGGCCCAAAGCAAGAAATAATTCCTCATCACACCATTTATGGTGGAAAACGCATTATAGATTCTTCGGTAGGTCAAGGCTACAAGCCTTCTGTAGCAACCTATACCTCTATGCGGAGTGCAAACCGCTCTCCATCACCAACTGAGACCTCCTACAGAATAACCGAAAGTCGAGAAAGATCTGGAGGAGGAACTGTGACAGGAACTGTGGAAGGTGGAGACGGTGGGGTAACTCATACCACAGAGACATATTTCATTTCTAAGAGAGGAAGTGGTGATGGAAAGACTGGCACATCAGGAGGAGGAGGAGGAGGAAGAACAAGTTCAAGAGTTGAGAAAGTAATCTCATCGTCTGGCCCCCTTGAGGACAGCAGTGCTGGTGATGGTTTCACAAAGAGAACAGAGTACAATGTGACGTCAAGTGGCCATGTTGGAGGTAGTGGAAGGATTGGTGCTGGTGGTGGCAGTGGTGGTGGTGGAGGCAGTGGTGGATATACCAGGAAAACAGAGAGGATTATCTCTTCCAGTACCAGCAGCGGTGGCAGTGGAGGAGTCAGCAGCTCTGTGTCTAGTAGCAGTGGCGGTGGTGGCAGCGGGATGGCAGGTTCTGGAAGCAGAAGTAATGAACGCACTGTCACCTCCACAGTGCACCATGATCTGCCTTCCAATAGGAAATCAAGAACAGAAAAACGTGTGACTGTGTCTTCAACAGGCCATAGTGGGGGTACTTCCAGAATGGGAGGAGGAGATGGCAGAACCTTTAAAACACAGAAAATTGTGATCAGCCCCACTGGTGAGATGAGTGAAGACATGGGATTCCAGTCACAGGTTTCAAATGCCGAGCAGCTCATGAGTGATTTCCACGGCCGCATAATGGGTAGTGCCATGCAGGGGATGACCAGTGGCACAGGTGGAGACAGGAATGTTACAACCACTGTGGAAGAATCCCCTGATGGTGTCACTACAATTAGAACAGAGAAGTCCAGTTACAGCAGTAATAGTAGTAGTAGTAGGATGGGTGGTGACGGTGGATTGAATATCACTGGCGGTGGCATAGGGAGAGAGCAGCATGCTATGTTGTCAGGGCTTATGGACAGTGGAATTTCAATGTCTGAAGGAACAGGGTTGCCAGCAGAAACCGTTTCAACAAAGACATTCTCATACTCTGGCACTGGTGGTTTACGAGAGGCCCTGAACATGTATAAAAACATACAAGATAATGAGCGTGAGAGCATGAGTGATGGCAGTGGCAGGGTGACATCATTCCAGTCCTCTTCTACCACAACTTCCAGCTCTCATGAGAGTCCCGTGAAGGAAGGTGTTACCAGGATCGCTGTTACCCATGCACCAGAGACGACAGGTGTCCGAGAGGTGAAGAGTGTTGTGGAGACTGACATTGATGCAGATATAACAACAGGTGAAACAACTACTACCAGTAGTAGCTCCTCTTCCACTTCAGCTAGCCGACAGACAAGTACCTCCTCCACCAATGGTGCAAATGGAACCATTAGGTCCATCATGAAGAAGTCTAGCTACAAGAGCTCCAAAGGGTCTAGCAAGAAAGGAATTTCATTCTCGGATGATGTCACTGGAGGGTAAGAAAAGTTGCACTGTAAATATTTTTTTAGTTTGTTTGTTTGTAGTTTGTAGATTTTGTGTAAAGAAATGGTAATGGATTTTTGGTATTGTATAAGATAGGAATCTATTTTTTCTTTTAAAAATGTACAAAGTATACATTTGTATTCCTGAAACGTGTAGCTTATTGTGCTTCAATATTTAGCTATGCAAGTAGCTCTGGTGAGGAGGAGTCTGAGCCTGAGAGTGACGAGAGTTTCGATGAAGGTTCCTATGATGGCCGCCACATGACTATAACATACACCTGTAAGGATGATGAGAAAATTGCTGATGGGGCTCCAGGAACGGGCATGTTTGACCAAAACATCAGAGAAACGTAGGTCATGGCTGGTGGTAAAGCTGGTGACAAAAATACATTCGTTTTTCATAACATGATGAGCAGTTTATCACTGTATGCCTGGAATACTGCAGTACAAGTGATCATATAAAAATCATCAGATTTTGTCAGGTACTTAAATAATCAATGATTTGGTTACCTATTTGGCCTAGTAAATTTTTTAATTTCTTTAATTTTATTATTGCAGCTATGAATTATCTGAAGAGATGCAGGCTTCCTGTGAGTTACTTTCGCGACATTTGGAGGACCCAAACACTATACCAACAGAGCAAGTGGTAAGACTTCATAGCAACTTACCTTTGCCATTTGTTTAATGAGAACATATGAAGCAATGGAAAACAGTACCTCTGTAAACAGTTTTTCTTATCTCAAGCAGCGAGAAGGTTCAGATTATTTTTTCACTGTATGATACACATGGAAAGCTGGAATTTTTTTCAGTACAGGTTGTGAAAGTGAAAATTTTTAGTCATTAATTTGATTCATTGGTATCATTTTTGATGGGCTCTCTGTATGCTGTGTATATCTTCTTCTAGACTGCTGCTGCAACCATTATTCAACAAGAATGGTTCAAAGCTGCTGGCCAGAAATTGTCCAGCCCGTACATGGTGGAAGATTTCCTCTCCTGCTTTAATGAATACTCCAAAGAACTTCTGGAAAGAATAGTGAATATGACAGATACTAATGTAAGTTGACCTGTTATGTTCTTTTTACTGTGTGTATTACTATGTTTTGTTGCTGTGATGGCTAGGTTATTTTGAATCTGTAAAAACAGATATGTTATAATGGTACTTATTATTTGTCTTAAAGAATTCAGAGTGGTAATTGCTGGGTTTGATATTGATATAAAGAATCAACAAGTCCGCAGAGAAAAATGGCTTTGACAAAGACACAAATGACTAGTATGTGATTCTATGTAAAAGTACTCTATATTCTGCAGCTTATGACCATGCTTTTGGTTGATTTTGTTGTCATTTGATTTATAAAAAAAAATTTACTATTTATAGGGTAACACTGCCCTCCACTACTCTGTTTCACATTGTAATTGGGATGTGGTCAGCTTGTTGCTGGACACTGGACTTTGTGAAGTAGACAAACCTAACCGAGCTGGGTACACTGCCATCATGCTTGCCTCTCTAGCAGATGTACAGACTGAAGAACAGAAAGATGTAGTGAAACAACTTTTTGATGCTGGCGATGTCAATTCCAGAGCCTCACAGGTAGGATGAAGAGGGTTACTAAGGCATTGAGGCTCTTTTTATTATTTTACAGGCTTTGTTTCATTTTACTTATCTAGGGATGCTTATTTTGCTGTTATTTTGTCATGTATTGGTAATATATTCTAAAAAACCTGCTATAAAAGAAATTTGTAAAATATGTTAAAACCTCAGAAGAAATATGTCTTATAACCTTTTCAAACACTTCTGTTGAAGAGCAACATACACCAAAAGAATAAAACATAACTTTTGCCTAAAAGATATCTATGAACGCCTCTGATCCTTTCCCTTCCATTTTGTAACATGAACTGTTATATTGCTAGGCTGGCCAGACTGCCTTGATGCTTGCTGTGAGTCACGGGCGTTTGGAAATGGTGCGTCTGCTGGCTGAGGCTGGTGCTGATGTAAATGCTCAAGATGAAGATGGCTCCACTGCCCTTATGTGTGCTAGCGAACATGGCCACTCTGAGATCGTACGGTTGCTGTTATCCATGGCAGAATGTGATGCTTCTCTTGCTGATAATGTAAGTAATCAGAAACTATTTTTGTGATAGTATACTATAAATGTTGTATATTTGCGCTTTAATAAACTGGTTTTAAGGGCATGTCTTTATTAACCAAATGGATATTGGAAATGCCAAACATGGGTGATTTGACATTACTTAAATAGTGTTTTCCTCACATAACAAAACCAGGTTATTACAGTGCTTAGTGTGTAGGGATTGTTGTGTTTATCTGTTATTAGTTTTAAACTGAATGTCCCTATACCTTTATTTTTGTAACGGTTTAACTTTGGTTGAATTGTACATTTCCTCCTTGTAATCTGTCTCATTAAGTTAAGAAGATGTCAGTATGTTTTAAATAATTTACAGTACATCTTTTTGTCTCTGTGACCTGAAATATTTTACCTGTTTGATGACTTTTCCCTTCAAGTAATACTCTGTTGCAATTTTGTAATTTTTTTAAGTATTTTATTTCTTGAAAATTAAACATCATTGGCTTTAACTCTTAAGGATGCTTTGAAAAAGGTTATCAGATCAGTATTTTATAATTGGGAATTGTTCTTTTTTTATTATTGTTAAATTAATACAATAATTCTCACATCTGCTGCTTTTAATAATAAAGCTGAAGTATTTGATTTTTTAATTGTAACAAGATTTATTGGGGTTGTAACCTAGAATCATGAAGCAATCCTTCAAATAAATTCAGCTTGGCCTACTTTGACACCATATGTGACCATTTATTTCAGTATATTTGTCAATATATTTGTCAGTTAACACAAAATTTGTGCAAGGTACTTTGCATGCATTGCACATCATCTTTACAACTGATCTGCCAGCTTTGAAAAAAATTAATAGTTTATTGGATTGATAACCTTTTCCTCAAAGTCCCTTTGTCTTTGCTACTCTAACTGGTATAAATTATCTAATATACATTCATTTCATTTTATGTTTTGCTTTGTTCCTCTGTTTTTTTTTCTGCTGTGTACCGTGCATGTGGTGTCTTTCTTTTCAGGATGGAAGTACAGCTCTTTCCATAGCAATGGAGGCTGGCCACAAGGACATTGGGATTTTGCTTTATGCTAGACAAAACATCAAAAGCTCACCAGTAAGGGGCCTAAGCTTTTTCCTCTCATTGTTGCTGTGCTGGGTTTCATTCATTGTATATTGGTATAACTAACAAGTAGAAAAAGTAGCATTAATTTCAGTGAATTACTTTAACAGTATTGAGAATAGTGGTTCATTTTGGTCACTTTTGCTAATTGGACTTTTTTCCAAATGTAAAGAAAATAATACTAAAAAATTTTGGTTTATGGAATATTATTGTATTATATTGAATAACATAGGGTATTATAATGGTAATAAGTTGGCTTCATCACATAACTGTAGAATTTGTCAATTATATATTTTGATGGAAAGGTAAAAAAGATGAACCAGAATTATCAACAGGTATATGCCCAAATTTACAGACACTTAATTATGGCAGGCAGGCAAAAAGCATACCAGTCATTACATTTTTGTCAGTCTTTGAATTCCCCTGAAACTTCTTTCTTTTTAAGCAATAACTTGCCTTACTCGTGTAGAGAGTTCTGTAGAGATTTAGAAACTGTAATTTGAAAGGCATTACTTCCTAAAGAAAAAAAATGCTGGTTCATCCTTCATTTCTGATGTAATATTAATAAAGTTTCAGGGACAGGTAACTTGTTCAGGTGGATGTGTAGAAGTAGCAGTAGCAGCACAACCACCCTAAGGCACCATTAAAGAGTGTATGTGCAGTATACATACCATCGTAGTAAAGATCCACCTTTTTATGACCTAAAAAGCACTAAAATGTGGATTCATCACAGATGGTCTTAAAGACTGCACAAATTGATTAATTGTTTGCATTTAAACTCACCATTACAGGAAGTGCGTAGGAGAGTGACCACCTTCGGCACGTCATATCAACGCAAATACTAAATGACTGGTAATGATTAACATCGTAATAAATTGACTTATAAACGTTATGTGGCAGCCAAACACCTGCTCTGCTCTTTTCCTTAGTTATAAATCATTTTGCTGAAGATAACTAAAAAGAAACATTTCAGTTTGTAATATATATACATGTAAGCAAAGCTAAGCTCTTTTGCAATTTACATTTATTAACACAATTCAGTCCCTTAAAATGCTTCTTTTTTTTTTTTTAACTCTGGAACAAGAGCAGCATCAGTTGGAAGGGTTTTTCTAAAAAGGAATATTTGGAGCTTGGTAACAGCAAATCATCACCATCATATGCTTCAGTTTGGCTGCCATATAGAACATTGGTACTATCCCATCAACCTGCAAATATATATATTCTCTTGAAATATAGCATGGAGAATCTGAACTATTGCTTGCACATAGCTCTAACAATGGCTTCTACTTATTAATATTTTATCAGGGCTTGGCACGTTCCCATAAGGAGGGAAGCATGGCCTCTCGCCTCCCTGTAAGGTAATTTCAGTAACAGTCAGTAATCATCAGCATTGTCATTAACATTTTGCCTGATGTTAGTGTGGCACTTGTAGCAATTGCTATTAGAAGAACATGTTCTTTAAAGGTGCCAAGGGATATTTTATATATCCTACAAAATAACTTTTTAACAAACCTTGAGAACAGTACTAATTTATTATAGACATATTTGATGATTTGTGATGCTGAAAATTAAAAAAAATAGCAAAAATTGGCCTTTTATTTGTAATGGGGGAAGCACACAGGCATAATGTTAATAGAGCATTTGTTTAAAGGCACAAAGAACTGATTATGTATTTAAATGAAAGATATTTGTTATTGTTGAACATTATACGACTCGAATAGGTAATGTTTAACATTAAGATTGGATTGTTAAAAAGTCATTAAAATTCTAGGATTCCAAGAGATTTATTTGGACCATATGGAATTCAAAAATTTGTTTTGATGCACTAAATGAATGAAGAGACTCATATGAACAAAATATTTTCCCCTAAGCCCCCCTCACCTTGTGCCTTTAAACATTTCATGTAACTTGTTTTAATTTTTTATGCGTTTTTGCTTATACATTGTAAGAAACTGATAGTTTGACTCTCACAAGAATAACAGCACTACAACATCACACGAACAAAACTGTTAGTGCCACTCATTTCACTGCAAGCAGTAGGCATGAAAATATGTCCCATATTCAAACCCATTTCCTTGAAAATTTGTTCTGTGTGCCTCTGCATCAAATGTTTCTTTGAATATATTGACACACAAAATCAACAAAACATTTTTGTAGGCTAAGCAATTTGGGCTCAGTATTTTGTGTTAATCAATGACACCAGAACTGGCATCTAACCTTGGTCTTGTCAGAAACTGTAAACGCATGTTTACAGTGCTGTATTTTTAATCTTGTATATTTATGTATGTTACAGTGAAATTTTGCATTGTGATGGATGTGGTTTTGAGTCCTACCAAAATAAATTTAATGCATTGCATGGGTATTTTTTAGAAATTGACAAATTATAAAGATTTTAAAATAATTACACCTTTCCCCGTCTTTAAATTTTAATTGTAGAATTGCCCATAATTAAATGCCCCTATAACCTGCATGTTTTATGGACACCATTTGGTTTTCTAATAGACTTGATACATCCTAGGTGATAAACCATTAGAAACATCATTTACACATCTGGCTAATACATGTTTTTCCTGTTTTTTATTTCAGCTTGAGTAAAAAATGAATATGTCTGGTGCGAGTTGAAGTACATGATTACGTGGTGACGACCAGATATGCAGCTCCTCCCACAGCTTCTGCCATGGATATTGCGAAGGAAAATGAAACATGAGGGGTGATGTAGAGAAGATTCATAACCAGAACCATGTGTACCAGCACACACTGCTGTTTAACTTGCAGTAGCATTTATGCCTTGTCTAAACAACGTTATTGTATTGTGAATATGTTATATATTCCTACTGGTCATATTACTGCAACTTGGAAGATAATATTAACTGAATATTGTGATATGTAAGACACAGGGTTTGCCAAAATTAGTTCTGTAGAAAAAATAAGCATTTTAAATACTGCCAATCTGCAGCCATCAAACAGCAGGACATTATGAACTTTTTATACGTGAAGAGATGAATACAAACAAATGTATTGTTCATAGTCTTTTTATTTTCAATACTGTGCTAGTTTTCGACTGCATAAGATGTGCTTTTTACCAGACACATTGTAACAGTAAGCTGCCATAAATATTTAACATTTGAGAAAATTATTAAGAAAACTTCCACAAAAAGTATTAACATATTTACACACTCTCTCTCTCTCTATATATATATAGCAATAACGATCATGAATTATTTATTCATATAAATTTTGTGAGGTGCCGGTTGTTTGTACTTTATTATGGTATTATGCAATATAGTCTGCTGCCGACGTAGTGGTGTCTTCAATACTAAATGGTGCAGTTAAGATGGCCTTGTATTTTAATAATTCTATTTTCAGATATATTTCTTTGAAACATATACTAGACAGTTAATCCTAATATGTGCAAACTCCACTTGAGCATCTGCCTTTTGCAAAGGTTACAATGAAGTGCCTGGAGGAAAAGCAAAATTTGTATGTTTTTAATATGTAACATATATATGTATGTGATTTGAAATATGATCATAATATACTATATTCATTATGCAACAATTACTTTGGGGGTATTTATACCATTGGGTGTGAATAAATAATACCTTGTGAAACTGAATCCAAGGTTTTTTGATACTATCTGCCTTAGGAATATTTCACTTGGTTCATAAAGTCAGTTGGTTCATAAAGTTTCAAAATACATAGTGCCAGTCTCTTGAAGGGAAGGTTAATTAACCTGATGACTGGAATTTAAAATGTTACCAATGGCTATAATTGTTATTCTGTAACTGATTTTAGAAAATCAAACCATTTTAAAGTAATATTTCACTAACACTGCTGTAACAAAGATAACATGGTTTTGAAGAAATCTGCATGTAAGACATATTTAAGAATTTCATCCATTATTCCATGTGTATTTATTCATACTATCATCGGTTAAATATTGTGCTTACACATTGCAGCACATTGTATTTGCCTTCATATTACATGTTGTCAGACCACACAATAGGAATTGTTTGCCCTTGGGTGACACAATTATAATGAACCTTCGTAAACACGATAAATTGTATTTTCCCATCTTGTAGGAGAAGATTTAAACTTAGATGTAGACAAATTTGGGATGCACTTGTTGTGGAACTGTGATGGTATGGAACACTTTTGCAATACTGTGCTAGACATAGAGGTGATAGGGGTTTGTATATTTAGATTTAATCAGATGTGCTAATGCAGCTGGATAAGAAATATGAAATAGGCTACAATGATCCTTATTGATTATTTAGGAACTTTGTATGGATGTATGCTATATATCTATTAATAATAATAATGCTTCCAATATTAAATGTCTTGTAGTGACTTGTGAATATTTTTCTCTAGTGATTGTAGTTGCCTTCTAATTACAGCAGGACAAATAAATGTCAACATTTTCAGTGAAAGATGACACATACTATATAATTTAAATGCGTAGAAAAACATTAGTTTGGATGCCAGAATCGTTTAAAGACAAGTGGAATAACCTGAGAGAAAGCCAAGTTGCATCGGTCAGATCTGGCTGAAAATAAACTGGGACACTGCCTTCTAAAATTAAGAATGGCTAATGCCATTGAGTTTAGATTCCTCAGTCAACCACTTCAGTCAAAACTCGTTTACTTTTGAGATTTGAAGAGAATTGAGGTGGAAACTTGCACAATAAGAAGTGTGCTGTGAGGTCCAGGCGAGCAGAGTCTTCTCTAACGCACTCGATTGTTAGTTGTTTGCAATGTACGCCAAGTTAATAGTATACTCGACTAGCCCGTAGATGTAACATAAACACCCTATGTTAGAACAGAGAGAGAGAGAGAGAGACTTGTAAACGCCAGTGGTGTGTTCCGAGAGGCAGAAATGCCTCATAGGTTTGGTCGAATCCACACGTAGACATAGCCACTTCACATTTCAACTGAGTCTTTTTTTAGGATCACGTCATGCTACTTTAAAAAAACCCAGTTTATAACATTGCTCAAAAAGTCAAATAAGAAGGATTACTGCCGTAGTGAAAGTCAACCCTAAGTCTACTTGCTTTAGCACGCGTTAATCTTTGGTAAACACAGTGTGGGCCTTTAGGCGTGGTCTGGTGACTTCGCATAGGAGTGGTCCCCTCCCACCTGTTGCAGTGTTAAGAAACTGCTCGGCTGTTCTAACAACCAGATGAAGATTTTATTATTGGGTGGAGAATTCCCGCCTCTACATATCTTTCTCTGTAATATTTGCTTTTTTTGTAATGACTCGCAGGGCTTATGAGACAATGCATACGTATTTGCTTCAGCAAAAACGATAAACGCATATAGTATAATAATGTGAAAAAACGGATATTTTTGTTTTTGTGTAAAATGCTCAATTCTGAATTACGTCGAAAGTGTTTCTTAAATTGCTGAACATGTAGAACAGAACTTTATATGGCACATCATTCTCTCTAAAATGTTCATTGTAAATAAGTTGACGTTGTAACACGTCAATTTAGCAAATGCGCATATAACCTTTTATGAAACATACTCACTTATATCACACTAAGATAGGTCTCTCCTGATACAAAACGTTTTGATTCTTGCCCAGTTAGAAGAAGTAACGAACCCATAGGTGGCAATCCGCAGCACAGCTGATGGCGAATTACACTCAGCTATGCCAACATCTTGCCTTGTGTGGATTCATGTTTCTGGACATGCTGCCATGCTTCTGGATATGATCTTCGTTTAGCCTGTAAATGCTCCTTTGTCAAAGATTTGAGACTTGTACTAATTATGTTAGTATATACTGCCTTAAGACGGTTTTGAGACTGCCTTTTAATCGACAATATTTCACTTAATTTTCAATGAAATTTAAATCGGTTAAGATTATGAAATTGGTCTTAACGCATTTGATGATTGCCAACAGTTTGGAAAGTAAGAAATAAAAATAAGAAAAAATAAGAAAATGAATGGCAATAATGTGATTTAAAGGCAGAAAATAATTATCGTTTTCCTTCGTACTCCACTTCGAAGATGCGTGAATTATCCCTTTCTTACCTAACTCCAAGAATTTTCCCTTTCTTACCTAACTCCAAATAACTCTTCAAGCGTGTCCCAGAAAAGGACTTATTTCAATGAACCACTCACATGCTTTTGTTATTTTCAAAATTTTCATTAAAATATTTCGCGTTAGTGATGAAAGTGAACTTGTGTATCATTAGTGGTAACGTTTAGATTTTCTGCCATCACTATTTCAACCTAACCTACGCAGAAAAAATGTTACGCTAATTATCAATGCATGTTAAGTAAAGTATATACCCACAATAGTTTAAGCTTCCCGTTTCTTCTGCTGACCACTTATTGTTAATTAACTCCTCACCTATCTCATAACAGGTACCAAACCGCGACAGTTTCACCCTAGCCAAGTCGTTCAATATACTCACAAGAGAGAAAGTCGTGTTTGCCTGCACCCAGCTTATTCTGGGATGTTTACTTCGCTTTCATCTTCATATTTGCCAATGGAAAGCTTCTTAAGTCCTGTTTGCTCCATTAGCTTGGGACGCTAAAATGATGCCTTCCTTTTATGTATTTAGCCTTCGTGTGTTTCCCAACATCTCGACTTTTCCCGCCAATTGTATATTGCGTTCGTATTTAATCTCGTCCTCCAGTCGTCTGCCTTGTTGGGGTTGATGCAAGGCCGCTTCTCATCTATCAATGTTTTGCCTTGCAAGTTCAAAGCTTATGCCTACCAAAACTCTTTTTTTTTACTTAAATTATCGCAATTAATTACATATGATAATTGAAAATAATTTTTATAAAAAAAAAAAAAAAAAAACTTTTTAGAAATTCTATTAATGTATTTCAAATGTAGGGTCACACACCGTTAAGAGATAAAAATATTCAAGATACCCAACCCTTTAACCCTCACGAATCTAAGGGGCGTAACAATAATACAGGTGAACTGAAAAATTGGTATAGAGAATTTTGTCTTGTTATTCAATTTTTCTGTCGACTACTGTTTTAGATGAAAACAAAAATATGTAAAAGAAAACTAAAAAGAGGATTTTATGACACAAATTATCATACACTATTATACGAAATTCAATCCCCAAAAATAATTTATTACACCTAAGTCATATTTTACACTTTATAGCAAAAACCGGTTAGGAACAAACAACCTTAGTAGTTGAAATAGTACACGTATCAAGGCAATATATTTGCAAATCGGGTGACTTATTCCGATTTACTAGCTGGCATGTTGGTTCATCTTTGAACTATAACCTGTCATGGAATATTATGTAATGCATGGAAACATATAAAGAAGAAAAATTCTAATTTGGTCGAGCAGTTTCTTTCGTTATTATTCAAACGGAGAGGTTTAGTGGCTCTGACCTAAGACAATTACCTTGGCAAAAACGAAACTGAAATCAAGAGAAATGGAAGAAGATCACTCTTCTTTCTTTTTCTCACAACTTCAAGGTATCTCTCCCTCCCTCGCTCTCCCCCTCCCCCTCTCCCCTCTCTCTCTCTTAACCTCTAGTAAGAATACGATCCTAGAGTGCAGCTTCATAAAACAGACAAGCAAATTGAGATCTTATTTCTAGGTGTGTAAAAAGCATGTCCTCTTTCCCACATATTAGTTTTGCAATATGGTGCTGCATCTCAGGTTACAAGCATCACAAAGAAATTACCTTATACACCGACGTTACTTAAATATTAACTACGTACCAAAACAGGCAGATACTCACCTAGTTCAATACATAAAATACAACCCTACGGGAAGGCCCGTGTGGTCCACCGGAATTAACATGCGCCACAGTTCTTCTGTCTAACATTAAAGTGGGAACAATGAACAGTGCCTATATTTAAAATGATCACAAAGGACTTCCATGTTAATGCCTGCCAAAACTACTAGGTAAGCAGTGCATTTTAAAAAAACTCACCGACTTTTCTCTTCCAGCTGATCCACTTCAGTATGGTCTCGCTCTGGTTACATCGGTGGCACGAAACGATATGACGTCGTTTCTTTCAGAGTTAATCGAAGCTCTTAATGACCGAAAATAAAAATATATAACACTATATTAACTAATGATACACAATTCTTCGCCATACAATAGACCCCTCACTTGTGCATGACCGCGTTAAAAATCGCTGAATAAACGCGAAGCTGCCGGGTAAGACTGGAGAGGACGCTTTTGATCCCCTTCCCCTTTGTGAAAACGATGAACTAAATTTGCGGTGCAAGCCGCCTCTTTATACATCACTTTCGAATACATATTTCAATATTTAACCAGTATTGAACGTGCATAATGAGGGCTTTTAGCGTCTAGTTACCGTTGATATGTACACAAGCCAAAGTTGGCTAAATCCTTTTTCAATGTAGAAAACAATAGCATCGTTTAACCAGGGTCGGTCGTAGGGCATAGAGTATACACAGTCTTAGACTTACACAGACATTAACACACAGACGCGCATACTCAATGAAACTTACATACACACCAACAGACGTGCAATGTTGCCGACATTGCAGATTTCAAGATTTGCAGATCTGTTGTTGAACGTTGTATTAACAAAATCTATCTAAAAAAGCACGGAATATGTGTAAATAATGTGTAAAAGTGTATTCTGTTTGATAGGGTCTCAAACGCAAAGTCGCACACAGGGTTGTAATAATGTTTTTTCTTTTATTATTATTATTATTATTATTATTATTATTACTGTTGCTGTTGTTGTCGTTGTTATTTTTTTGGGGGGTGTCATTGATCATCACGGTCTAAAAAACTTGATAAAAATATATCAAAGTTTGCAGAAATATTAAAAAAAAACATTTTATTATTTCAATATAGCCAGTTTGCGCATCTTTTCCGATAAATGCTTTTATGTTTGTAAATCTACAAAAATAAAGATAATTGTGGACTAACCATAATATTTCGCTGCACTGAATCTATTTTTAGTGACTGAAGTAGTCTTTTTGAATTGAAATATGAGTTAGTTTCCACCTAAGCATTTATTACACAGAGAAGAAACGGGAGAAAGCCGGAAAGTCGATCTTGTCCTTAAGGTCATGTCCCGGAAGGTGCCTTTCCATATCACTGGCAAGACGACGCCGAGAACAAATGCACCACTCAGCTTATATGAGCACCACACGCCAACTTCAACGTTAACGTGATGTCCAAAATGAAATGTGGTGTCAAATGTGGTTTCTGTTTGTAGAAATCAATAAGGTACACCGTGATTATTGACATTGGTCACAATTGCGAAAGGACGGGTCGTTATAGACGTTGTTACGCAACTGCAGTGAAAAGGAAAGGAAAGCTACGCACATCGACCGGTAAATGCTGTTTGACATCTGGGTCTCTTTCTAGTAGGTGATATTAAACATTTCAAGCCAAGCCTCTTGTGTTTCTTGATATATAATTTATTTCACTAACCCCACCTACAATTTCTGATGAAACATTCAATTCATTTTACCAACAGGGCTATTCAAATTATCCTTTCTGATTATTCACATTTGAGTGTGTGGAGGGAATGGAAAAAACTGACGAAATATTTTAATGTTCATATACAAAAGATTGAACTCCAGAATTATCACGATGGTGCGTTCACAGCAATATATTATAGATATAGTCTGTCACATCTAACGATTGCACAAGCACAAGCAGAATTTCGATTACGGAGGCACTCTCACTTTTTAAGACTCTTATCTGTTATCACACTCCATTACTGAAAAATATTGCAAACCACTTAAGGGTGCCAGTTATTTTTCAGATTTAAGTAAGAACCAAAGCTAAGAACATGTGATTGTATATGCATATGAAATTATTTTTAAAATTGCAACTCTTACGAAACTATTTTTCTTTTAAATACAATTAAACTCAAAGGATCATGAAAAAAGCATTTTTAGCAAGGGTATTTTACACCAAAATAATAATAACAAGAATTATTTATATTATATTGGTATTGTGGCAGGAAATGTGCTTATAAGCACCACTGAAATGGGAAGACATGAGGAAGACAAAAAAATGAAAACGGGTGTCTCCATTAATAGATAATACTTTGCAAGCAATTAAAAAGACAGACCAGGGATTTGCATCCGAAAAGATTAAATTTATCTACCATTTAGTTGTTTGAACATATACCCTCAATGGGACATAAAGCATCTCAGGTCGTTGAAAGTTCCATTTTATCCAGAATTTTTTGGGGGTCGGCATAGGCAAGAGCCTATGATTCATTTCCCATATGACACGAAGATTACATCAGAAACACAAAGACGAAAAGACCGCCTATTGTCGCCCAATCCTTGACAGACACACCCTAATCTTTTGTAAACGAGGTACTTAAACAAACATTTCCAAATTACAAAGTTGGGTCCTAGACCAAGACCAAGAAACTCCGCTCTGGCCCCAAATCTGATTGACAGGGAACCGTTTGATAATAGACATTGCCGTGACCGCAGTCTCTGAAGAGAAAGACCGGAGCAAGCAGATTCCAGATGACAGCAAAGTGCGGTTGCCATGACCATGCCTCTCCGAGTAAACATCAGCTCTAATACGAAGAGGTGGATTGTTTGCTGTACACACACATCAACATTAAGTGAGGATTTACTTTCGCCAGCAAATACAAGCCAATGTTGGTGCATCGATTCTAACCGGCTGGTGAGAAGAAAACACTTTTAGAGGAACAGCGAGATATAGAGATATTCTCACAGGCGCGCGGATAAGTTTCATGTTAAAATAACGCTTCTCTCTCATTTTCCCCTTTAAGAAAAATAATTTTGTTCAAAAAATAAAAAAGATAAACACTAGTAATATAAATAAAGAAGCAACGCGTCAACTTTATTGTCTGAATTTTGTAAAAACACATTGTTCCGAAATTTGTCCTGTGATTTGATATTTTGGGTCCTTTTAGTCTACCTCTAATGGGCGCCTTAAAAAAGACGACATAGCATTTTAAATTTGGCGTGACATTTTAGTTTCAAATCAATTGCTGTATCCAGGTAATTAATACAGACCTGGGAGTGTTGATATAGCGTAATCCGTTGTGAACGGCATGGTTTAATGTTTAAGCATAATTTCCTTTAAGTTGTTGAAATTAATAACTTCTACCAGTAAATGTACTTGTCAAGACAGAGTATTGCTGGCGGCGAAGATGATTTCAGACTAATATATGCACAGTCATTGTGTGATATTAATCAATG
Source organism: Lingula anatina (assembly GCF_051362555.1). Taxonomy (NCBI): domain Eukaryota; kingdom Metazoa; phylum Brachiopoda; class Lingulata; order Lingulida; family Lingulidae; genus Lingula; species Lingula anatina. Next base: position 24,922,898 of record NC_141767.1, read on the forward strand.
TGTTGACTGCCGCCAGACTATTGCCAGGGACACTCAGGCACTCTTTCAACCGTCAAGGAAAATTCAGTTTCTGAACAGTCTCAAATATTATCTTATGTCAAATTGTTGAGTTTCTTTAGGTCAAATCTAAGTATAAATTTACTTTAAAATCTTAAGATTTAAAATGAACACCGAATTCAGAAACTAGGACATAAATGTGCTGCAGATAATAACTTTACCAATAAATTACATCTGATGTGATTCCTTGATAAGAAGTTCTTCACATGCCTATACCGTGAACGCATTATCCATCAAGTTCTTGCTCACTCTTAGAGACATGTGTTTTGTATTACGATATCGTGGTCGATCCTAAATAAAACAAATTTTCCTTTCGGTCCTTTTTTTTCAAATATTTATAAGCAACAATTTTGGTTAAATACATATGTGGAAAAGATGTTGCGCCAGTGCTGTGAGACGACCTGTAATGTTGCTTAAAAGAACAACAAACGCAATTCAACAGATGTCCTGTCAGTGCACAACTAACACAATTAAACCTATAAATTGCTGGAAAACTGCATCGTTCACAAAAATATCTTTAAGGACGAGCTTAGTCAAATTTATTTTTTTATCCAACAAAACCAATATGCCATGCCATGATTAATGCTGCATAACAAGTGTTGCTGAAAACCTCATGAAACTTTCAGCTTAATCTAATCTTAATCTACAGTATTGCAGATTCAGCTGAAAGGTGGCAACTTTTCGACATATGCACAGTGGTGACAGAGGTAAATTATTAACAGAAATTAGAAATCATTGTTTAAATTTCAACTTTTAAAATGTGAAATTTCAAATTTAAACTAGGCAGCAAAGATGGCAAGTATACTGACACCAAACAGCAGAATAAATAACAATATTTAGTTTGGCAAAAAACGCAAATACAGTTTAGCAGTTATCGGGACTGATGTATGTTTTGGACAGTGATGACACAGACAAACACAGTGATCAGCATCAGAATATATACAAACACATACAGTGTCTATATAAAAAAGTTGAAAATCAAATATGAAACGCAACATTTGCACTTTATTTGTCAGAAATCACTATCTCTGTCAGAATCTGATGAAGTATCATAATCTAATCCTAAAAGATTCATCTTTGCACTAGATGATTCTTTGGAAACACCAGACTGTGGCCTGGGACCATGTAGATCAAAGTGCACAATGCCAAATTTATCTCCAAAACTTTGCCCGTTTATGCCAAGTTCCTCTACATTATTCCTTTTGTATTTAGAATCCTCATAACTGCTTTGACTTTCTAAAGTAGAGGCATTTGTCAAACTCTTTCCTGCATGCATGCAATGTCCATCCTCTTCTTTCAGTTTTGAACCCGACTTGTTAGAAAAAGCTTTCTTAATGCAACATTTGTTAATGTTTGACTTGGTGAAAACAGTGTTGAATTCCAAGGGTTTATCCAAACAATCAATGTCCACATTTAAATTTATGACATTTGTCCCATCCTTGACAATGCTCATGTTTTCTGGTAGATCAAGTAGGGGTGTTTCAATCTTTTGCATCTTTGAAAATTTATCTTCTTCAGCAGTTTGTGTTAAAGATATTTTCCCATCATCACTTTCTAAAAGTAAATAAATATTAAAAATTAACAAACCATTTCTAAGATCAAAGAATTAATAAAACAATCAGACGACAAACTGATGTAAATTCCATGGCACAAAAAGTGCATGTGGAGGAAGGGGAAAAAAAAGACTTGGGACAGAGAATTTCCTCTCCATCTTTTTTCTCGATAATACTTTTTAACAAATCTAATGATCAAAAATCAAATTAAGAGGGATTATATGAGGTACACTGCTAATTGTGTTGTTATTTTTGTTGATATGATATTGAAAAAAATGGAAAAAAGTTTTAACATACTAGAAATGATGTAACAACGGGGCAGAATATTGTAGAATGACCTAAAAAATAAAACAGAACCTGGATCTACAAAAATTATCTGAATGCACAATAGAATGCATACCCTCTTCAAGACGCCTTTTCTTCCCACTATAAGGTCGGTCATTCCAAGGTGCATCACCTTCACTGGCAGTGGGGTCTAATGTCTTCAGTTTCTTCAGGAATGCTTTGTAGAGTCGCTCATATTTATTGACATTGTCTTTGTATTCCTGAATTTTACTTTCTGGGTAGCAGGGGACCTGTGATTGCTGAAATCAATATAAAAGTTTGTATGTGTTAATTGAAAAAATGTTACAAAGACCACTACCCTGAGTACTGCTGTTGGTTGAAATACCTTGCTTAGTATAACATCTTGAACAAAATGAGAGAGGGGATAATTTCCATTATTGGAAAAAAGCTCATATTAAAGGTGACATATTAATGGATTAGACCGAGAAAAATGTAGATATTGTTTAATGGGGAAAATGATAACTACCAAACTAACAACAAAACTTCAAGATGTATAGATTTATACCATACAGTGTTACAAATTAATGTATAAACCTACCTTAAGATTGAAATCAATGTCTTTTTGAAGGCTTGGGATCCATTTCTTGATTTCCTCTGGAGCATTCAAGGTATCCTGTCACAAAATAGTTATCTGTGCAATTTATTGGATTACAATTTATATAATTCCATTAAAATTAACAATCTAATTTTTATAATCATACTAACACATTTTGGACATGAAATGACTTCAAGTTTGGACCAATTACATGTATATGAAAAAAGACTAGTTGGTTTTAAAAATCACATGTATTGTGTCTAAATCATAAATCAATTTTAAAATTCAGCATTAATGCTGGCAAAACCCATGGGCTACTCACCAGGTCATTAAATATTCAGCTAATTTTTGGAATAATAAAGCATACTGGTATTACTTACCAATCTTGGTCTTGGTGGGTTTTTCTTTAGTTGCTCTGCAAAAGAGCATGTAAAATACAATTTCCTCAAATAAGATATGTCTCGCTGTAAAAAGTAAATTTTAACCTGGAATGTGCATTGTGCTATCACCAGAGCAAATGTAAATCATCGTCATAATAAATAAATAAATAAATAAATAAATAAATAAATAAATAAATAAATAAATGAAAATATGAGTAAAAGAATTTCTATAATTGACATTCAACAATGTGATAACACAGAAAGAAAAGAAAATTTGAGTGTCAGAGTCAGATTATGCAGACTACCTACCGTATGTATTGTATTAGACCCCATTCCCATACCTAGATCAATCTAACATCACTTGTCGAACCATTTCTGAGGGGCTCCTCACTAAATTACTTTCAGCTTAAGCGGCTTAGATGTCTGGTACACCTACTGTTGATGCTAAACGATTGTTAATTACCCCCTATAACAGCTTCAGTGGGCGTGCCAGACATCAGGTGGCGCTTAAGCTATTAAAGCAATTTAAGGGGCCCGCACACGGTGAGCATTTGGCGCGCGCCACTTGCGCTGCGCCGTTTTCTCATCGTGTGCGGGGGTATTTTGGTGAGATTTTTGCCTCACGCGCGGCTGAGCAAAATTTCTCACGTGTTTGATTTTTTTGGTCTCTTGAGGCAAATGTCTCAGCGTGTGCGGGGTGCAAGCGCCGATTGCTCACGCCATGCTAACAATGCGCATGTGCCAGTAGCCAGAAACAAACAAAAATGGCAGCCCCCAGCCGAAGTCAACAAAAATGTACACAGTTATAGTTAGTCTGATTGATTAACGTGGTCACCATTATCCATTACTATCAGAAAAAAACAACAATATATAATGTTTCCTTAATCACATGATCCCACAGTTCGCGGTGCGTCCGATAGGGGCAGGCCGGGAGGCATCTCTGCTGAGCAAAGAGCGCATCGTTTGCGGGGAGCTGAGGAGCGCGAGCATCTGGCGCAGCGCAAGTGGCGCGCGCCGAATGCTCACCGTGTGCGGGCCCCTTTAGCGAGAAAGCCCTCGGAGATAGGTCGATGCTGCTAGATCGATCTAGGTATGGGAACGGGGTCTTATATTACTAATGAGTCATGACAGTCTAAATCGCAGCACGAGGATTATTCACAATCACATTCAGTACTGTATATCGTATCATCAACTTATATCGCGTTAAATAAAACATTGTGCATATCTTTATGTCTATAAATATCAGTTGCTTATATTCATGAAAAAACTCAAAACCAGTTTAAAATGAAGTAAACACACACCTTCTTTTTCCTTCTGTAAAATCAATCGATTGAGTCGTCCAAATTGCTTCTCTTCGTTTCTGGCCATTGTCGCAGTACCAATGTTTACCTCTATTCTGAGCTTTTTCACAAAATAGATTTAGTTTCACATAAAATTTTATCTTTAGTAGACATGCATTGATAATACCAATATAATATAGCTTCATACATAAATTAAATTAAAATAAATTTATCAAATATCAATAGTATTGAAATAAATAAGAAATCTTTTTATATCCAATAATCCGTAAAAACAAAAACACACAAGCAAATCAACTTTACATTGTAAATGATCAGACCAGACACACTACGATAGTTTTGATAAAAATAGTGGCGCATTTCATCTTACAATGGCAGCCAGGCCTGTAAGTACTTCTTAAGAAACATTGCTGTTCAGTTTGGTAGCCTGTGCTTTATAATCATATAATGGAGTCGTTTTGATATTGATTTTGAATTGAAATTTGTCAAACTTGATTTTGCCGGTGATGCACAAACAGGAATGGTAGCTACGATAGGAACCGTACTCCGTTCCTAGTTGCTTTGTACAGGTGACATTTTTCCCATATACTAACCCCAATACTCCGACTAACCCTAACCTGTACTCATCATATGGGTCCCCGGACTTCCATTCCTAGGACTACCATTCCTGTCACACCTGTATCGGTCTTTGATTCCCTCTGTGCACTTGTTAGTATACTCTGTACTTACCTCAAGAGTTTTAATTTTAATTAAGTTCATCATAGAATATAGTGACTGAGAATGTGACACCAGTGATTGCAGTTTTGCATCTCATGGTTGTATCATCTTTATACATACTGTATATGGCTTAGTCATTGATTGTCATGTTGATTGCTACAATTTAAAGTGATGGCATTTGTTAATCAATCTTTTTTCTATACAGACTCCAACACCACAGGAGTTCTCTGTGAGGGTGCCAAAGTGAGTTTTCTTTAAAATGATGTAGCTTCAAATATATTGTATATATAAATATATATTAATCATAGTAATAATGTTATTTAAAAACGGGTTGTGGTAAAGATGTTTTTGCATTGCAGATTGTATACCTTTTGATAGTTAATAATGCTCTTATAAAAAGAATTGTGATATTTTACATTGTGTTATGATTCTCTGATGATGACATGCAACATTTTAGTTATTTTGTTTAAAATTTTTTTACATATGTCTTTTAATATTCCTTTATTCTTATTTACTAATGTTTTTTTCAACTATGATGCAGTGATTGTAATTATCCAACCCTTGGGTTGCAAGTTTGGTAATAATAATAATAATAACATACTTTTTCAGGAAAAATACCAAGAAGTTCAGTATTATGCGCTTCAATGCTTCCAATAACCTTGATTTTTCGAAGGCAAAACAAGAAAACATGCAGGTAAATGTAAAGTTATGTTGGATAGCATTTTGTAAACAAATGTCATTTGCATTCACATTTGTTAATTTGGTCTTCATGAAGATTACAGTACAAAGGTGATAGTGATATATTTACAAACATTAATTATTAAATTATAGTATTCCATCTAGAAACTAATTGTCTCAAAGGCCACTGCTGAACAAAGTGACATAAATAGGCAAAATCTATTGCATTTTGTCACTTAAATCAACTTGCCTTATGTAATTTTTTTTCAGGCTAAAATAGGGAGAGAAAACAACTTGAGGGAATACAAGAACGCAAATGATCTAGAAGATCTTCCTAAGTTTGGTGCTGGCAGTGAGTACGGTAGAGAGCAGAGGGAAGAAGCACGAAGGAAAAAATATGGCATTTTGCTGAAGAAATACAACCCAGAAGATCAGCCCTGGCTTTTAAAAGTAAACAAAGGCACTGACCAGCCTAGAAAGTAAGTGGATTGGCTTCATTAATTATATAATCAATCACAGTTTCTAAAATGAATTAGTGAAGCTGATGACATGTATATTTCCCATTAACTACATTATATGAAAAATTAAATGTGTTCATTGATTTTTTTCAGGTTCAAAGGCACCAAAGAAGGAGGGATCAATGACAACACATCATATTTTGTCTTTACACAGGGGCCAGATCTAGCATTTGAGGCATACCCAGTGGAAGAGTGGTACAACTTCAACTCTGTGATCAATTATAAATATTTAAACTCAGAGGAGGCAGAGGAAGAATTTAATAGGTGTGTCTGATGTGCCAATGTTAAAGCAATAATAACTCTTCGTTTCGGCCAAAAAATGAATTTTCCTGGAGTAAACAACAATTTTCCCATACTTACCAATGGTTAATGAATCCATTTTTACATTCAAAGTTAGTCCCTGGTTTTTTTCTAAAAAGTTTGGTTTTTTGTTAAAATCTCTTAAGAGAATTTAACAGAGTATAGCTATCAATGGAGGTCACGTGGTCTGAAGACAAGCTCAGATATCAGAATAATAGCTATAACTGCTGTTTTTGTGGTAAAACAGAATATATTATATTTCTATGAGTTATTCACAAGGTTTTTATTGTGAAATATACATCTCATACGAAGAGTTATTATCACTTTAACTTATGTTATGATTTGCATATTATGAAATTATGAATATCATGACTATATGTATAAAGTTCTATTTTTATAATGAAACTTATTTCACATTGTAAGACCTTTATTCTTATATCTTAAAGATTCAAAATCTTATCCTATTTGTTGAAAAAAGTTTTTGTTGTTTTACTAGGCGAGACAAGACTTTGAATATGTTTTCCATAATGTTACGGAAGAAAATGAAGAATGAAGATGATGCATTGGATGCTGAAGAAGGAGAAAGCATTAAAGATAAGAAGAAAACAAAGAAAAAGAGTGACCTGGTAGGATTATGTTTGAATTAAGGTTATGCATTAATTGAAAACATGTACCCAAATATTTTATCACACATATTAAAAATTTTTGTATTAAAGAAATCTGTATGATAAAACTGATTTATTTCCACCATTTGTCACTATAGATGCTAACTGAAATGGAAGATTGGGTGAATTCAGATGAAGACGATAATGATGAGGATGATGATGAGGATGAAGATGGAAATAAAGAAAAAGATGAAGGTATAGAATCATTTTATGTTATTTTGCATTACTTATTTTGTGTAAAGGAATATTGCAAATTGAATTATAAGTGCATATTGTTAAATGTTTAAAAAATATCAGGGGAGTTAGAGAAGGATGCAGTCACAATGCTGATTAAGTTCAGTATTATATTAATGGTTAGATATACAAAGTGAATATGCCTTTTTTTAGAAGGTATCCCAAAGAAGAAAGGAAAGGGAAAGAAATCCAAAAAGAAAAAGGATGATGATGATGAGGGTGATGAAGAAGGAAAAGAGGACAGTGATGATGGTGACTATGATGATAAAGAAGTGGATTACATTACGGATTCTGAATCTTCAAGGTAAACAAAACTTCCGGAATAATATGTTTCTCTGTGATATGGGAAATTTGCAGTAATCAAGTTTTCTTTGGTACTACACAATACAAAAGCAGTGTATTTTATACTCAATTATTTAAAGGTCAATTCCTCATAGCAAGAGAATCATTAGTCTCTGTTAGAATATCAATTATCCATATCAACCATTGTGTTTAACATAATTATCCATATGTTACATTTGTGACATGAAATAGAACATGGCATGCCTTGTCAAAGATCTTGGTAATAAAGTAATGATATTTTAACCCATGGTAATTCTGTATCTTTTCTAGTGACGAGGAATTTACAGACAAAAGGAATGAAAAACGATATGATGAAAAAGGTGTTGTAGATGAGGAAGGTTTAAGAGACCTGAATGAATCAGGAGAGAGTGAAGAAGAGACACAGGAGCAAGAGAAAGATAAAGAAGATGAGGATGCTGGAAGTTCAAAAGGGGCCAAGAAAGGTCAGTGAATCCAAAATTTTACTCATTTTATGGAAATTTTGGATGGTATTGGGACATAACTGTGTGTATATATTTGCTTCGGTATGATAAGTTAAAAAAATACATTTCAACTCTGTTATACTTAATATTTGTAGAGAAACAGGACAGTAGCAGTAGTAGCTCTGACAGTTCAGATGAAGACCCAGAGGAAGATGGAGGTTTTGCGTCAGCTTTATTTATGCAGCAGGTAAACAATGATGGGTTATTAGATAACTCCAAGAAATTAAAAGCGATATTGTATTTTTCATTTCTCAATAAATCTGCAAATTTTTCTTTTTAATAACTATAGTTTCCCATTAATAATAAGTAAAATGCTAGTGAGTGTATATTTTTGTAACACATTACACTAACAGATTTCAGGTTGCTCTTTTACATTATTGATTACATGATTACATTGATTACATCATAAGTTTTTCAGCTCATTTAAGAAACTTGTGTAAAAAGCATGCACACATGTAATTTCAGAAAAAGAAGAAGCCATCCAGTCGGAGAGGATCTACAGGTTCAGAACCTAACAGCAGAAACAACAGTAGATCCAACACGCCCATTCCAGGTGAAAAGAAGACTGAAGATAAAGGTATGGGCTAGGTACACTTCCTGGTGTATTATGTAAATTGCAATTGCTCAACGGAAATGAAAGACTTCGATTCATAAACTGTTTTGTTAATAATTGCTGAGTAATATAACATAAACTCTCTGTGTTGCAGCTGTTAAAAGAAAAGCAGAAACAGAGAGTCCCTTGGCTAAGAGAGTAAGGACAAGCAGCCCAATCACTGCATCGGCATCCAGTAGTGCCACATCAGCAGCCTCCACTAGTGGTACTTCTCTAGTGACTATAAGGTATGGAAATGCAGCTAACTATGGTGATAGTCACTGCTTTAAGATAAAACATTAACTAGTTATACAGCTGCATAACTTAAAAATAATAATAAAAATAAAAATAAATAAATAATAATAATAAATAAGCAATGCTCAGAAATTTTACAGAAATATCTGAAAACTTCAGTTGGCGTAGCTAGTAGTTGTCGTGAATGAAGCAGAAATCTAATACTTTGATCAACTAGAAATATAATGTCTTTTAGTGTATCTGATTTTGTAAACCCATGACAATAAACCCAGGTTAATGATATTTGTTCATTTTCATTGCAGTAGCTCTGAGGGAATAACAGAGGATGCTGTAAAACGATACCTCCAGAGAAAACCAATGACTGCCAGAGACTTGACACAAAAATTCAAGTCTAAGAAAACAGGACTCACTAATGAGCAACTAGTGACTACTTTAACACAAATACTTAAAAAACTTAATCCTGATAGGAAAAAGATTAAAGACCAAATGTACTTTTCCATCAAAGCAGATTAAAAATTCCATCTATAGATAACTCAAGGATAACTCAAGGTTTTTTGTTAAATGAATGGCAGCTGATATAAAAATGAGATCATCTCCACATGGATATTCATAGACAAAAGTGGTTTGAGATGGTACATGTAGATCATTGGGTCAGTTTTGTTAGTTTGAAGTTTGACTAACAAAATCATGAAAATTAATTACCATACGTGCAGAGGCAGACAAAACTGAAGTTTCATGCGAAACAAAAGTATTGTTTGGAATTGCATGTTTATTTTTAAGTGGTTGTACCTTTTGTTAAATATGTCGCATGGACTTCTTTTATAACTTTCATAATGCTGAGTGTAATTGAATCAAAACAATTTTGTGAGAAAATATTAAATTAAGATATTTAGTTAAGCACTTATTTTGTAGATGTATGAATTATGTACCCCTCAATTTCTCACTTGTGTCTGATCTTTCACATGTTCACAAGAGGGACATGTTAGCACAATTTCATGTATTGAAGCCAATTGAATGAAAAGTTCTGACATGTTGCAATTTAACACAACTCACCACAAATCTACCAGCCCTGGGGGAATTTTATCTGTGTAAATATATAACTTCTTTCTTAATGTTTTTTTTTTTTTCATGCTAACAGGAGTCTGTACATGTGCCATTACTACTGTAAATAAATTGCATTGAATATATTTGTCAATCAAACCTATAAAATTACATATATTTATTAACGTTTTTTAATATTTTGATTGCCCTTCTCAAGAGAAAGGTAATTTCTGTAAAAAACTGATAAAATAATGCAACAAGTTATTACTTTTTAAATGGAATTTAATAATGCAAAAAATAAAGAGCATATTTTATCACAATATTGCTTTTTCAAACACATTTGATTATAAAGAGATATACTCTTCGTAAGCAAAACAGTTTGTGCTTAAGTTAAAAAATTAATCTGACAATTCACCCCTTAAGTTGCTGCACACTGAAGCTGTATATTATAAGGAGTATTGTTGTTCTTTTTCCAGCACCAAAAGTCACAAAAATACACTTTCTTATATACTTAAAAATTGCAGAATCTAGTTAAGTAATTCACAGATGACAAATGCAAATGAAGTACGCAGTTTAATCATTTTGTGTAAAGTCGATTCTTTTCCGAATGCCACACAGAACATGCAGTTGCAGAACAGGAATAAAAAGGCTTGAAGAATTTAACCTTGTATCTAATCATTATGAAAAACTATTTCAAGCTCTGGACCCCCACTCCATCTAATGAAGAAATCCAGTTACTGCATGAGATTATAACCTGTGGGTTTGTTCTACTAGCCACTCTATACCGTCTGTAACACCTCCAAGCGTCTCTACATCACAGTCAAATACCTAAAAACAGACAAGCATACCTTTATTAATTCTGTAACTCATTGGACATCTTTTGCTTTTACTTTAAATAGTGCTATTTTCATCCATTTTATGGTTTCATTACTATCGTTTACATTATCATTTTGGACTTAAAATAAGTAAAACCAAAATTCAAATTCCAAAGAATTGCATGTAATGCAAAATTTCAAAATAGTGAAAGTTACATGTTTTACAAAAAAAAAAAAAAAGAAAAAAAATTGCTTCAACATTTAAATCCAGCATTATCCTCACCTGCCATGGCTTGGACAGTCTCCCAAGATCCAACTGGTTGACCACATCAATACATGGCTGCCTTGGAATGGTTGTGTTTTTCACACAGGATAAAATTACCACTGGAATGTCTGGGGATGACCACCTCTCATTGACCATTGCAAATAGTTCTGCCTTGCTCTGACCCACTGAAATAATTGATTCAATGGTCACATCTATTTTTAATTGATAAAAAAAATTGTCTTCCTTTATGCTTTACCCAAATTACCATATGTATTATAAAAGAATTAATTAACTCCATGCATCTTCTTTTCCATTTTATTATGAATATGCAAATCTAATCTTGCCTTTCATCTTGTACTAAAAAGAAACAGATTTTAAAGATGTATAGTGGAAACGGAAACAGATATAAAAATTATGTATACCAAACAATAAAGCTCCCAGGCTTTCACTTGTAATTAAGTAAATGTCACTTACAAGCAGTATTTTCCTTTGAACTGTCGACTACAAAAATGAAAGCATCTACAGTCCTGCACAGTTCTTTGACGCTTTGGCAAAGTTCAAATGTCTCCTCTCCATTTTCTGCATCAGCCACCTGTTTCTGTAGCAGTCTGTTATTTCTGAGTCTTTGTTCTGCATTTTTGTTTTCTCTTTCATTTTTGGTGTTTGTGTATAAAATTGTCAAGTTGAAAAAGAGTTTCTTTAGATTCACAGTTACTCCTGAGCCATAACCTGAAATAAGAAAAATTTTTTTTCAAAAACCGAATTAAATGCACCTATCGAAACAATACCCTTATCACATATATAAACTTAAGAAAAAAAATGCTGAAATTGTAATATTTTTTTCTCAAAATAAAGTAAACATTTTATTGAAATAATTTAAAAATGAGTTCATTCACCAACATAAAAATATCAATAATAAAATATGATTTACCTCCTTCCACGTGTCCAGGAAACATCCCTGTCACTTTAAATGGTGTGGCCTTGTCTTGAATAATCCTCCTAACAATTTTACTGGTGCTTGATTCCAAACCTGGCCCAAACATGGCTACCATAGGAGGCTTCCTGCTTGGCATCAAATATCGCAGCCAACTTGACAAATTGTGAAAAGTAACATTCATGCGTCTTCGTAGTCTATTTACTTCAGGAGAACATCTCAGGTAGCTGAAATGTAGAAGATTTCTATTGAAATAAGGAGAGCATAGAATTAAGAATTTTATATTACCGTGTGCACTTTTACTATTAGTATACTAGAAAATGAGAATACATGTATCTGCATAGTTTTTAGTTAAACAGTCGCATATAGATAAAGAATACACTAAGCACATGACCTTGAATTACATGTAATTCTACACTGAATTCACCTACAGTGATAAAATATAAACTTCTGAGCTGACTTACATTTCCTTATTAGACCAGTCAGACTGCACTTCTTTATACATAGCTGGGTTTGTGGTGTGGCCAATAACCTCCCATTTTTTCGAGTGCAATTTTAACTTTTGATCCCAAAGAATGTTGTCTGAAGAAAGCTCTTTCCAGTCTTTACATACTCTGCTCACCCGACACAGATCTTGTGCACTTAGAAGTGAAAAGATATGTAGCTTTACATTGGCCTGTAAATAAAAATAATAAAATATTTATAATAAATAATGAAAATAAAAATTAAACAGATCCACTGACAAAACACAATGATGATACATTTTTCTTTTATCTCATATGTACAGCAACTTTAAACAAGAATTTAACAGTTTACTGTGGTGCTAGTAGATACATACATAAGAGCGAATGCATAAACATTGGAAAAACATTGGGTGCAAATGTTTCCATATGTTACTAGTGCAACTATTTATTACAGCATGATTTCATTGATCTGAATTTTAAATAATAGATAAAACTACCGGTATGTGCAGAACTTATATAAAAATTAATGTGTCATCCCTCTTTTTTTTGTCTCAGTATATGTCAAAGACAGTTGGAGTGCTAATTAAGTTACTAACTCAAGCAATTTGTGTTATTGCGGTAATTACTGTATACTAGTTGATACCCATTAATAATAATAATAATTTGAAAAAAAAGGGACTGAGAGGGAATTGAATCCACTCCCCGTGTTTGGCAGCTAAGGACATTTCCACTGGGCCAACAAATCCTGCTGTCTGATGTACTGTAGTGCTACTGACAAGATATGATACCTGGTCACACATGCCAAAGATTCACAGAAATTGCCAAAGGCTAGAAATGCCTTCAAAAGATACTTTTAACAGTTTTAATCAAAATCAAGCTACGGCCACTATCTTTCCACTGCCCTAAGGTATTGCTTACACCTGTCAGTTGTCAATAGAGCGTCGTACGTGTAGTTTGGGAGAAAAACATGAAGGGAGACTTGGGCTATTACTAAAAAGATGTATAGCATATAGCCCCGTACTTACAGGTAGATCACTGAAAGAAGTAGATGCATTCCCAGCCATATAGTCAGCAAGTTCTTCAATCTCTACTGTTGTGTTTTTGTTTTCCCTTTGGCGATGAATTAAGAATTGCTGTATTCCACCGGCAAAAAACAAGTTGCCTTTTTGATTCAATTTGTAAATGTCTAATAGTTTTGCAAATGATGGTAAAGCGTCTTCTTTAGAGCCTAGATCGGCCCTAAACGAAACGCTTTGGTTTCTACTTGGCTGGGCCATCACCGGCCGCGAGCACTCTTGATATGACTTCCCCATTTGGCAGGGAGGCATTGGAACATAAACATCAGCCATGGTTAAGAATAAAACCAACTTCGACTGAAACTTTACCTTAAGTTCCCACAGAAGCAAATAAAGTTTTGGTCCGCGATGTTTCCCCTCTAAGTGCGGTGTTTAAAAATGTGGGATTCACTGAACTGCGTGTCTATATAGAATTGTGACTAATCACATGTCATTTGACAGTACGTGTCACTTCCAGCGTGGCTGCTCCATGTAAACAAATGCACGCCACTTCCGGAATTATCGCGCATGTCGGATGTCCATGTTACGACCTTGACCTCTTTCCGTGTTGTCTAAAAAGCAAGATGGTAGGTGTAGTGGCAAAGCCCTCCGAAATCCATTTAATCTACATTAAAAAAACGATCATATACTTTTTGGAGTATTTTCCTAGTACATGCACATATCTTTCTTCCGAGAAAATCCATTCTGAAACTGAATATACTTGAATAGGACTGGAAATTGTCAATGCGACATGGACGATTCTATCCTTGTCCTTTCCTTAAAGAATTGGTCCTATTTCTAGTCCCTCTCGTCAGAGAATATGCAAACACAGTTGTTTGTTAAAGGGTGGCTATTGCAGTATTTCCCGTATTAGAGCTTTTGTGAAATGTATTTGTCGGTTTATATGGATTTAGCGCTGACAGAATATAACCGCGATATAACTTGGCCTTCACTTCAGATTTAGATTCCCTTGATTTCTTACTATTAGTAAGACCAGTGAGAATGTATATTGTATATTCCTTAAGTTCACCCCACACTTGTTTAATTCTGATGATTCCTTGTCTGAGTAGGTTACTACCAAACAATTCTCTTCTTGGTATTTCTACAGTCCCTCCCCCTCCACTCCGACTTGTCACTGTTAGAGTTTGAATGCCACTAATGCATAGGTGTTGGAGATTATATGATAGTAAAATACTGAAACCGGGACATGGCGTATGGCTCTTCCAGAGTCTACAAACTTTAATGTACAAAATATTGAGAGTGATCTCATAATTTCATAAATGGCGACAGCTTTGATATTGGTGGTATAGCAGTTATACCTCACTAGTTTCAGAATGAAGTAGTTCAGGATTATATAGACAACAATGTGTTTATAATGTATCTATGGATATTTTAAGATTCCCCAATTGAAGCTATTTTATATAATTTAGATGTCTTTGTTGTCTGTCAAGCTTATTGAAGACATAACTAATGTTTATCCTTGCAGACCAAGGGGACATCAAGCTTTGGAAAGCGGCACAACAAATCTCACACGTTGTGCCGCCGTTGTGGTCGTAGCTCCTACCACATTCAGAAGAAAACATGTGCACAATGTGGTTATCCTGCAGCAAAAATCAGGAAATGTAAGTATATTTCACCAATCTGTTTTGGTAATTAATTTAGGCTAGTTGTCAACTGGGAATGACATCTTTAGGAGAAAATTTAAGATGAATGTTGATCATTTCAATATGCCTGTGCTATATAATACATGTAATATGTTATCACAGTGCTCAATGTGTAGTGGGGAGTTATTAATGCGAGAACAATAAAGTAGTTGTGTTGAATTTAATTGTGGACCTGTCATCTGTGCACCTCTGCTATAAAAATTGTTTTGAGTGATACAAGATAATAATAACAACAACAACAACAACACGGGTCAAATTCTTTAGGAGTATGCCTGATATCAGGATTTTCAGTCTTTTTTGATCATTTTTTCATATGGTCCAAATGCAATGAAAAATTGCAAGTTTTGTTTTCAGGATTTTCAGTTTTTACACCTTTCACCCATGTAATAATAATAAAGGACTTCCCTTAAGTGCACCAAAGTCCAACTTGCCCTTTACTTATTATGGCCTGTTTCCAGTTTCTCTTAATTCACGTATTACTGAATTGATATCAGACATATTTATTGTGTGGCTGTTATGTGTATTTCAGTTAACTGGAGTGTAAAGGCCAAGAGAAGGAAGACTACTGGTACTGGTAGACAGAGGCATCTCAAGATAATCTACAGAAAATTCAGGTAAATTTTTAATATTAGATTTGATCCAACGTTCAGTATATCTGCTGGTGGGTCCATGTTAAAGTCCAGACTAAATATGTATGCGAAGCAGTTGAAAATTCAATATCATGTCACCTGTGTTTCTGTCCATGAGGTAAATAATGTTAACAATTAATACCACTGATTATATGACCTAAATGAGTTGTTATAGTTGAAGAAAGTGAGGCGTTGATATATCTATGGTGTCATAAGCTGCAAAAATGCTTTTTATTATTTCAGAAATGGTTTCCGTGAGGGCACAACTGCAAAACCCAGACAGAAGTCTCAAGGCCAACCAAGCCAAGCTTTGGCCAAGCAGTAGGCTGAACTTTTTGTGAAAAACAAGACTGTACCATAATAAACTATTTCATTGAAAGAAAATAATTTTGTTTTTGTTGGTTGAAATTAAATTACCCACCAGTTTTGGTTGATTTGCAAAAGAAGATTTAAATGGCTAATCGAAAAGAATGATATCCCAGACCCCACTCCAAGCAAGAAGTGTAAATATATGACGTTGCAGGTTCTGTGAAAATGATGATTCGAAAGAAAAAATGTAAATACACACCCCAACTAGTATTTCTTTGCCCCATGTCAGAGCTGTTAGCTGAATGGCAACCTTCAAACCATGCAAAAAAAAATTGGGGGTGGGGGTATTTTGATACTACCTCAACTATGAATACTGGATAGCTAATGTAAAAAATTTGTGTATGTGTCATATTATAAACACGAGCAAACCATGCAACAATCTAACTGACGCTGCCACTGCCATGGTCAACCATGCCTGAGAAACTTCATGACTTGACCATTGTAACCCATTGTTCTATGGTTGCAGTAAAGAAGGAAACAAATGCATCCAAAATTTCTTGGCTTGTCTTTTTTTCTTGGACTTTAAGGAATCACACAAAACCAATGAGGACTCTCATGACAGATTAAAAAAAAAAAAAGACTTGACTACCAGTAAATGTACAGATTTAATTCAAGCTTTCAATATACACTTGTGCCGTTTTTTATGGATGACACCAAACCAGTTTAAAAGTAACACCAGCATTGAGTTTAGAGAATGTGAGCAAAAATTCAAAATTTCAATACTTGAAAGAGATGTTTCTTACTCCCACTTATGTAACTGGGGGATATTTTGTTACAACAGAAACCCTTTTTGCTGTGCAGTGTTTCTTCACAAAATGATATTTTTTGCCCATATTGTGCTGAGAAGTGCCTCTGCCTAGTTCATAAAATTACATGCAAGCAAAAAAAAAAAAAAAAAAAACTAAATTGGATGTCTTTGTGGCCCAACCATACCATTAATTAAAAGTGCTGACACTGCAGGTCAAAGAAAATAGAAACGGTTCATTTACATAGATTTTATTTACAGTTTCTACACTGTACATCTGAGCTTGCTGTACTCGACCTAGGTCCAATATTTGCCCTGCATATAACATCATTCCAACATAGAAACATGAATAAAAAGTGCCAAGATTGGCACCATTTGAAACATAATTCAACACTGATGACTTGAATGAAAACATGGTAAAATAAATAAAGTTTTCCAGAAGAGGCATGAAATAAACTGCACTACTTTGTAAGACAAAAATCCATAAGAAGCTATTAGATGAGCAACCTTTACATGGAGTTAACATAATGCAGCCTCACTGGGAGTAAACAGTCATTGGCAATTCCATATTGTAGCTGTTGTCACGTGGTCTAAAAAACCTGGTTTGTAGGGGCAATTGATCATAGTCACTGCAATATCAAAAAACACCATGTGTGAGGCAAACTTTTCCCATTACGTCCTTGGTATTACTTCAGATATAGATAAATCAAGATTGAAGTATAGCTAGTCCCTCTCTGAATAAAATATTATTCAGTGACTTGTGGATTTATGAGGATACCAAGGAAGAAATGAGGAAATCAAAACTATTAGAGTTCAGTTTGTCACATTACTTTACCTTTAACAAGTTCTAATGTTGAAAAAAATACTGCATCAATACAGCTGTGCATATGTGTCAATGCACTGAAAAATTTGACATTTTTTTAAATCAGTGCATGTACAATAAATCACACACAAAACCTTCAGCAGTGAGATGTTTCCTCTTTTGATGCTTCTTGAACAGTTGCTATAAGATTGCTGTTAAAAAAAAACTATAAGTCCATGAGAGGCTTCTGAGTCATCCCCTTGTCAAAATGTCTTATTAACAAGTTTGTAACATGAACAGGCAGTGAGAGGTTTTCCAAAGCTCCTGTGGGAGCTAAAATGGCAATGCTGTATGTTATACAATAAACATTTTGAGGGAATGGCACCGCCATTCAAGTTCAAAAAAAATTCCTCCAATAGGCAAATCTTTTTTCTTTTTATGATGTTACCCTTGTGTAAATAAAGTATTCACAAGTGCTTGATGGAGTATGTTAGACGACTGCATTAATCCACATTCGCACCAGTGAATTTGTCAATGCTGCATGTTTAGCTGGTGCTTTTTTGTTGGAAGTATCTTCTTTGGTGAAGAGCATGCCATAGCTGAAAAATCTGGGCAACAGGACAATCATAGAAATCAGTCTACACACTGGTATACCCAGCTTTCTTTATGGAACTATGCTGCTTCAATGACTCTGCTCTGTATTGCACAAAGATTTGCACATAGTTGTGGCACAAGATCGCTGATGTTTACTATCATTCCAACAAAATACAAACTGAGAACATAAGTCACAACATGACAGAGATGAACTATATGAAGTGTATTACGATGTAAAATGAGAATGAATTCAGTGCTTTTGTCCATCCTTCATCTGGAATCCCCACTTTCTCTTCTTGCCATTTTATTTGATGGACTAGCTTCAGATGCTCCTAACTCTGCTCGCTGATAGTCCCTCTTTTTACTTGTGTTCTGTTACAAAAAATAAATTAAAGAATTTAATGTTATCCACATTAGTGTAAAATAACAAGAAATATAATGGGAGAAAATACCACTAACCTTTCAGGTATAAAGCATTTAATGTGTGAATATTAAAGGTCTCAGTTTCAAATTAAAACCAATTCATACTGTACACGCAAGATTTAGCTTAAAGATGCACTTTCAGTCAATTTTTTGCCACAAAACCTGACCAAATGCTACCTAATAGTTTCAAATAGTATAACTTATAGAATCACTAATTTCATTTTCACGAAAATTTGTATTTAAACAGATTTTTTCTGCTTTCTTTCTGTGCTATAAATATTCCTCAGCAGTCTAATATGAATATGTATGCAATAGGCTGTGCAGGGGGGGGGGGGGGGAAGATAAATAGGTCAATTTATGACCAAAGATGTGAAAAAGGTGCAGTTTTAAAGCTATTTTTTTTGGCTGAATGAGAGATTAATTTGGATTATGACTTGGCACATCGACTTAATTTTAATCATATAAGAAACTAGTAAAAGTGGTTTATATGGGTTACTGGGAATCCACACTGGCTTTATATGTATCTTATATAGTACTTTTATATTGCTGTCCAATGCATTCTTACCTTTTTATCCCATTGTTGGTGCAAGTACCGTAGTAATATATTGGTCTTTTCTGTTGTTATCACTGCAATGAAGCACAGACAATACATTAAAATCATTATTCATCCCTTCACAACATTAAACAAACAATACAGTTCATTGTGTACATTTGTGCCAAAATTACTGGACTAATTAATACTAATGGTCCAGCAATTTACTCTTTATTGAATCTACATCTTGATAAAGGATTTAACAAAAAGTGTGTATCTCTAGCAAAAAAGACTTGAGATAATTGCACTTTGTCTCCTTAACCAAATGAAATCCTAAAATTAACACTTTCTTGTAATTGCAATAATTTTCAAATAATCGATGAAGTGATAATTATGAGGCAGATTGCTTTCACCAAGCTTGAAACTTCATTTGCCTCATCCACACACCCTTAATGAGATATAAAATCAGGAACTCCATTACTTACCTTGTTCAGATGGATGATCTTTTGTACAGATATATACAGCAGGTTTTCGTATCTAAAAAAAAAAAAAAAACAGTTTCATTACATCTGAATCCAAAATTTAACATGTATCACTAGAATGTGTAATTAGTTGCTTATAACCACATAAAAGACAATATCAATGAATGTGTGAGGCATGTAGGAAATTTCAAATTCACTGAAATTTTCAATTGAGTGATATTTCTTGATCTATATATACAGTTATTAGCAACCAGGCAATATTAATGGAATTTAAGGCATTTGCACAAATAATCTACCAACTTTAGAGTAAATATCAGTATAAATAAAAAATGAAATAAAACATTAAAAAATGCTACAGCATGATTTTACACAGAGATCAAGTTGGGATCTGACCACTTGACAAACACAATCCATCAACCTTGCTGACTTACAAACTGGGTAGCCAACAATAAATTATAAGCAATGTTATAACTTTAAAGAGCCGCATAGGTAATTGGGATGCCGACCATGTACCCCGTGGTTGTGTGAAGTATGATAGAAACGACGTGTTTAATTGATGTCTCACCACTCGCACTGATACGTTATCGAATTGGATTTACACACAGTTTATTACATTCCACATTTAATGCGTTGACTTAGCGCACTACAAAGCTCATATCGCGTTACTTTTTGGAAGAACTTACTGTACTTTTACAGCTGGCATCTGCGTGGAATTTTGTGAAATTGTGTTCATTATGGGATGGTAGCCCCTTCAAGAACTCGGCCTGAAATGTACAGTAACGCCGATATACGACATTCTCACAATTACACAGAAAGCACTTTATCCGACTTGCTGAATTTTTAATACGCTCAACACGAATGTCAACTGTCAACAAAATTTCCACTCGTCTTCCTCCCGCCCATGAAATGCTACTCACCATCTTGGAAGTTTACTCTGACGTCACGAATATGATACATGCGCACTACGGTCAAATCAAGCAAGATGTCGGACGAGGACGATTTTATGTGCGACGATGAGGAGGAGTATGATTTGGTGAGAATAAGAAACACTCATTTGAACTAATTGACAATTGTATGGTTTTGCATTTAGAGTGTGCTTGTTTAGTTTCAAGGGGCACTGTCATATATTTGCGGAGAAATACACCCTGTTCCGGTACCGGCATGTCATCCTTGCAGTGGATGAAGTCTGTTCAAATCCATAACATCAGTACAATGCA
The DNA here is from genome assembly GCF_051362555.1 of Lingula anatina. NCBI lineage: Eukaryota > Metazoa > Brachiopoda > Lingulata > Lingulida > Lingulidae > Lingula > Lingula anatina. The sequence goes on from NC_141767.1 coordinate 24,943,880, forward strand.
TCAGTACCCAGAGAGCAGTATATAATCAGTTGCATTATTTAGTTGACAATTTCATAAATTGGCTCGTAAAGGCCACAGCGATATTTGCATGGATATGACTGCCATACAAACCTGCGACTTAAAGTCTGGATTTTAGACCTGCCTGCAGTGTCTTGGATGTTGTTACTGAGAAGTGGCGGTTTGACGGTGGTGGATCATAATATTTCTTTTTTTTCTGATTTAGGAATATTCAGAAGATAGCAATTCTGAACCAGATGTTGATCTAGAAAATCAGTACTACAACTCGAAAGCACTAAAGGAAGATGATCCTCAAGCTGCATTAGAAAGTTTCCAGAAGGTATGGTGATTTATTTCCATGTAACTCCATGGATTAGTGTCAAACAGGTTTTGCAAGATTTATGTGCGTTAAAGCCATCACTGTTCTTTTTTATCATCAAGTTAGGTATCAGAATAGTATATCTATTTACTTTTGTATTTAGGTGCTGGAATTAGAAGGCAAAGAAAAGGGAGAATGGGGATTCAAGGCACTTAAACAGATGATCAAAATCAATTTCAAATTGGTAAGGAATTGGACACTGATTTGAAAGATTTGAATATCACAAAGTTGTTGATTACTATAAGGTTACAATGAGACATATTTGATGATGGATACAATTGGCCCGCTGATTGTCATAATAAGCCTTTATGAGTAAATTATTGACCGTATTTTACATCCTGTTATCAGATGGTAAATAGTAGAGGAAATGGATTTTAGTTAGATTTTTTATTTCCTTAGGGTAATTTTCCAGAGATGATGAACAGATACAAACAGTTACTTTTATATATCAAGTCGGCAGTCACAAGGAATTACTCAGAAAAGTCTATTAATTCAATATTAGACTATATTTCCACATCTAAACAGGTAAGAAAAGCATTTCATTATGAGGAAGCAGATGTATGTTTAAACCCATTGTGTTGACCATGAGGGGCCATGCACTGGAAATATTCTGATGTATTTACTACTTATTTATTTATTTGTTTAGTTTGGTGTGTTTTGAATGAATTATTTGTCCTGAACTGAAGAGACCTTACATTTACTGGATGATTTAGTAATGTCACTGATTCTTTGCAGCTTGTGGACTCGTAGTTTAAGTAAAATTTCTTTAAATTATATGATTTCAGATGGAATTACTACAAAACTTTTATGAAACGACTCTAGATGCTCTAAAAGAAGCTAAAAATGACAGACTATGGTTTAAGACAAACACAAAACTTGGCAAACTATATTTTGACAGAGAAGAGTATGGAAAATTGCAGAAAATTTTGAAGCAGTTACATCAGTCATGTCAGGTAGGGATTTTCAATGTGATCATCTGAGGTAGCCCAAAGTCTTAGAGGTAAAGTCTTGCAGAGATTGGAGGAGAGTAGGGTCTGAATTAATGGCAGACTATCAAATGCATGCATCTACAAAAGAAGCTGACAGAATTTACCCTCAGAATTTTTTAAAATCTTTTGGTTGTTGTTTTCTCTAAGTTTTGTTGAAACAGAGTCTGTTGTACAACAGCACAATTTAACATTATTTTACATGCCACTTTTGTATTTCTTTCTGAATGGGCATTCCTGGTGCATAGTGTTTTACCCTTTTCCTCACAGGTATTCTCATAAAATTGCTAGTCCTGTATGATGTCCCATAGTGTTGACAGCCTTGTTTTAGGCCATCTTGGATGATCCCCATTCTAATCAATTTAAGGGAATGTGATTCCTAGTATTTCTTGTTCTGCTTTGGTGCAGTTGATTAAAAATCAGTGTGTCTTAATGTTTTCCTGAGCAGTAGCACGGGTATCTGTTTTGTGACATAGGCACATTATTTATGTATATTTGTTGTTTATGGTATGACATTTCTTCTTGTCTTTTGTAACAGACAGATGAGGGAGAGGATGATCTGAAGAAAGGCACTCAATTACTTGAGATCTATGCGTTAGAGATCCAGATGTATACAGCACAGAAAAATAACAAAAAATTAAAGGTTTGCTTTTGGCTGTCATTATATAAATTTAAAAACTGCATATTGCTCTTTTCAATTAAAAAGTAAATTTGAAAATTATGCTAACTCAAAGATCTGACTTGCTTAAAGAAAGGAAGAAAATGTAGACGTCTTCCACAAAGTAGTGATAAGCACTATACCATACCTTCTATCTAATAAAATTGTTACATATTTCATGTCTGCTTTTAACCTTATGATTAAATGTCTTATTATTTAAAACCTTGTTTATGATAGGCCTTATATGAACAGTCCTTACACATCAAATCTGCCATACCACATCCATTAATTATGGGGGTGATAAGAGGTAAGAAAATGCATCTTGTATTGCTGTGGCTATGCTTATGTAAAATAAAGTCAGTGATTTAAAAACAACCATTTATTAGCAGATTCATTGAACATTATAAATATTGCATCATATAAAAAAGAATGGTATGCCAGTTTTGCTCCTTGATGAAATGTTGGATATTTAAGTGGATTCAGTGACCAGTATGGTTGTAAATGAATGCATATTGATTGGCTGTGTATTCCTGCTTTTACAGAATGTGGTGGGAAGATGCATCTACGTGAAGGAGAGTATGAAAAAGCACATACAGATTTCTTTGAGGCATTCAAAAATTACGATGAATCTGGAAGTCCAAGGTAACTTGATATGAACAGTGATAAATTTTTTGGTTGGGGTGCATTGAAAATATTTTATGTAGCTCATTTCATGATTTGATGATTTTTTTATGGTGATCTAAATTTAATGATTTCTTTAAATCTATTGTTTGTTCATATATCATAATTGCTGTAATATGTTTGTGGCATAGTGTCTGTGCGCTCTAGTGCGTGCTTGCATGCATGTATATGAAAGCAGATTAAAAGTTTAACAGCAAAGTCTACTATGCCATTGGTTCTGTTTTTTCTAGGAGGACCACCTGCCTTAAGTATCTGGTTCTTGCCAACATGCTGATGAAATCAGGGATCAACCCATTCGACTCACAGGAGGCAAAACCTTACAAGAATGACCCAGAAATTTTAGCTATGACTAATTTAGTGAGGTATGTAATGATTATGTTTCTCTGGAATATTTGGAAGTGAAAATGGTTTGCATAGTTGGTGGGTGGAATTTTTTATTTTTTTTGTTGATGAATTAGCTAAAGATGGAGAATTATCCAAAAATTGAGGGGGCGGGGTTGTTTATCAGTGTGTACTGTAGAGATGCTTAAAGAAATATTTGTTATTTTTATTGTAGTGCATACCAGAATAATGATATAAACGAATTTGAGAAGATTCTGAAAACAAATAGGAAAAATATCATGGAAGATCCATTCATTCGAGAACACATAGAAGGTAAGGTTTAAGTTTAGTTTGGTTAGGATATATGTTAATATAAGTGAACTAATAGCAGTACATTTTTTCACAAGGCAGACAGTGATATGTGGAAACAACTTGGGAGTCGAGTTCCAAGGCTGATAAAATTCAAATGGTCATAAGTGAAAATGTCTTTACAAACACATCTAAATAAGAACTTCTAACTGTTTAGTATTTTGTAAAATTCGCCTGAAGTGAGGTTACTTGGTAGAGTAAAATTTTGTTTAATTTTCAGATTTACTGCGAAATATCCGAACTCAGGTGCTGATCAAGCTCATCAAACCATACACAAGGATCCATATTCCGTTTATTTCCAAAGAACTCAACATAGATGTGACTGAAGTGGAAAACCTTTTAGTATCATGTATTTTAGACAGGTAAAAAAAGAAGAAAAAACATTTACTCATATGTTTTGTGCAATTTAAATAAAGTTCTATTTTATTCCATCTTTTAACAATCCCTTTCATATATAGACAATGTTGATGGTTATGTAGTTTATATAGAATTATTTCTAGTTTTGGTTAGTTTCACAAAATGATGTCACATTTATGCAATGTTCATTGATAGCCAACAATTTTTGAAAATTAAGGATAAACCCATCAGAACCTCATATTTATTATTATATTTGTAAAGTGGGCAGTTTTTTTGGGTTTGTAAAATTAATATGGCAAATTGTAGAAAAATCTCATTTTGGGCATTGAAAATAGAGTGAGTACAAACTTTAATTTGGCAAAATCCATTGTCAATTTTATATATTCTAATGTTTATTTTCCTAACTAGTAATAGGTAAGATTTTTTTTTTTCAGTACAATTCATGGAAGGATAGATCAGGTGAATCAAGTGCTTGAACTGAGTCGAGAAGCACAAGGGACAGCGCGTTATAGTGCACTGGACAAATGGACAGAACAATTGCAATCATTACACCAAGCAGTAGTAAACAAAATGGCATAGGTACGACACACTAAAATTAACATGTTCTCCATTCATCACTGATGCAGTGGATTTTGAATAGGAACTGCTTTGCCTCGTGTGACTATCTTTTGTTCAAAGTGGGTGCTCAATACACGCTGGAACAAACAGTGAGCCATGAAGTAGATTTCCTATTGCTCATAATTTGATAACCCACTGAAGACGCTAGAATGACAGTATATGGACACACTATGCAAAGAAAAGATAGAGCAAACTGAAAAAAGAAATACCGTTAGTAAAAATAATGAATTTAACATTGTCAAAATAGTGTTGGCTGTTCAGTTTGTTCTCATCCAAGTGAACAGCAGTTACCTTGTTTTTAAAACCACCCCAACTTTGTGCATGCTTACTGATATAACATGCTGTTGGAAAGAAACACCATAAGCTTAAACTATTCTGTTAACTTTGTTGTAAACATTTTCATTGAAAGCCTGCAGTGAACTCTGGAGAATGCATTCTTCCTGTTCTGCATATGTTAATGTTATCTTGTTAAAGTACATGATTTGGACAGATAAATATTAATAGAGGTTTTTGGATGACCCTGGGAATAGGAAGTGAACAGTATGCTCTCACTAAGTTTGAATTGAGAAAGAAGCTTCCTGGTCTTTCAGTTGAATTAATGCCATGTTTTGCATTAAAAAAAATTGACGTCAATGTTTACTAATATTCATGTAGTGGACTTTACATGGCGGTTTTGTACAAAAAGCTGAAAGTAAATGATCATGCTATAATATCTTTAAGTTTCTTAAAATAATACTGAAAAAATTTAATAAGAAGAGTTGTTGTTATTACTTTTTTACATTAAAAAAAGAATGAGCATTTCTGAATCAGTGTTTTCCCATATATGCAGAGTGAAGTGTGACAAGGACTCATCAACAGTCAAGCTTCCACATAGTTTAGCTCATGGCACCTTGAGCGGAAGATGATTCTAAATAACATCTCAAACCTCTGACTGCCACCAGAGCTAATACAAGTCTAACTGTCCATCAGCTGTATGTCATCAGAGCAATAAGACTATCCGTCTTTATCATGAATGTGTGCACAGTTTTTGCATATGCCAGCAAAGACTGATCAATTTACAGGGTATATATACATGGTATAGACAGGTTTTTAAAGATTTTGAGAGGGTGAGATAAAATTAAAGGCTATGCATTATTGTGAATTGCCCCAAAGAAATTTAACATCAAATAATTTTTAGCGTAGCAGATTTTAAAGGGATAACAACTGTTCATTTTGGCCAAAAAATGAATTTTCCTAGGGTGAACAGCAATTTTCCCATACTTACCAATGGCTAATGAATCCATTTCTACATTCAAAGTTAGTCCCTGTTTTTTTTTCTAAAAAGTGTTTCTTAAAAATTTTTTTAAATTGTTTTTATTTATTTATTTATTTTTATTTTGTAATAATCTCTTAAGAGATTATTACAGAGTATAGCCATCTATGGAGGTCATGTTGTCGGATGGCAAGCACAGATTTCATATTTATTGCTATAATTGCCGTTTTTGTGGTAAAATAGAGTATATTTCTATGAGTTGTTTACAATATATTTATTGTAAAATATAGATCTCACACAAAGAGTTGTTATCCCATTAAATATTGCCATGAATCTTGAAGCATGGCACCAGATATTAAAAAAAAAAACATCTAAATGAGACTAACAGCTCATCAAGACCAGTTCTACAATTCTTTGTGAACACATCAATGATGTTTAGGTTGGGCTTTTTGAGTAGAGACCTGTTATATTGAACTCGAGTACCCTCCTCATAGATTAGACCCTTGCTCACAGATGTTAGAATGAATATTAGTACCGCATGCAGTATGACAGAGATTTGAAAATGAGAATCTAATTAAGGTATAAAACTACAGGAACTCTTGGTTATTGAGGAGGCATTTCTTTCAGATTTTGAAAACAAGGCAGCAAAGCTGTCAAATGTTCAGACAAAAAACAGAAAATAAAGATGCAGAAAATAGGTCATTTTGTCAGTTTTGATGCAATACTAAATAATGCTGTCAATCAACACTGAATTTTAATCATGAACAACAGATAACATGGACAATAACAGGAGTGAACAGGAGAGATATTTTCTGACATTATTCCAAATAATCTTTCTTGATCCATCCTCCATTTTTGATGGTCTTCCAACAGAAAAAAATAGATACCCGTCAATGTAAACATTAAAATCTGACCGTCTTCCAGAAGGCCCAGAAGACGGTCTCAATCTGCCCCTGCAATAAGATTACAGTTTCAGGACCACGAGAGTTCAAATTCAAATAATGAAAATCACAATTTCTGAAAAATGATGACAGTGCAAAAAATAATATAACATAATGTTTAAAGACACAAATACCAATACAACTGCTTATGTGGAAATACAGAAAATGTGCAGAGGTTCAAATGGATGGCAGTTAAAAGTCACATCTTGAAAATGCCAGTGTTTGAAAAAAAAATTCCAATAAAGCTGCTATTCAAACTTTCAATCTTGCTGTATTAACATGATATGAATAACCCGATTGAGTTTGAGGATAGATAAGGCACTGTTATTCATCTATACCATTAATGTTGGCATTACACAAAATAATTTTTTTTAAAAACTTATTTGCAATATTAAACAATATTTACCTGCATAATTATCACTGCGTCCTTATAATGGACACTTTTCTGGCAGAGAACAACCTATGGGAGTTAGTCATTTAGAGATCATCTCAGATTGGGTCTTTCAATCGAGAATGCTACATAAATCTTTATTAGGAAAATATCTAAGTCTTGCATCGTTGATTTAATGACTTAATTATTAACTATAAATTTATAATATATTGATTCATTTAATGCTAAATTACAATCGCTTTGTGGCAAAATTGCAGACTTAGGCCTATTTTCACCCCAAAAAGATAAATTATACGAGTCATTAATATTTTAATAAATTCCCCGTATGTTTCAGTTTTAATAAATAAACATCAAAATTATATTTTATACAAATAAAGCAACACACTGTGCTCACAGAAAAAAGAAAGAAACTTAGAATAAGACATTTTTTCATAAAAAACAAAACAATTAGTAAATAGAATATTATAGCATTTGTTTATGTAACAGCTCTGTTAAGATAACTATTTTCTATTATTATTTAAAAGCAGTTATGTATTAAACAAAGATAAAGAGCAAATATGTTTTACATGTAACTGGGTGGTCCTGATCCCTCCCCCTTCGGTTTCTGAAAAATATATCACACCAATATTCCCCTCTTGAAAAAAATTTCGACTAGCTGAATCATAGTTCTTAACCATACCAAAGGGCACCGTTTGCCCTCAAAAACATCAAACTTTTTTCGGGGCCCTTGAACAGGCAATGAACCCCACGCCTAGGGGGCGATGATCGGCTTCGCGTTCGAGGTCTGTCGTTCCGGACCCCCCTTCTAATAATCCTGGATCCGCCCATGAAACCCATCAATTTAGTAAATTTATCTTTAAAGGGATAATAACTCTTCGTATGAGATCTATATTTCACAATAAAAACATTGTGAACAACTCATAAAAATACAATATATTCTGTTGTACCACAAAAACGGCAATTTTAGCTATAGGGACAGTCGGGCTGACGTCACACGCCTTAGCAACCGGCATCTGGGGTAAAACAAATGGGGCAACATGGCGGATCGCATTGACTTCTATGTAAAAGTTGGCAGACTTTGTCCGAATATGTCATACTTCACAGTGACTGACCACTTGTGTCAGTAAGGATGAGTTATTTACCTGGTCGATTTCTTTTACAGGCCTTTGTAATTAGCCGCTGCACACCTGGTTAAGAGATAAAATCGGCCTTAACATAACTGCCGATCGTTATCTGTGATCGGGATGTTTACAGTAGAATATTTTGCAAAGGCAGTGCTTGACCTTTTGTGTCTAGCGGATTGAATCATTTACCTGGACTATTGAGTTAGCAGGCCTTTGTAATAAGCTACTGTTTAACTTGTTACGGGATAAAATTGGTCTTAACTGCATACGCAAATGTCCAGCCTAAGTATATAAATGTACATAAGTTGGTGATATAGGAATGGCTTCTTAGAACGTGGATCGTGAGAAAGGCCTGGAAAATGTGCAACACTGAGAAGTTATTTCTAAGTAAAGTAAATAAGATTTCTACAAATTGTGATTAAAGCACCTGCTGCTGCAGTAGCCAGGGGAACGGGATAGGGGCAATGTCATCGGTCCCATATGGCCTCTTTGGTCCGGATACAGTACATGTATATTAATACAAGCCTGGAAGGACAGCATAAACAGTTGCTTGCTAACGTTTTGGAAGAAAAGACACGTGGTGTTACTTAATGTATAAATTTTTGCAGCTATGCGTCTTTGAGTGTTTACAATCTTATTGTGCACTTTTCTGGTACGAAAATTGGCGAAATATCATGGAAGACAGAATTAAAATTGAATTGAATAGCAAACACGGTAATAAAGCTGTATGTTATTTTACCAGTTAAGGTCGCTTTATTTATGGCAACTTTTTTTATATTTTACTTAAATGCTTAAAGATTTAGACATTAACTCACAGGTTTGCCAAAGTATTGACGTATATATTTTTTGTTATCTTTATAACGCCCTCAATAAGGTTACCACAAAAGAGTCCGACGTTATAGTCCATTAATTTAAACTAAAAGAATTGATATACCGTCACACACGCAAACACAAGATGCAATCTCAATTTCTTGTAAATACTACTTATTAATTCATGTAACAAAGGACAAACATGAATTCCAAACAAGGTACAATGACTTTCTCCTTATCTATAATAAAATGAACTATACACACATACACAATTCTCGTAGTGCAATGTATAGCTATGACCAAATTTTGTTTCGATCAACAATCCCGTCTTTAGTCACGTTTGCACGACCTATAGCCTGCAACAGTCGTTTACTTTTCCGTTGATCTTTGAAATTTAACAATTCCCATAAAATTTTATTAATGTGTTGGTAGTGTCACCTGGTGCACAGCAAGCTTTCACCATTTTACTTTTGTACGCGTGCCTGAGAGTTAAACGGTACCGGTTCAATTCAGTAAGCTTGAAAATCTACCCGTCATGTGTGTCAGCAATATGCAACGTCAACAGATATTAGTACAATTGAAACCTTCCTTAATTTTATCAGTCCCATATGGTTTTCTTTTCAAAGAGATGTGAATAATATGCTCATCCAGGTAAGCAAATGAGTCTTTAACTCTCTAACACTGTAAGATTCCCGATCACAGATAACGATCGGCAGTTAAGGCCGATTTTATCTCTTAACCAGGTGTTCAGCGGCTAATTACAAAAGCCTGTAAAGGAAATCAACGAGGTAAATAACTCAACTTCACTGACACAAGTGGTCAGGAACTGTGAAGTATGATGTCTTCGGACAAAGCCTGCCAACTTTTTCATAGAAGTCAATGCGATCCGCCATGTTGCCCGATTTGTTTTACCCCAGATGCCGGTTGCTAAGGTAAAGTGCCCGGATGACCGACTGTCCCTAAATTTCTATGAGTTATTCACAATGTTTTTATTGTGAAACATAGATCTCATACGAAGAGTTATTATCCCTTTAAACAGGCTTCATATTTAAGTAGCAAAATCACCTATTCTGCGCACATTGCACCATTGAAATCGAAAAGTAATTACGGTACATGTCCAATACTTAATTTCTCAGATCATTGGCCTTACCTCCATTTTCAGAGGGGGCACCACCTGTAACTTTCTGCCGTCTGTCCATGGTCTGGCCACCATATCCCACGATGTCCCCGCTTTGTTTTCTTGCTGCATATCTCTAGCAGGTATTGAACAGGTAGTCTACATGTAAGTATCGCTTTCATTAAATTCCATGCTGTAAAAATGAAAACTCCACGCCAGTCAGAAAAATATGCTTCGTATAAGCTGTGTAATTTCATGTTAAAGTTATTTCATCATTTTGGCTATCTACTTTTTTACTTCTCACCCCAACCCCTGAACCCGTTGAGGCACATTGTTTAACTCTATCTTCAGCCAAAAGTATACTTTTTCATTTTAGTTATTAGAGACTCTTCATTAAATGGTTGTATGCTTTTTGTTAATCTTGTTTTAAATAAAAGGCCATTTGGGTAATTGTAGTAGATGTAGATATTCAAAACGTGACGTTTTTTTCTATAAGTTGACTTTTTACCATATGTAACCTCCGTGTACGTACATATGTGGCCCTGAGCAAACAATCTTCTTCTGGGGTTCGCCACCCCCTTACCATCTACAGACTGTTAATTTGGGTAATTAAACAATATAAAAGATCACAGGAGCTGAGGGAGGTAACTCCCTACCTCCCCCGCCCCCCAAACACACACGAAAGTTTTTTTAAACCACGCCAGTTCTGAACAGTGAAAAGGGGGACTATGGAGCCCTGCATGCCATATTCTTTCAAGCAAATATAAGAAGCAGTTAAAATATTTAAGCAAATGTAAAAAGTGACTAAAACATTAAATCACACCAAGTATATTATCCTTTCGTTATCCTTTCTCCTTCGAAAATTAATGCTACCAAAAAACTGAACAACTCCACATAAATATTTATAGCTAAAATGTATTATCACTTTATCTTTATTATCATCATCTGTGAAAAAAGAAATGAAATGAAAGTTACTTCAAAGTGCATTGTGGATCAGTGTATATTGTAAATAAGTGTTCCAGTGTAAACGGACAAGGTCGTCCAATGATGTCCTGGGGCAGGTTTATAAACTTCAGGTTGACATCATGTCACCAAGATGCACGTACACTGTCAATAATAATTGGGGGAGAGGCATGCGTGGTTTCCCTCCAAAAACTATTATAGCCGTACATTGATTCTGCCCTCCGAGGTAAATGCGCGTTTTTTTTCTGTTTAAACAAAAAAGTTTAGGTATGAAACCGCTGAATGCATTTCAAACGTAGGTGTATATACAATGCAATAATGAAATTTGGGTCTCATTCTCATACGACACCCCCGCGTTGAAACTGACAGGATGCTGACGACAGCAGCGCCCCTAGCCGACAATCCTTAGGGCACATTCCCATAGATTTTAGATCGATCTATCCCCGTGGGGAGTCTCACTAGAATACTGTCAGATAATCCGGCTTAAATTAAATTACCCCCTTACTACAAACTGTAAAGGGGTAATAAAATTTCGTGCCCGCTCGGCTGAGAGCTATTTAGCGTGAAACCCCAGGGAGTTAGGTCGATCTAGTTGGATCGAACTAACCTCTGGGAATGGGGTCTTAGATTGGAAGTCTAAGAGCGGGCAATTGTGAAGCGGGATGGACATGTTGCGTTTCACTCCAGAGGAGTACAAAGGACGCGAAGGATAGAGCATTTTCTTCAGGCAACGGCCTTCAAATCTCATGTGATCCTACGCCAATGCATCGCACCTGAGGATAGTTTATTTACTAGCACAAAACATCGAATGTTGTGTCTTTTCCCCATGGTGTGGTTCTGTGAATTCGACCCTTCAATCCATGCGAACTCTTCGCTCTGGGAAATGTACATGTACAAATAACACTCAGCTCTTAGCCCGGACCTCGAATAACCGCCGCAGAAAAATTAATTGCAAATGGACTGAAATCCAAGCTACTGAAGATGGGTAAGTGCCACCGTGTCATACTCTCTTTCCATTTCTGTCATATTCCTCTTACGCCTATGTTTCTAGGTCGTTCTTGGAAGTTGAATGTCCTTTGAGGCTAGAACCAAAACCTTCATATGCCCTATTTACCTGTAGGTCACGCTTGTTTGGTTGTCGTGTTTCTCTTCTAAGGCTGATGTGCATTTTCTCTCAAGTGTGATTGAGTGTTTTTCCCTGTTGTGTATTGTTTTTATTTACAGACACATGTATCTGTACATATAGCCTTCACCTGCGTCTGTCATCTCTGTTGTCACTGCCGTTGCCGTACACTTTCACCGATAACACGATAAGTGGAAAACCTTTTTACCTTTTGGCTTGAAACATACAGAACTGATGAATATTCATAATACACAGGTCAAATTCGAAAATCAGCATGATCGGGTCATTTTTATAAAAGTTATCCTGTTTTTTCACTTTTTTTTCCAGCATATATGCAACACCGATAACAAGATATGTGGAAAATTATTTTTACATTTGGATTGAAATTTACAGAACTGATGAATATTCATAGTACACAGGTCAAGTTAGAAAATTGGCATGATCAGACATTTATATAAAAGCTATTCTGTTTTTTTTTTTAATTTTTTCAGCATATATGCACCACCGATAACACATTTCAAGGAAAATCAATTGGCCAATTGTCTAGAAATTCACAGGAGTGATCAGTCTTACTGAAATACAGATTTAGTTTGAAAATAAGCTTGATTGGTTAAGTTTTGTTGAAGTTATGCCTTGTTTTTGTATATAAGTGTTTTTTCCTCAGATTTAATACTAAGGCATGTTAACAGTCTCATTTTATAAATAATTAGATATGTAAAGGTGTTCTTCTGACATTTTCTGCATCTTAACAATATTTTTAGTTGATTAAATAAAAATGATGGTAAACCTGTTATTGTGTATTGTGTAATAAAGTTTCAAAATGGAAATAAACTCATATCTTTTCAGTTTGTCAGATTAAATCATTCACTATGTTCAGAATCTCAGAATGGAGGAAATAGGACATATGAAATTATTCTATTGATATTGTCAACAATTTTCTTAGTTGATCGTTTAAAAATGACAATAAATTGCTCATTTTGTTTTATGTAAAAAAAAGGTGTTGAAAATTGAAAGAAAATCATTTCAGTACAGTTATCTCTTTTTTTTTTTGGTTTTGGTAAGTTTTGGTATTTTGAAGGTGTGACTCTGAACTTCCATGACCTTGAAGACCTTTCCATGTCACATTTGTTGAATATCCATTATACTTTTATTTTATTATTAAAACTTGATGGTCATTATGCTGTTAAGCATTATATAATATTGCATCAAAACTGAACACATCCCTATTTTGGGCACTGCCTCCACAGTGACCATCAAAGGAAAACCATGTCACTTTCACTTCTCCAACTTCTCCAACTCAAAAAAAGAAAAGTAGCATAGGACTTAATAGCTTCAGTTGTAAAACCTGTCTTACTCGTTAATCGTTCTGGAAATTATATAGTTTTAATCTCCTGATCGACTCCGTACAGAAATTGACTAGTTTTCGGATGAAGAATTCAAGTTGAGTAATTTTGTGGGTGTGTGTGTCTGTGGTAGGATGGGTAAATTGAAATAATCTAATCTTGTTTTTCATTTCTTTTTACAGGAAAAAGAAGATGAAGAGCTACCCCACCTGGACATGGACTTCACTCTTGGATCCAAGCTAAGGTTAGTAAATTTGATTTTTTTTGGGGGTGGTGGGATGGGTAAATGGAACAAATCTAATCTTGTTTCTCATTTCTTTTTACAGGACAAAGAAGATGATGAGCAACCCAACCTAGACATGGACTTCACTCTTGGATCCAAGATAAGGTTAGTAAATTTTATTTTTTGGGGGTTATGGGATGGGTAAATTGAAAAAAAAATCTAATCTTGTTTTTCATTTCTTTTTACAGGACAAAGAAGATGCTGAGTGACCCCACCCAGACATGGACTTCACTCTTGGATCCCAGCTCAGGTTAGTAAATTTTAATTTTTAAGGGGTGGTGGGATGGGTAAATAGAAAAATTCTAATCTTGTTTCTCATTTCTTTTTACAGGACAAAGAAGATGATGAGCGACCCCAACCGGACATGGACTCCACTCTTGGATCCAAGCTAAGGTTAGTAAATTTCATTTTTTGGGAGTGGTGGGATGAGATAATTGAAAAAATCTAATCTTGTTTGTCATTTCTTTTTACAGGACAAAGAAGATGATGAGCGACCCGACTTGGACATGGACTTCACTCTAGGATCCCAGCTAAGGTAGGTAAATTTCATTTTTTGGGGTGGTGGGATGAGATAATTGAAAAAATCTAATCTTGTTTTTCATTTCTTTTTACAGGACAAAGAAGATGATGAGCGACCCCACCCGGACATGGACTTCACTCTTGGATCCCACCTAAGGTTAGTTAATTTTATTTTTTAGGGGTGGTGGGATGGGTAAATTGAAAAAAATTTAATATTGTTTGTCATTTCTTTTTACAGGACAAAGAAGATGAGGAGCAACCCCACCCGGACATGGACTTCACTCTTGGATCCAAGCATAGGTTAGTAAATTTTATTATTTTGGGGTGGTGGGATGGGTAAATTGAAAAAATCTAATCTTGTTTTTCTTTTCTTTTTACAGGAGAAAGAAGATATTGAGTGACTCCACCCAGACATGGATTTCACTCTTTGATCCAAGGAAAGGTTAGTAAATTTTATTTTTTGGGGGTGGTGGGTTGGGTAAATTGAAAAAATCTAATCTTGTTTTTCATTTTTTTTTACAGGACAAAGAAGATGATGAGGGACCCCACCCAGACATGGACTTCACTCTTGGATCCAAGCTAAGGTTAGTAAATTTTATTTTTTTGGGGTGGTGGGATTGGTAAATTGAAAAAAATCTAATGTTGTTTTTCATTTCTTTTTAAAGGACAAAGAAGATGATGAGCGACCCCACTCGGACATGGACTTCACTCTTGGAACCCACCTCAGGTTAGTAAATTTTATTTTTTAGAGGTGGTGGGATGGGTAAATTGAAAGAATCTAATCTTGTTTTTCATTTCTTTTTACAGGACAAAGAAGATGAGGAGCAACCCCACCCGGACATGGACTTCACTCTTGGATCCAAGCATAGGTTAGTAAATTTTATTATTTTGGGGTGGTGGGATGGGTAAATTGAAAAAATCTAATCTTGTTTTTCTATTCTTTTTACAGGAGAAAGAAGATATTGAGTGACTCCACCCAGACATGGACTTCACTCTTGGATACAAGGAAAGGTTAGTAAATTTTATTTTTTGGGGGTGGTGGGTTGGGTAAATTGAAAAAATCTAATCTTGTTTTTCATTTCTTTTTACAGGACAAAGAAGATGATGAGGGACCCCACCCAGACATGGACTTCACTCTTTGATCCAAGCTAAGGTTAGCAAATTTTATTTTTTTGGGGTGGTGGGATTGGTAAATTGAAAAAAATCTAATGTTGTTTTTCATTTCTTTTTAAAGGACAAAGAAGATGATGAGCGACCCCACTCGGACATGGACTTCACTCTTGGAACCCAGCTCAGGTTAGTAAATTTTATTTTTTAGAGGTGGTGGGATGGGTAAATTGAAAGAATCTAATCTTGTTTTTCATTTCTTTTTACAGGACAAAGAAGATGATGAGCAACCCCACTCGGACATGGACTTCACTCTTGGAACCCAGCTCAGGTTAGTAAATTTTATTTTTTAGAGGTGGTGGGATTGGTAAATTGAAAAAATCTAATGTTCTTTTTCATTTCTTTTTAAAGGACAAAGAAGATGATGAGCGACCCCACTCGGACATGGACTTCACTCTTGGAACCCAGCTCAGGTTAGTAAATTTTATTTTTTAGAGGTGGTGGGATGGGTAAATTGAAAGAATCTAATCTTGTTTTTCATTTCTTTTTACAGGACAAAGAAGATGAGGAGCAACCCCACCCGGACATGGACTTCACTCTTGGATCCAAGCATAGGTTAGTAAATTTTATTATTTTGGGGTGGTGGGATGGGTAAATTGAAAAAATCTAATCTTGTTTTTCTTTTCTTTTTACAGGACAAAGAAGATATTGAGTGACTCCACCCAGACATGGACTTCACTCTTGGATACAAGGAAAGGTTAGTAAATTTTATTTTTTGGGGGTGGTGGGTTGGGTAAATTGAAAAAATCTAATCTTGTTTTTCATTACTTTTTACAGGACAAAGAAGATGATGAGGGACCCCACCCAGACATGGACTTCACTCTTGGATCCAAGCTAAGGTTATCAAATTTTATTTTTTTGGGGTGGTGGGATTGGTAAATTGAAAAAAATCTAATGTTGTTTTTCATTTCTTTTTAAAGGACAAAGAAGATGATGAGCGACCCCACTCGGACATGGACTTCACTCTTGGAACCCAGCTCAGGTTAGTAAATTTTATTTTTTAGAGGTGGTGGGATGGGTAAATTGAAAGAATCTAATCTTGTTTTTCATTTCTTTTTACAGGACAAAGAAGATGAGGAGCAACCCCACCCGGACATGGACTTCACTCTTGGATCCAAGCATAGGTTAGTAAATTTTATTATTTTGGGGTGGTGGGATGGGTAAATTGAAAAAATCTAATCTTGTTTTTCTATTCTTTTTACAGGAGAAAGAAGATATTGAGTGACTCCACCCAGACATGGACTTCACTCTTGGATACAAGGAAAGGTTAGTAAATTTTATTTTTTGGGGGTGGTGGGTTGGGTAAATTGAAAAAATCTAATCTTGTTTTTCATTTCTTTTTACAGGACAAAGAAGATGATGAGGGACCCCACCCAGACATGGACTTCACTCTTGGAACCCAGCTCAGGTTAGTAAATTTTATTTTTTAGAGGTGGTGGGATTGGTAAATTGAAAAAATCTAATGTTCTTTTTCATTTCTTTTTAAAGGACAAAGAAGATGATGAGCGACCCCACTCGGACATGGACTTCACTCTTGGAACCCAGCTCAGGTTAGTAAATTTTATTTTTTAGAGGTGGTGGGATGGGTAAATTGAAAGAATCTAATCTTGTTTTTCATTTCTTTTTACAGGACAAAGAAGATGAGGAGCAACCCCACCCGGACATGGACTTCACTCTTGGATCCAAGCATAGGTTAGTAAATTTTATTATTTTGGGGTGGTGGGATGGGTAAATTGAAAAAATCTAATCTTGTTTTTCTTTTCTTTTTACAGGACAAAGAAGATATTGAGTGACTCCACCCAGACATGGACTTCACTCTTGGATACAAGGAAAGGTTAGTAAATTTTATTTTTTGGGGGTGGTGGGTTGGGTAAATTGAAAAAATCTAATCTTGTTTTTCATTTCTTTTTACAGGACAAAGAAGATGATGAGCAACCCCACTCGGACATGGACTTCACTCTTGGAACCCAGCTCAGGTTAGTAAATTTTATTTTTTAGAGGTGGTGGGATGGGTAAATTGAAAGAATCTAATCTTGTTTTTCATTTCTTTTTACAGGACAAAGAAGATGAGGAGCAACCCCACCCGGACATGGACTTCACTCTTTGATCCAAGCATAGGTTAGTAAATTTTATTATTTTGGGGTGGTGGTATGGGTAAATTGAAAAAATCTAATCTTGTTTTTCTTTTCTTTTTACAGGAGAAAGAAGATATTGAGTGACTCCACCCAGACATGGACTTCACTCTTGGATACAAGGAAAGGTTAGTAAATTTTATTTTTTGGGGGTGGTGGGTTGGGTAAATTGAAAAAATCTAATCTTGTTTTTCATTTCTTTTTACAGGACAAAGAAGATGATGAGGGACCCCACCCAGACATGGACTTCACTCTTGGATCCAAGCTAAGGTTAGTAAATTTTATTTTTTAGAGGTGGTGGGATGGGTAAATTGAAAGAATCTAATCTTGTTTTTCATTTCTTTTTACAGGACAAAGTAGATGATGAGCAACCCAACGTGCACATGGACTTCACTCTTGGATCCCTGATTAGGTTAGTAAATTTTATTTTTTTGGGTTGGTGGGATGGGTTAATTGAAAAAATCTAATGTTCTTTTTCATTTCTTTTAACAGGACAAAGAAGATGATGAGCGACCCCACCCGGACATGGACTTCACTCTTGGATCCCAGCTAAGGTTAGTAAATTTCATTTTTTGGGGGTGGTGGGATGAGATAATTGAAAAAATCTAATCTTGTTTGTCATTTCTTTTTACAGGACAAAGAAGATGATGAGCGACCCCACTCGGACATGGACTTCACTCTAGGATCCCAGCTAAGGTAGGTAAATTTCATTTTTTGGGGGTGGTAGGATGAGATAATTGAAAAAATCTAATCTTGTTTTTCATTTCTTTTTACAGGACAAAGTAGATGATGAGCAACCCAACGTGCACATGGACTTCACTCTTGGATCCCTGATTAGGTTAGTAAATTTTATTTTTTTGGGTTGGTGGGATGGGTTAATTGAAAAAATCTAATGTTCTTTTTCATTTCTTTTAACAGGACAAAGAAGATGATGAGCGACCCCACCCGGACATGGACTTCACTCTTGGATCCCAGCTAAGGTTAGTAAATTTCATTTTTTGGGGGTGGTGGGATGAGATAATTGAAAAAATCTAATCTTGTTTGTCATTTCTTTTTACAGGACAAAGAAGATGATGAGCGACGCCACTCGGACATGGACTTCACTCTAGGATCCCAGCTAAGGTAGGTAAATTTCATTTTTTGGGGGTGGTAGGATGAGATAATTGAAAAAATCTAATCTTGTTTTTCATTTCTTTTTACAGGACAAAGAAGATGATGAGCGACCCCACCCGGACATGGACTTCACTCTTGGATCCCACCTAAGGTTAGTTAATTTTATTTTTTAGGGGTGGTGGGATGGGTAAATTGAAAAAAATTTAATATTGTTTGTCATTTCTTTTTACAGGACAAAGAAGATGAGGAGCAACCCCACCCGGACATGGACTTCACTCTTGGATCCAAGCATAGGTTAGTAAATTTTATTATTTTGGGGTGGTGGGATGGGTAAATTGAAAAAATCTAATCTTGTTTTTCTTTTCTTTTTACAGCAGAAAGAAGATATTGAGTGACTCCACCCAGACATGGACTTCACTCTTGGATACAAGGAAAGGTTAGTAAATTTTATTTTTTAGAGGTGGTGGGATTGGTGAATAGAGAAAATCTAATCTTGTTTTTCTTTTCTTTTTACAGGACAAAGAAGATGATGAGGGACCCCACCCGGACATGGATTTCACTCTTGGATCCCAGCTAAGGTTAGTAAATTTCATTTTTTGGGGGTGGTGGGTTGGGTAAATTGAAAAAATCTAATCTTGTTTTTCATTTCTTTTTACAGAAAAAAAGACGATGATGAGCAGACCCACTTGGACATGGAGTTCACTCTTTGATCCAAGCTAAGGTTAGTAGATTTTATTTTTTGGGGGTGGTGGGATATGAGTAAATTGAAAAAATCTAATCTTGTTTTTCATTTCTTTTTACAGGACAAAGAAGATGATGAGGGACCCCACCCAGACATGGACTTCACTCTTGGATCCAAGCTAAGGTTAGTAAATTTTATTTTTTGGGGGTGGTGGGATTGGTAAATTGAAAAAAATCTAATGTTGTTTTTCATTTCTTTTTAAAGGACAAAGAAGATGATGAGCAACCCCACTCGGACATGGACTTCACTCTTGGAACCCAGCTCAGGTTAGTAAATTTTATTTTTTAGAGGTGGTGGGATGGGTAAATTGAAAGAATCTAAACTTGTTTTTCATTTCTTTTTACAGGACAAAGAAGATGATGAGCAACCCAACGTGCACATGGACTTCACTCTTGGATCCCTGATTAGGTTAGTAAATTTTATTTTTTTGGGTTGGTGGGATGGGTTAATTGAAAAAATCTAATGTTCTTTTTCATTTCTTTTAACAGGACAAGGAAGATGATGAGCGACCCCACCCGGACATGGACTTCACTCTTGGATCCCAGCTAAGGTTAGTAAATTTCATTTTTTGCGGGTGGTGGGATGAGATAATTGAAAAAATCTAATCTTGTTTTTCATTTCTTTTTACAGGACAAAGAAGATGATGAGCGACCCCACCCAGACATGGACTTCACTCTTGGATCCCACCTAAGTTTAGTTAATTTTATTTTTTAGGGGTGGTGGGATGGGTAAATTGAAAAAAATTTAATATTGTTTGTCATTTCTTTTTACAGGACAAAGAAGATGAGGAGCAACCCCACCCGGACATGGACTTCACTCTTGGATCCAAGCATAGGTTAGTAAATTTTATTATTTTGGGGTGGTGGGATGGGTAAATTGAAAAAATCTAATCTTGTTTTTCATTTCTTTTTACAGGACAAAGAAGATGATGAGCGACCCCACCCGGACATGGACTTCACTCTTGGATCCAAGCTAAGGTTAGTAAATTTTATTTTTTAGAGGTGGTGGGATTGGTGAATAGAGAAAATCTAATCTTGTTTTTCATTTCTTTTTAAAGGACAAAGAAGATGATGAGGGACCCCACCCGGACATGGATTTCACTCTTGGATCCCAGCTAAGGTTAGTAAATTTCATTTTTTGGGGGTGGTGGGTTGGGTAAATTGAAAAAATCTAATCTTGTTTTTCATTTCTTTTTACAGAAAAAAGAAGATGATGAGCAGACCCACTTGGACATGGAGTTCACTCTTTGATCCAAGCTAAGGTTAGTAGATTTTATTTTTTGGGGGTGGTGGGATATGAGTAAATTGAAAAAATCTAATCTTGTTTTTCATTTCTTTTTACAGGACAAAGAAGATGATGAGGGACCCCACCCAGACATGGACTTCACTCTTGGATCCAAGCTAAGGTTAGTAAATTTTATTTTTTGGGGGTGGTGGGATTGGTAAATTGAAAAAAATCTAATGTTGTTTTTCATTTCTTTTTAAAGGACAAAGAAGATGATGAGCAACCCCACTCGGACATGGACTTCACTCTTGGAACCCAGCTCAGGTTAGTAAATTTTATTTTTTAGAGGTGGTGGGATGGGTAAATTGAAAGAATCTAAACTTGTTTTTCATTTCTTTTTACAGGACAAAAAAGATGATGAGCAACCCAACGTGCACATGGACTTCACTCTTGGATCCCTGATTAGGTTAGTAAATTTTATTTTTTTGGGTTGGTGGGATGGGTTAATTGAAAAAATCTAATGTTCTTTTTCATTTCTTTTAACAGGACAAGGAAGATGATGAGCGACCCCACCCGGACATGGACTTCACTCTTGGATCCCAGCTAAGGTTAGTAAATTTCATTTTTTGCGGGTGGTGGGATGAGATAATTGAAAAAATCTAATCTTGTTTATCATTTCTTTTTACAGGACAAAGAAGATGATGAGCGACCCCACCCGGACATGGACTTCACTCTTGGATCCCACCTAAGGTTAGTTAATTTTATTTTTTAGGGGTGGTGGGATGGGTAAATTGAAAAAAATTTAATATTGTTTGTCATTTCTTTTTACAGGACAAAGAAGATGAGGAGCAACCCCACCCGGACATGGACTTCACTCTTGGATCCAAGCATAGGTTAGTAAATTTTATTATTTTGGGGTGGTGGGATGGGTAAATTGAAAAAATCTAATCTTGTTTTTCATTTCTTTTTACAGGACAAAGAAGATGATGAGCGACCCCACCCGGACATGGACTTCACTCTTGGATCCAAGCTAAGGTTAGTAAATTTTATTTTTTAGAGGTGGTGGGATTGGTGAATAGAGAAAATCTAATCTTGTTTTTCATTTCTTTTTAAAGGACAAAGAAGATGATGAGGGACCCCACCCGGACATGGATTTCACTCTTGGATCCCAGCTAAGGTTAGTAAATTTCATTTTTTGGGGGTGGTGGGTTGGGTAAATTGAAAAAATCTAATCTTGTTTTTCATTTCTTTTTACAGAAAAAAGAAGATGATGAGCAGACCCACTTGGACATGGAGTTCACTCTTTGATCCAAGCTAAGGTTAGTAGATTTTATTTTTTGGGGGTGGTGGGATATGAGTAAATTGAAAAAATCTAATCTTGTTTTTCATTTCTTTTTACAGGACAAAGAAGATGATGAGGGACCCCACCCAGACATGGACTTCACTCTTGGATCCAAGCTAAGGTTAGTAAATTTTATTTTTTGGGGGTGGTGGGATTGGTAAATTGAAAAAAATCTAATGTTGTTTTTCATTTCTTTTTAAAGGACAAAGAAGATGATGAGCAACCCCACTCGGACATGGACTTCACTCTTGGAACCCAGCTCAGGTTAGTAAATTTTATTTTTTAGAGGTGGTGGGATGGGTAAATTGAAAGAATCTAAACTTGTTTTTCATTTCTTTTTACAGGACAAAGAAGATGATGAGCAACCCAACGTGCACATGGACTTCACTCTTGGATCCCTGATTAGGTTAGTAAATTTTATTTTTTTGGGTTGGTGGGATGGGTTAATTGAAAAAATCTAATGTTCTTTTTCATTTCTTTTAACAGGACAAGGAAGATGATGAGCGACCCCACCCGGACATGGACTTCACTCTTGGATCCCAGCTAAGGTTAGTAAATTTCATTTTTTGCGGGTGGTGGGATGAGATAATTGAAAAAATCTAATCTTGTTTATCATTTCTTTTTACAGGACAAAGAAGATGATGAGCGACCCCACCCGGACATGGACTTCACTCTTGGATCCCACCTAAGGTTAGTTAATTTTATTTTTTAGGGGTGGTGGGATGGGTAAATTGAAAAAAATTTAATATTGTTTGTCATTTCTTTTTACAGGACAAAGAAGATGAGGAGCAACCCCACCCGGACATGGACTTCACTCTTGGATCCAAGCATAGGTTAGTAAATTTTATTATTTTGGGGTGGTGGGATGGGTAAATTGAAAAAATCTAATCTTGTTTTTCATTTCTTTTTACAGGACAAAGAAGATGATGAGGGACCCCACCCGGACATGGACTTCACTCTTGGATCCAAGCTAAGGTTAGTAAATTTTATTTTTTAGAGGTGGTGGGATTGGTGAATAGAGAAAATCTAATCTTGTTTTTCATTTCTTTTTAAAGGACAAAGAAGATGATGAGGGACCCCACCCGGACATGGATTTCACTCTTGGATCCCAGCTAAGGTAAGTAAATTTCATTTTTTGGGGATTGTTGGATGAGATAATTGAAAAAATCTAATCTTGTTTTTCATTTCTTTTTACAGGACAAAGAAGATGAGGAGCAACCCCACCCGGACATGGACTTCACCCTTGGATCCCAGCTAAGGTTAGTAAATTTCATTTTTTGGGGGTGGTGGGTTGGGTAAATTGAAAAAATCTAATCTTGTTTTTCATTTCTTTTTACAGGAAAAAGAAGATGATGAGCAGACCCACTTGGACATGGAGTTCACTCTTTGATCCAAGCTAAGGTAAGTAGATTTTATTTTTTGGGGGTGGTGGGATATGAGTAAATTGAAAAAATCTAATCTTTTTTTGTTCTTTTCTTTTTACAGGACAAAGAAGATATTGAGGGACTCCACCCAGACATGGACTTTACTCTTGGATCCAAGGAAAGGTTAGTAAATTTTATTTTTTGGGGGTGGTGGGTTGGGTAAATTGAAAAAATCTAATCTTGTTTTTCATTTCTTTTTACAGGACAAAGAAGATGATGAGGGACCCCACCCAGACATGGACTTCACTCTTGGATCCAAGCTAAGGTTAGTAAATTTTATTTTTTTTGGGGTGGTGGGATTGGTAAATTGAAAAAAATCTAATGTTGTTTTTCATTTCTTTTTAAAGGACAAAGAAGATGATGAGCGACCCCACTCGGACATGGACTTCACTCTTGGAACCCAGCTACGGTAAGTTAATTTCATTTTTTAGAGGTTGTGGGATGGGTAAATTGAAAGAATCTAATCTTCTTTTTCATTTCTTTTTACAGGACAAAGAAGATGATGAGCAACCCAACGTGGACATGGACTTCACTCTTGGATCCCTGATAAGGTTAGTAAATTTTATTTTTTGGGGTTGGTGAGATGGGTTAATTGAAAAAATCTAATCTTCTTTTTCATTTCTTTTAACAGGACAAAGAAGATGATGAGCGACCCCACCCGGATATGGACTTCACTCTTGGATCCCAGCTAAGGTTAGTAAATTGCATTTTTTGGGGGTGGTGGGATGAGATAATTGAAAAAATCTAAACTTGTTTGTCATTTCTTTTTACAGGACAAAGAAGATGATGAGCGACCCCACTTGGACATGGACTTCACTCTAGGATCCCAGCTAAGGTAAGTAAATTTCATTTTTTGGGGGTGGTGGGATGAGATAATTGAAAAAATCTAAACTTGTTTTTCATTTCTTTTTACAGGACAAAGAAGATGATGAGCGACCCCACCTGGACATGGACTTCACTCTTGGATCCCAGCTCAGGTTAGTAAATTTTAATTTTTGGGGGTGGTGACATGAGTAAATTGAAAAAACTTATCTTGTTTTTCATTTCTTTTTACAGGAAAAAGGAGATGATGAATGACCCCACCCGGACATGGACTTCACTCTTCGATCCCAGCTCAGGTTAGTAAATTTTATTTTTTAGGGGTGTTGGGATGGGTAAATAGAAAAATTCTAATCTTGTTTTTCATTTCTTTTTACAGGACAAAGAAGATGATGAGCGACCCCACCCGGATATGGACTTCACTCTTGGATCCCAGCTAAGGTTAGTAAATTTTATTTTTTTGGGGTGGTGGGATTGGTAAATTGAAAAAAATCTAATGTTGTTTTTCATTTATTTTTAAAGGACAAAGAAGATGATGAGCGACCCCACTTGGACATGGACTTCACTCTTGGAACCCAGCTACGGTAAGTAAATTTCATTTTTTAGAGGTTGTGGGATGGGTAAATTGAAAGAATCTAATCTTCTTTTTCATTTCTTTTTACAGGACAAAGAAGATGATGAGCAACCCAACGTGGACATGGACTTCACTCTTGGATCCCTGATAGGGTTAGGAAATTTTATTTTTTTGGGTTGGTGGGATGGGTTAATTGAAAAAATCTAATCTTCTTTTTCATTTCTTTTAACAGGACAAAGAAGATGATGAGCGACCCCACCCGGACATGGACTTCACTCTTGGATCCCAGCTAAGGTTAGTAAATTTCATTTTTTGGGGGTGGTGGGAAGAGATAATTGAAAAAATCTAATCTTGTTTGTCATTTCTTTTTACAGGACAAAGAGGATGATGAGCGACCCCACTTGGACATGGACTTCACTCTAGGATCCCAGCTAAGGTAAGTAAATTTCATTTTTTGGGGTGGTGGGATGAGATAATTGAAAAAATCTAATCTTGTTTTTCATTTCTTTTTACAGGACAAAGAAGATGATGAGCGACCCCACCTGGACATGGACTTCACTCTTGGATCCCAGCTCAGGTTAGTAAATTTTATTTTTTGGGGGTGGTGACATGAGTAAATTGAAAAAACTTATCTTGTTTTTCATTTCTTTTTACAGGAAAAAGATGATGAATGACCCCACCCGGACATGGACTTCACTCTTGGATCCCAGCTCAGGTTAGTAAATTTTATTTTTTAGGGGTGTTGGGATGGGTAAATAGAAAAATTCTAATCTTGTTTTTCATTTCTTTTTACAGGACAAAGAAGATGATGAGTGACCCCACCCGGACATGGACTTCACTCTTGGATCCAAGCTTAGGTTAGTAACTTTCATTTTTTGGGGGTGGTGGGATGAGATAATTGAAATAATCTAATCTTGTTTTTCATTTCTTTTTACAGGACAAAGAAGATGATGAGCCCCCCCACCCGGACATGGACTTCACTCTTGGATCCCAGCTAAGGTTGGTAAATTTTATTTTTTGGGGTTGGTGACATGAGTAAATTGAAAAAAGTTAATCTTGTTTTTCATTTCTTTTTACAGGACAAAGAAGATGATGAGTGACCCCACCCGGACATGGACTTCATACTTGGATCCCAGCTCAGGTTAGTAAATTTTATTTTTTAGAGGTGGTGGGATGGGTACATTGAAAGAATCTAATCTTGTTTTTAATTTCTTTTAACAGGACAAAGAAGATGATGAGCGACCCCACCCGGACATGGACTTCACTCTTGGATCCCACCTCAGGTTAGTTCATTTTATTTTTTAGGGGTGGTGGGATGGGTAAATTGAAAAAAAATTTAATATTGTTTGTCATTTCTTTTTACAGGACAAAGAAGATGATGAGCAAATCAAATGGACATGGACTTCACTCTTGGATCCCTGCTAAGGTTAGTAAATTTAATTTTTTGGGGGTGGTGGGTTGGGTAAATTGAAAAAATCTAATCTTGTTTTTCATTTCTTTTTACAGACAAAGAAGATGATGAGGGACCCCACCCAGACATGGACTTCACTCTTGGATCCAAGCTTAGGTTAGTAACTTTCATTTTTTGGGGGTGGTGGGATGAGATAATTGAAATAATCTAATCTTGTTTTTCATTTCTTTTTACAGGACAAAGAAGATGATGAGCCACCCCACCCGGACATGGACTTCACTCTTGGATCCCAGCTAAGGTTAGTAAATTTTATTTTTTGGGGTTGGTGACATGAGTAAATTGAAAAAACTTTTTTTTTTTTCATTTCTTTTTACAGGACAAAGAAGATGATGAGTGACCCCACCCGGACATGGACTTCACTCTTGGATCCAAGCTTAGGTTAGTAACTTTCATTTTTTGGGGGTGGTGGGATGAGATAATTGAAATGATCTAATCTTGTTTTTCATTGCTTTTTACAGGACAAAGAAGATGATGAGCGACCCCACCCGGACATGGACTTCACTCTTGGATCCCAGCTAAGGTTAGTAAATTTTATTTTTTGGGGTTGGTGACATGAGTAAATTGAAAAAAGTTAATCTTGTTTTTAATTTCTTTTAACAGGACAAAGAAGATGATGAGTGACCCCACCCGGACATGGACTTCACTCTTGGATCCCACCTCAGGTTAGTTCATTTTATTTTTTAGGGGTGGTGGGATGGGTAAATTGATAAAAAATTTAATATTGTTTGTCATTTCTTTTGACAGGACAAAGAAGATGATGAGCAAATCAAATGGACATGGACTTTACTCTTGGATCCCTGCTAAGGTTAGTAAATTTTATTTTTTGGGGGTGGTGGGTTGGGTAAATTGAAAAAATCTAATCTTGTTTTTCATTTCTTTTTACAGACAAAGAAGATGATGAGGGACCCCACCCAGACATGGACTTCACTCTTGGATCCAAGCTAAGGTTAGTAAATTTCATTTTTTATAGGTTGTGGGATGGGTAAATTGAAAGAATCTAATCTTCTTTTTCATTTCTTTTTACAGGACAAAGAAGATGATGAGCAACCCAACGTGGACATGGACTTCACTCTTGGATCCCTGATAGGGTTAGTAAATTTTATTTTTTTGGGTTGGTGGGATGGGTTAATTGAAAAAATCTAATCTTCTTTTTCATTTCTTTTAACAGGACAAAGAAGATGATGAGCGACCCCACCCGGACATGGACTTTACTCTTGGATCCCAGCTAAGGTTAGTAAATTTCATTTTTTGGGGGTGGTGTGAAGAGATAATTGAAAAAATCTAATCTTGTTTGTCATTTCTTTTTACAGGACAAAGAGGATGATGAGCGACCCCACTTGGACATGGACTTCACTCTAGGATCCCAGCTAAGGTAAGTAAATTTCATTTTTTGGGGGTGGTGGGATGAGATAATTGAAAAAATCTAATCTTGTTTTTCATTTCTTTTTACAGGACAAAGAAGATGATGAGCGACCCCACCTGGACATGGACTTCACTCTTGGATCCCAGCTCAGGTTAGTAAATTTTATTTTTGGGGGTGGTGACATGAGTAAATTGAAAAAACTTTTTTTTTTCATTTCTTTTTACAGGAAAAAGAAGATGATGAATGACCCCACCCGGACATGGACTTCATACTTGGATCCCAGCTCAGGTATGTGGGTATTACCTCCAATATTTCTGTGACTGTCAGTCACCATCATCAGTGATTAGGGGCAATTGACCTGGATTTTCATTCCAGGTGAAATGACCCTAGTCATTTACTCCCTGATGATGGTGACTGACAGTCACAGAAATATTGGAGGTAATACCCACATATTTTACAAGCTCTTGATAAAAAGAAAAACAGTAATTTGAATTTATACATACAGAGCTAATGAAACTGTTCTCTCATAAGGTTACTAAATTTTATTTTTTGGGGGTGGTGACATGAGTAAATTGAAAAAATCTAATCTTGTTTTTCATTTCTTTTTACAGGACAAAGAAGATGATGAGGGACCCCACCCAGACATGGACTTCACTCTTGGATCCCAGATCAGGTTAGTAAATTTCATTTTTTGGGGGTGGGGGGATGAGATAATTGAAAAAATCTAATCTTGTTTTTCATTTCTTTTTACAGGAAAAAGAAGATGATGAGTGACCCCACCCGGACATGGACTTCACTCTTGGATCCCAGCTCAGGTTAGTAAATTTTATTTTTTAGTGGTGGTGGGATGGGTAAATAGAAAAATTCTAATCTTGTTTTTCATTTCTTTTTACAGGACAAAGAAGATGATGAGTGACCCCACCCGGACATGGACTTCACTCTTGGATCTAAGCTTAGGTTAGTAAATTTCATTTTTTGGGGTGGTGGGATGAGATAATTGAAAAAATCTAATCTTGTTTTTCATTTCTTTTTACAGGACAAAGAAGATGATGAGGGACCCCACCCGGACATGGACTTCACTCTTGGATCCAAGCTAAGGTTAGTAAATTTTATTTTTTTGGGGTGGTGGGATTGGTGAATAGAGAAAATCTAATCTTGTTTTTCATTTCTTTTTACAGGACAAAGAAGATGATGAGGGACCCCACCCGGACATGCACTTCACTCTTGGATCCCAGCTAAGGTTAGTAAATTTCATTTTTTGGGGATGGTTGGATGAGATAATTGAAAAAATCTAATCTTGTTTTTCATTTCTTTTTACAGGACAAAAAAGATGAGGAGCAACCCCACCCGGACATGGACTTCACCCTTGGATCCCAGCTAAGGTTAGTAAATTTCATTTTTTGGGGGTGGTGGGTTGGGTAAATTGAAAAAATCTAATCTTGTTTTTCATTTCTTTTCACAGGAGGAAGAAGATGATGAGCGACCCCACCCGGACATGGACTTCACTCTTGGATCCCACCTCAGGTTAGTTCATTTTATTTTTTAGGGGTGGTGGGATGGGTAAATTGAAAAAAATTTAATATTGTTTGTCATTTCTTTTTACAGGACAAAAAGAAGATGAGGAGCAACCCCACCCGGACATGGACTTCACTCTTGGATCCAAGCATAGGTTGGTAAATTTTATTTTTTTGGGGTGGTGGGATGGGTAAATTGAAAAAAATTTAATATTGTTTGTCATTTCTTTTTACAGGACAAAGAAGATGATGAGTGACGCCACCCGGACATGGACTTCACTCTTGGATCCAAGCAAAGGTTAGTAAATTTTATTTTTTGAGGGTAGTGGGAAAATCTAATCTTGTTTTTTTATTTCTTTTTACCTGATAAAGAAGATGATGAGGGACCCCTCCCGGACATGGACTTCACTCTTGGATCCCAGCTCAGGTTAGTAAATTTTATTTTTTAGAGGTGGTGGGATGGGTACATTGAAAGAATCTAATCTTGTTTTTCATTTCTTTTTACCTGATAAAGAAGATGATGAGGGACCCCTCCCGGACATGGACTTCACTCTTGGATCCCAGTTCAGGTTAGTAAATTTTATTTTTTAGAGGTGGTGGGATGGGTACATTGAAAGAATCTAATCTTGTTTTTCATTTCTTTTTACCTGATAAAGAAGATGATGAGGGACCCCTCCCGGACATGGACTTCACTCTTGGATCCCAGCTCAGGTTAGTAAATTTTATTTTTTAGAGGTGGTGGGATGGGTACATTGAAAGAGTCTAATCTTGTTTTTCATTTCTTTTTACAGGTCAAAGAAGATGATGAGGGACCCCACCTGGACATGGACTTCACTCTTGGATCCCAGCTAAGGTAAGTAAATTTCATTTTTTAGGGGTGGTTGGATGAGATAATTGAAAAAATCTAATCTTGTTTTTCATTTCTTTTTACAGGACAAAGAAGATGAGGAGCGACCCCACCCGGACATGGACTTCACCCTTGGATCCCAGCTAAGGTTAGTAAATTTCATTTTTTGGGGGTGGTGGGTTGGGTAAATTGAAAAAATCTAATCTTGTTTTTCATTTCTTTTCACAGGACGAAGAAGATGATGAGCAACCCAACTTGGACATGGAGTTCCCTCTTTGATCCAAGCTAAGGTTAGTAAATTTTATTTTTTGGGGGTGGTGGGATGAGATAATTGAAAAAATCTAATCTTGTTTTTCATTTCTTTTTACAGGACAAAGAAGATGAGGAGCGACCCCACCCGGACATGGACTTCACCCTTGGATCCCAGCTAAGGTTAGTAAATTTCATTTTTTGGGGGTGGTGGGTTGGGTAAATTGAAAAAATCTAATCTTGTTTTTCATTTCTTTTTACAGGACAAAGAAGATGAGGAGCGACCCCACCCGGACATGGACTTCACCCTTGGATCCCAGCTAAAGTTAGTAAATTTTATTTTTTGGGGGTGGTGGGATGAGATAATTGAAAAAATCTAATCTTGTTTTTCATTTCTTTTTAAAGGACAAAGAAGATGAGGAGCGACCCCACCCAGACATGGACTTCACCCTTGGATCCCAGCTAAGGTTAGTAAATTTCATTTTTTGGGGGTGGTGGGTTGGGTAAATTGAAAAAATCTAATCTTGTTTTTCTTTTCTTTTTACAGGAGAAAGAAGATATTGAGTGACTCCACCCAGACATGGACTTCACTCTTGGATCCAAGGAAAGGTTAGTAAATTTTATTTTTTGGGGTTGGTGGGATGGGTTAATTGAAAAAAATCTAATCTTGTTTTTCATTTCTTTTTACAGGACAAAAAAGATGATGAGGGACCCCACTTGGACATGGACTTCACTCTTGGATCCAAGCTAAGGTTAGTAAATTTTATTTTTTTGGGGTGGTGGGATTGGTGAATAGAGAAAATCTAATCTTGTTTTTCATTTCTTTTTACAGGACAAAGAAGAAGATGAGTGACGCCACCCGGACATGGACTTCACTCTTGGATCCAAGCAAAGGTTAGTAAATTTAATTTTTTGGGGGTGGTGGGATGGGTAAATTGAAAAAATCTAAAATTGTTTTTCATTTCTTTTTACAGGACAAAGAAGATGCTGAGTGACCCCACCCGGACATGGACTTCACTCTTGGATCCAAGCTTAGGTTAGTAAATTTCATTTTTTGGGGGAGGGGGAATGAGATAATTGAAAAAATCTAATCTTGTTTTTCATTTCTTTTAACAGGACAAAGAAGATGATGAGCGACCCCATTCGGACATGGACTTCACTCTTGGATCCCAGCTAAGGTTAGTAAATTTTATTTTTTGGGGGTGGTGACATGAGTAAATTGAAAAAAGCTTATCTTGTTTTTCATTTCTTTTTACAGGAAAAAGAAGATGATGAGTGACCCCACCCGGACATGGACTTCACTCTTGGATCCCACCTAAGGTTAGTTCATTTTATTTTTTAGGGGTGGTGGGATGGGTAAATTGAAAAAAATTTAATATTTATTTGTCATTTCTTTTTACGGGACAAAGAAGATGAGGAGCAACCCCACCAGGACATGGACTTCCCTCTTGGATCCCAGCTCAGGTTAGTAAATTTTATTTTTTAGGGGTGGTGGGATGGGTAAATAGAAAAATTCTAATCTTGTTTTTCATTTCTTTTTACAGGACAAAGAAGATGATGAGGGACCCCACCCAGACATGGACTTCACTCTTGGATCCCAGCTCAGGTTAGTAAATTTTATTTTTTGGGGGTGGTGACATGAGTAAATTGAAAAAAGCTTATATTGTTTTTCATTTCTTTTTACAGGAAAAAGAAGATGATGAGTGACCCCACCCGGACATGGACTTCACTCTTGGATCCCAGCTCAGGTTAGTAAATTTTATTTTTTAGTGGTGGTGGGATGGGGAAATAGAAAAATTCTAATCTTGTTTTTCATTTCTTTTTACAGGACAAAGAAGATGATGAGTGACCCCACCCGGACATGGACGTCACTCTTGGATCTAAGCTTAGGTTAGTAAATTTCATTTTTTGGGGGTGGGGGGATGAGATAATTGAAAAAATCTAATCTTGTTTTTCATTTCTTTTTACAGGAAAAAGAAGATGATGAGTGACCCCACCCGGACATGGACTTCACTCTTGGATCCCAGCTCAGGTTAGTAAATTTTATTTTTTAGTGGTGGTGGGATGGGTAAATAGAAAAATTCTAATCTTGTTTTTCATTTCTTTTTACAGGACAAAGAAGATGATGAGTGACCCCACCCGGACATGGACTTCACTCTTGGATCTAAGCTTAGGTTAGTAAATTTCATTTTTTGGGGTGGTGGGATGAGATAATTGAAAAAATCTAATCTTGTTTTTCATTTCTTTTTACAGGACAAAGAAGATGATGAGGGACCCCACCCGGACATGGACTTCACTCTTGGATCCAAGCTAAGGTTAGTAAATTTTATTTTTTTGGGGTGGTGGGATTGGTGAATAGAGAAAATCTAATCTTGTTTTTCATTTCTTTTTACAGGACAAAGAAGATGATGAGGGACCCCACCCGGACATGCACTTCACTCTTGGATCCCAGCTAAGGTTAGTAAATTTCATTTTTTGGGGATGGTTGGATGAGATAATTGAAAAAATCTAATCTTGTTTTTCATTTCTTTTTACAGGACAAAGAAGATGAGGAGTGACCCCACCCGGACATGGACTTCACCCTTGGATCCCAGCTAAGGTTAGTAAATTTCATTTTTTGGGGGTGGTGGGTTGGGTAAATTGAAAAAATCTAATCTTGTTTTTTTTTCTTTTCACAGGAGGAAGAAGATGATGAGCAACCCCACTTGGACATGGAGTTCACTCTTTGATCCAAGCTAAGGTTAGTAAATTTTATTTTTTTGGGGTGGTGGGATTGGTAAAATTGAAAAAAATCTAATGTTGTTTTTCATTTCTTTTTAAAGGACAAAGAAGATGATGAGCGACCCCACCCGGACATGGACTTCACTCTTGGATCCCACCTCAGGTTAGTTCATTTTATTTTTTAGGGGTGGTGGTGTTTGTCATTTCTTTTTACAGGACAAAGAAGATGAGGAGCAACCCCACCCGGACATGGACTTCACTCTTGGATCCAAGCATAGGTTGGTAAATTTTATTTTTTTGGGGTGGTGGGATGGGTAAATTGAAAAAAATTTAATATTGTTTGTCATTTCTTTTTACAGGACAAAGAAGATGATGAGTGACGCCACCCGGACATGGACTTCACTCTTGGATCCAAGCAAAGGTTAGTAAATTTTATTTTTTGGGGGTGGTGGGAAAATCTAATCTTGTTTTTTTATTTCTTTTTACCTGATAAAGAAGATGATGAGGGACCCCTCCCGGACATGGACTTCACTCTTGGATCCCAGCTCAGGTTAGTAAATTTTATTTTTTAGAGGTGGTGGGATGGGTACATTGAAAGAATCTAATCTTGTTTTTCATTTCTTTTTACCTGATAAAGAAGATGATGAGGGACCCCTCCCGGACATGGACTTCACTCTTGGATCCCAGCTCAGGTTAGTAAATTTTATTTTTTAGAGGTGGTGAGATGGGTACATTGAAAGAATCTAATCTTGTTTTTCATTTCTTTTTACCTGATAAAGAAGATGATGAGGGACCCCTCCCGGACATGGACTTCACTCTTGGATCCCAGCTCAAGTTAGTAAATTTTATTTTTTAGAGGTGGTGGGATGGGTACATTGAAAGAGTCTAATCTTGTTTTTCATTTCTTTTTACAGGTCAAAGAAGATGATGAGGGACCCCACCTGGACATGGACTTCACTCTTGGATCCCAGCTAAGGTAAGTAAATTTCATTTTTTGGGGGTGGTTGGATGAGATAATTGAAAAAATCTAATCTTGTTTTTCATTTCTTTTTACAGGACAAAGAAGATGAGGAGCGACCCCACCCGGACATGGACTTCACCCTTGGATCCCAGCTAAGGTTAGTAAATTTCATTTTTTGGGGGTGGTGGGTTGGGTAAATTGAAAAAATCTAATCTTGTTTTTCATTTCTTTTCACAGGACGAAGAAGATGATGAGCAACCCAACTTGGACATGGAGTTCCCTCTTTGATCCAAGCTAAGGTTAGTAAATTTTATTTTTTGGGGGTGGTGGGATGAGATAATTGAAAAAATCTAATCTTGTTTTTCATTTCTTTTTACAGGACAAAGAAGATGATGAGTGACGGCACCCGGACATGGACTTCACTCTTGGATCCAAGCAAAGGTTAGTAAATTTAATTTTTTGGGGGTGGTGGAATGGGTAAATTGAAAAAATCTAATCTTGTTTTTCATTTCTTTTTACAGGACAAAGAAGATGAGGAGCGACCCCACCCGGTAATGGACTTCACCCTTGGATCCCAGCTAAAGTTAGTAAATTTTATTTTTTGGGGGTGGTGGGATGAGATAATTGAAAAAATCTAATCTTGTTTTTCATTTCTTTTTACAGGACAAAGAAGATGAGGAGCGACCCCACCCGGACATGGACTTCACCCTTGGATCCCAGCTAAGGTTAGTAAATTTCATTTTTTGGGGGTGGTGGGTTGGGTAAATTGAAAAAATCTAATCTTGTTTTTCATTTCTTTTTACAGGACAAAGAAGATGAGGAGCGACCCCACCTGGACTTGGACTTCACCCTTGGATCCCAGCTAAGGTAAGTAAATTTCATTTTTTGGGGGTGGTGGGTTGGGTAAATTGAAAAAATCTAATCTTGTTTTTCTTTTCTTTTTACAGGAGAAAGAAGATATTGAGTGACTCCACCCAGACATGGACTTCACTCTTGGATCCAAGGAAAGGTTAGTAAATTTTATTTTTTGGGGTTGGTGGGATGGGTTAATTGAAAAAAATCTAATCTTGTTTTTCATTTCTTTTTACAGGACAAAGAAGATGATGAGCGACCCCACCCGGACATGGACTTCACTCTTGGATCCAAGCATAGGTTAATAAATTTTATTTTTTCGGGGTGGTGGGATGGGTAAATTGAAAAAATCTAATCTTGTTTTTCTTTTCTTTTTAAAGAAGAAAGAAGATATTGAGTGACTCCACCCAGACATAATCTTCACCCTTGGATCCCAGCTAAGGTTAGTAAATTTTATTTTTGGGGGGTGGTGGGTTGGGTAAATTGAAAAAATCTAATCTTGTTTTTCATTTCTTTTTACAGGACAAAAAAGATGATGAGGGACCCCACTTGGACATGGACTTCACTCTTGGATCCAAGCTAAGGTTAGTAAATTTTATTTTTTTGGGGTGGTGGGATTGGTGAATAGAGAAAATCTAATCTTGTTTTTCATTTCTTTTTACAGGACAAAGAAGATGATGAGTGACGCCACCCGGACATGGACTTCACTCTTGGATCCAAGCAAAGGTTAGTAAATTTTATTTTTTTGGGGTGGTGGAATGGGTAAATTGAAAAAATCTAATCTTGTTTTTTTATTTCTTTTTTCAGGACAAAGAAGATGAAGAGTGATGCCACCTGGACATGGACTTCACTCTTGGATTCAAGCAAAGGTTAGTAAATTTTATTTTTTGGGGGTGGTGGGATTGGTGAATAGAAAAAATCTAATCTTGTTTTTCATTTCTTTTTATAGGACAAAGAAGATGATGAGCAACCCCTCCCGGACATGGACTTCACTCTTGGATTCCAGCTCAGGTTAGTAAATTTTATTTTTTGGGGGTGGTGGGATGGGTACATTGAAAGAATCTAATCTTGTTTTTCGTTTCTTTTTACAGGACAAAGAAGATGATGAGTGACGCCACCCGGACATGGACTTCACTCGTGGATCCAAGCAAAGGT
Organism: Lingula anatina; assembly: GCF_051362555.1. Lineage (NCBI taxonomy): Eukaryota > Metazoa > Brachiopoda > Lingulata > Lingulida > Lingulidae > Lingula > Lingula anatina. The sequence goes on from NC_141767.1 coordinate 24,979,782, forward strand.
TAGTAAATTTTATTTTTTGGGGGTGGTGGGATGGGTACATTGAAAGAATCTAATCTTGTTTTTCGTTTCTTTTTACAGGACAAAGAAGATGAGGAGCGACCCCATCCGGACATGGACTTCACCCTTGGATCCCAGCTAAGGTTAGTAAATTTCATTTTTGGGGGGTGGTGGGTTGGGTAAATTGAAAAAATCTAATCTTGTTTTTCATTTCTTTTTACAGGACAAAGAAGATGAGGAGCGACCCCACCCGGACATGGACTTCACCCTTGGATCCCAACTAAGGTAAGTAAATTTTATTTTTTGGGGGTGGTGGGATGAGATAATTGAAAAAATCTAATCTTGTTTTTCTTTTCTTTTTACAGGAGAAAGAAGATATTGAGTGACTCCACCCAGACAATGACTTCACTCTTGGATCCAAGAAAAGGTTAGTAAATTTCATTTTTTTGGGGGTGGTGGGTTGGGTAAATTGAAAAAATCTAATCTTGTTTTTCTTTTCATTTTACAGGAGAAAGAAGATATTGAGTGACTCCACCCAGACATGGACTTCACTCTTGGATCCAAGGAAAGGTTAGTAAATTTTATTTTTTGGGGTTGGTGGGATGGGTTAATTGAAAAAATCTAATCTTGTTTTTCATTTCTTTTAACAGGACAAAGAAGATGATGAGCGACCCCACCCGGACATGGACTTCACTCTTGGATCCCACCTAAGGTTAGTTAATTTTATTTTTTAGGGGTGGTGGGATGGGTAAATTGAAAAAAATTTAATATTGTTTGTCATTTCTTTTTTTACAGGACAAAGAAGATGATGAGCAACCCCACCCGGACATGGACTTCACTCTTGGATCCAAGCATAGGTTAGTAAATTTTATTTTTTTGGGGTGGTGGGATGGGTAAATTGAAAAAATCTAATCATGTTTTTCTTTTCTTTTTACAGGAGAAAGACGATATTGAGTGACTCCACCCTGACATAGACTTCATTCTTGGATACAAGGAAAGGTTAGTAAATTTTATTTTTTGGGGGTGGTGGGTTGGGTAAATTGAAAAAATCTAATCTTGTTTTTCATTTCTTTTTACAGGAAAAAAAAGATGATGAGGGACCCCACCCTGACATGGACTTCATTCTTGGATCCAAGCTAAGGTTAGTAAATTTTGTTTTTTTGGGGTGGTGGGATTGGTGAATAGAGAAAATCTAATCTTGTTTTTCATTTCTTTTTACAGGACAAAGAAGATGATGAGTGACGCCACCCGGACATGGACTTCACTCGTGGATCCAAGCAAAGGTTAGTAAATTTTATTTTTTGGGGGTGGTGGAATGGGTTAATTGAAAAAATCTAAACTTGTTTTTCATTTCTTTTTACAGGACAAAGAAGATGATGAGTGACGCCACCCGGACATGGACTTCACTCTTGGATCCAAGCAAAGGTTAGTAAATTTTATTTTTTGGGGGTGGTGGGATGGTTGAATAGAAAACATCTAATCTTGTTTTTTTATTTCTTTTTACAGGACAAAGAAGATGATGAGTGATGCCACCCGGACATGGAGTTCACTCTTGGATTCAAGCTAAGGTTAGTAAATTTCATTTTTTGGGGGTGGTGGGTTGGGTAAATTGAAAAAATCTAATCTTGTTTTTCATTTCTTTTCACAGGACGAAGAAGATGATGAGCAACCCCACTTGGACATGGAGTTCACTCTTTGATCCAAGCTAAGGTTAGTAAATTTTATTTTTTGGGGGTGGTGGGATGGGTAAATTGAAAAAATCTAATCTTGTTTTTCATTTCTTTTTACAGGATAAAGAAGATGATGAGCTACCCAGGCCCGTAGCCGGCAATTTCAAAGGGTTTTTTTTTTTTCTGAAAAAGTGGACCTTTTACCATAAAATTCCTTTGTACCTAGATCAAATTTTACCCAATGTTACATCAAAATTGACAAAAAAACTTTTTGCACTGCTACTACAAACATTATGAAAAGAAAACTGTGTTACTTATTATTATTTTTAACTTACAAGTATGATTTTTAGGATTGGCATTCAGTTCAAATTAGGAAGCCATCTCAATTGGGTTATCATTTATTATTGAATTTATGCAATTTTGTGTGAAATTTTCAATTTTCTCATACTGGCATTTTCAAAGTGTGAACTTGAACTCCCATGGACCTGAAGCCTTATGCTTATTACACATTTTACTTACAATGGTATTACCTGTTGAGCATAATTAAAATTTGATGTTGAATTTGCAGTTAAGCATAATCTACTTTTGCATCAGAATTGACAGTAGCCTATTTTGTGCATTGTTATTTTCTGCTTTTTGTCTGTACATTTGACAGCTTTGCTGCCTTGTTCACTTATCGCATTAGCCGTGTTGCATATATGCTGAAAAAAGTGAAAAAAACTTTTATGAAAATGGCAAGATCATGCTGATTTTCGAACTTGGCCTGCGTATTATGAATATTCAACAGTTCTGTAATTTTCAAGCCAAAAGAAAAAAGTTTTCTACTTATCGTGCTATCAGGGTTGCATATATGATCAAAAAAGTGAAAAAACAGAAATGAAATGGGTAATTTATAATTATTTCTTTTTAGCTCATTTCTTGGAATTAATAAGAGCCTAAAGCAAGGGCTCCATAATTTGCAATTTCTTTTAGATAAATTAGTACATGAATGAACTTGACTTGAAGTTTATGGTAGCTTTTGTCAATACAGTCAATACTTATAGGGTATTAGATTATCTTCATCTGCTATTTAGCAAAACAAGGCCATTTGCACCACAGACCCTGATAGGTCTAGTTAATACCAGATATAAACTCACACATGGCTATTTTAACTTTAGTTCTTCTGGGCTATCACCTGAGAAATATTTCATAGATAATTTTAACACTTATAGTTAGTAATAAAAAGGGCTTTATTTTTTGTTTGGAATATATTAACAATGCAAAATTTTTAAAATAATTAGAACAGAAAATAAAGAACATATGTCAATACAATAGAGACTCATTTAGTGTCTCAAGACTTAAATAATTAAACACCAAATTAAATTAAATTGCCACCTTGGTAAGACAAAATGCTTATACACATTAAGTCATCTCTTTGGAGTCCATTTGCGACTAGAAGAAGCAAAGTACATGTAAGTTATGAAACTGAATTAAACATCAAATGAAAAGTGAAACTTATTATCCTTCCTATAAATGCAGTCCTCCCTGCCTTGCCACAAATGTGATGTGATAACTCGTACAAAGTTAAATGAGGTGATACTGAGAAGTCATATAAAAGCTTTGCAATTAAATATTTTTCTTCCTTCCTGTAAACAAACTCCTATACATCCTTAGTGAACCTAAATTAAACATAGCTAATAAACTGGAAAAAGAAGTTAACATTTTAAAACTGAATGATCCAACATGTTCTAAATGAAAATATCTGACAGAAATTAGTGTGTTTTACCAGAGACCTGAGAGGATATGGTTGAGATTCCAAAGGTGGGTCACTTTCCTTATACTTATTATTTTATTGTTCTTATATCCAAGTCCATCTTTCCTACACAAAGCATGCCTAATACTGAATATAACACTCCTCCAACTTGGACATCATTTTCTAAATGCTGTAAAAAATCCCATTTAACTTATGTACTTCTAGAAAACCACTTGCACAACTCTGAGACTAGCTAGTATCACTGCAATTAAGAGACTAGTTGGAACTGGAGATACCAGTTGGGAATTTTATATGAAAACAATTAGGAAAAAAGACTAAATCTTGCTGATTTTTCCGATTTCAAAAACCACCATGTCTCTACATGCCAATTTTTAACTATTATAGTGGTATTTTGTGTGGGGCTTAGTAACAAACATTTAGTTCGAATACTTAATATTATATAAGCATTTTAAGCACTGTATGTTTAAACATTGTAATTGTTCACCATAACAGTAACCAGGTCAGATTTACAACAAAAATGCCTAACAAAATATATCAATCAAAAGTAGTTTACAAATGAAAATGCCAATGTCAGCTGTCGCATTCTTATTATGCCTACCAAAGCACTACATGAACTGGACTGCCTTTAAAAGCCAACAAGGAAATTCTTGAAAAACAATAATAAGAAATTACAACCAACTTAACCCAATCAAAATGACACAGTGGTATGGTAACTGATCAAACTCCCACAATACCAATCAAGGTGCAAAAATCACAAGAATATTTTAGCCCATGACTTGTACACTATGTGACAGTAACTATTAGTCACTGTGCTGAGGCACCTAGTTTCTTTTTCTGCTCTACTGAAAACTCCCTACCATATTTAATAAATTTTTCAATGTGAAGTAATACAAGAGTATTCAAATATCACTGAGGTGCAAAATTTTCACAGCAAATAGTCCCATTACTGTACACGAACATGTATCATAATCAGACCAGGTGGTATAAAACTGTACATATGAAGTCTGTTGACATTTATCTGAATATTTCTTACATAAAGCATACAATAAATGAACAAAGAATTAAGCTACTTGATCAGACTCTTGTGGTGTCCCTTCAACCAGACACCTTCAATCTGTTTAAATAATGATTAATATGTGAATATGAAAGCTGTGGTGTGTATGTACATACAGTATACAAAAGGAATGGGCAAGTGTTACAATAGCTAAACATATGTACAGATTAAATGCAATTTTTTAAAAAATAATCTATCAAGGTACTTTGGTAAGAAATACATTTAGTTTAAATAGCCCAAAACCCAATGCAATTAGGTATTTAGATGCAAAAAGAAAAGCACTGAATATACAGCTGAAAAAATACAAAACGAGATTTAAAACTGGATGAAAAAAAATATATATTCCATAGGTTGAAGCCAAAATCATCTGAAGTTATCAACACACAAAATTTGCAAAACTGCACTAGTCGAACAATCTCTTCCAGAAGTCATTCAGCTTTCCGCATCCCTAGAATCAGACTGCATAGAACGCTGGGAAAATATACAAAACACAGATTGTCTCAAACTACAGTGTACTACTTTATTACAGAACAACATGTGCACAGGACAGCAACAGACTTCAGTCATCATGTCTGTGTGACTTCTTCTTGAGATCTACACTCAGATTTCAGTTTCACGAACTCTTTTGCCACTTCATCATTGGTTCTTTGAGACAAAATGCGTAAGATTGTCCATCCAGTCTCGTCCAGCTGGACTCTGCGTCCCAGCGAACACCAGCACGCACAGCTGCCCTTCTCTTGAATGTCTTTTAACTGCATCACAGCAACGCCAATTAGTCTATCATCACGGGCAAAACAGTAGTCTTTCACACAGATATGTAATTCGTAGGCATCTGGCTCATCTTCATTGCTGAGAATGCTGAAACAAAATGAAACAGGCTGATTTAAGAAGTTGGAAATTAAGAGTTTATAAGCAAACACTGCTTCTTCCTAGAGTTCAAGAACTTACAACAATTCAAAATGTAAAAACATCCTATACCATATGCAGTGTGTACTGTTAAACCTATGTGTACATGTTTGCTATGTACTTGAATTATTCATCATTCACAGAGGGAAGAATGGACATAATGAAAAATAAAATATCAAAATAACTAAAAAACTTACAAGTGGAATGTTTCATTGAACTTAGGAGACCAGTTGTTGCTCTTTGACTTGGTAGCATGTCTACGTCTCTTATCACTGATGTGGGGGCCAATAAGGTTCACCTCTACAAAGGGACGAAACATTCCTGTTGTCTCCCACTTCAAGTCATTAGCTGCCACAACTGAAGCAATGAAAATAACAGTCTTACAGATTCATCAAATTCAATGGCAACAATCATACACCAGTATCAAACCAATAAAATCATCATTGGTAGATACATTTTATGACCTATTTAAATTTTGTATCCGTCTTTATCATAAACCTTCCCAAATAAAATACTAAAACATTTCTTTCAAGTGCTTTAAGTAGAGAGTGACATTCTATAAATTTCCTAATTCAAGTGAAGCAAGTTCTGCAAGCTCTGTGTCCCTACTCATCACAACTGCAGATGGTTTAACCAGCAGAAATGCTTGCAGTGCCACCTACTTTTTACAGTGACTTTGTGCTCCCCAGTTCCTGGGTGTGTGAACAGGTCTACCTGGATAGACACCTCTCCTACCGGCTCTTCCACACTGGGATGATCTGAAATACAATGTACTTTAAGCTTAACCTTAGCTACCTCTGTTATATGTGAATAGCTTTCATATGATGCTGCTGCACTTATGGTGAGATTTATTTGACATTTTTACTAGAAAGGAGGGTGGGAGTGAACTCTTAAACTAAAAATATGCAAGTAGGTTGGTGAGTCATGACATTTTGTCTATTTTACACACAGTACACTCAAAATTATATGTTTACGGATTAAATATGTCTTGGCTTTTTTTTTTTTTGTCCCAAATGTGCCCATAAAATATGACGCAGGTACTGAGCTTTTTTATATGCCCTGATTTTGTGTGTATTCAGAGAGGCTTAATAATACACAATGACATGTTGCAAAACAAGAAGACAATTTTTTGCACAGCACTTTAGAAGTGCATTTCCGTCAAACAAAATCTTCCCCTCTACCTTGTTGTCTCTGCGTGCTGACAAATGTTTTGATGAGAGTGTCTGTGGTCTGTGTGTACAGAGACAGAGCATATCTCAGAGACTGGAGCTCGGCACTTCTCTCTAGGAAGGTCTTCTTCAAGCCATTACCACCAGCATGGAAGTACTGCTTGATGGTGTCCAGGGCCATGTCCAGCACTGCACACTGCTTCAGACTCAGGTTCTTCTCCGCCTCTTTGGACATATCCTGGCAAGTGGGGAATGTACAGCATTTAAAGGGACTTCTTGTATTAAAAACTTTATAATAAAAGAAATAATAATAATAAAAATAATAAAAAACTGCAAGGTCTGAGCACACAACAGTTATATATTACAAATATTTTTTGATGATATAGCATTGTGTTAATATATTTTAAAAAAATGAAAAACTGTAATTGCATTAATAACACTTAGACATGGTAACTTGCTACATTATTCAACATTAACATTATTCAACATTGACAATCCATAAAGATTTTTTACACTTCACTTTATATCATTTCAATAACTGTACACCAAAACAGACAATCATTGTATCTAAACATACATGCAAAACACTTTCAAATACATTTTTGTCATGATTAGGTCTATTGATATTGTGACCAACATACTTTCATAGATGCATCTGCTAAAAACAATAAAAGAAATAAAGACATACAAATCAAATGTGCATTATGAGGCATCTACAAAAATACACACAAAAATAACAAAATATTAACAAAGAGCAACATCAATAAGTTAATATAGATAGAATATAGGCAGTAAGAGCTATGACAAACAACATTGTTACCAATAAACAACGCAATCATACTTCCAATACAGTACATACATATAAACATGAAGCTGCACTGAAAACATGCACAATGCAAAAAGCTGGGAAATGTACACGCATCTGTGGATGAAAAATGCTACCGTGACAGAACTATTAACATTTCATCATTTAAGTGAGAAAAAGAGAAGAATTGGGAGAAAACCCACAGATAATATTCTAAGAATTGTGTAATTATACATGTATGTTTGAGCTCTTTGTCAGAGGCTTAAGAGCAAACCATGATGATCAAATTCAAGGAAAACTGGGTAGGGTGGGTGATTTGATTCTTATAAAAACAGTTCCATTAAACAAATTTAGACAGTCATGCACTGTTCTATAATATAACATGTATTATTGTTATTAGTAAAAGGTAGATCTACAGGTCATGGGGAATTCATCCCTGTGTATAGCCTAGGGAGATCACAATTAACTGTGTTTGATTCCTATTAATTTATCAATTGACTAACCACATTACCATAATGAACATTGACTAACCACATTTATCAACAAAAGAAGACAGTTTTTAACAGAATCAAGTGGGTGGAATGATTAACACCCCCACTGCAGTATCAACATTGAAAGGGGGATTTCCTAGTCTTACATAATTAAAAAATAATAAATTAAAGCTTTGCCAGAACAGTGGGAGGAAAAAAACTGCCAAATTTTACACAATCATCACTTTTTATACAGCCTAGGTGTCTCAGAAAAAAACAAATGAACACCCATGTATCTTATCTAATGTCAGTGCAGCAACAGATAAACAATTTTAACATGCTGGTGATTCCATTAATACAGCCTCAATCCTACACATGTTAGTTTTATGGGAAACGGTGAGGGGTGGAGTAATAGTAACAAACATGGCTGCCTCCAGACAAAGCTCTAGTTCTATAGGCTATATCCCACATGCAAAGTTGGAATGATCTGTCATCACCTGGATCACAGACATAGGCATGTGGTTGAGGAATTTACGGGAGACATCACCCATCTTACTTTGTGCAGTGGCAGGCAGAGGAAACAACTGAAAGAAGCAAGCACAGAGTGAAAGTAAAAGTAGGCTAGAGAGCCAAGGGCATCCTTCATCTTGGAGGGAAATGTGAGAGTTTAGCTAGGTGTCATTGCTGCAGAGTTGATGCAGATTTTTTCTCAATGACATAAAATAGAACTTAAAGCTGAAAAAGACTGCAGTACCAGTGGTCCAAAAAAAAAAGCTTAAAACTGAAATAAGAAAGAATAGAAATACAACAATTTAACAAAGATAGGTAGTTATCATCAATCAGAGTGAATCAAAAAGAAAATGTTGAAGCTGTAAGGAAAACAGAGTAAAAAAAAAATCTTGACTGAAGTAGACGGCATCCAGAAACAATCATACTGTGAAAATTTCCCAGCTTACTAACACTAAATATGACATACAAAATATAAAGCTGTCGTTCAAAAATACAACACAAAAATACACCCTTAGACAAAGACAACAACTATACTGATAAAGTTTACTACAATGTACAAGAAAAACTAAGATCACTTCACAAATCATGGCTTCATCTTTTTCTTTCTTTTTGGAATAAATGAATACACAAGATATATTCTTTTGTGTATCCTTAAAGTGAAGTGATCTTTGTTTTTCTGTGAAACTGCCACCCTGTAGACCTTCACCTGTAGGTATTTAACAGGCATGCGGTTGAGAACTTTGGAAGAAACATCCTCAATCTTTGCTTGTGCATTGCCAGGGAGAGGAAAAAGCTGGAAAAAGTAGTTGATGGATGTTATATATAAGCTTTATTATTATATATCATTGCTAGATAGCTTCAATCTGCAGAAGCTAGTATGGGTAAGAATGAGGAGCACCTGCAATGAAACAATCAGGTAGTCAGCAGAGCTGAAAGCCAGTCATTCTATCTTGTCCAAAATCAGTACTGTCAAATATAACTTTTTTCACAAAGATCCCAAATTCAGGTACACTGGGTATCCATGAAACAAAAGATTACATTTTACCAAATTTTTGCACAATGCACCAATGAAGTTCTGACAGTTCTCATTTCAGATGCTATTCCCAATCAGTTATAATGGAACTACAAAACTCCCAGCATTGAAGTGAAAGCTTCCCTTATACTAGCCCTATTGCTACCAAAGTATATCCTAAGGCCCCATTCAGATTAGGGGACTAACTAGTCCAAGGATCAAATATGGCCAACCCACTTGAATACTTCAGTGTCTATTAGCAGATCAGATGGCAAGCTTTGTCGTGGGTTGCCATATTTGACCCTAAGACAAGTTAGTTCCGTATTCTGAATGGGGCCTAAGACTGGGCTCCCATACCTACATCAATCTATCTCCCAGGGGTTTCTCGCTAAATTGATTTCAACTTAATCATGCTTAGATGTCTGGCATGCATACTGAAGCTGCTAAATGATAATTAATTACCCCCTAGAAGCTTCAGTAGGTGTGACATACATCTAAGCCACTTAAATCGATTGCAGTTTAGCGAGAATCCCCTCAGATATAGATTGATCCACAGTTAGTATGATAAGGTCTGGGAATGGTCCCTAAAGTAACATGCCCTCAGCCCTGGAAATTGAAATCCCATGGGTGCATTCAAATAAAAAAGCTGCTCCTGAAAAAGGGAGCTCCAGCAGCTCCTAGGCTAAAAGCCTCAAGTTTGCCATCAGAGGCACCTGTATGACTTGTGTCTACAGCACCAGCTTACCATCATAGGGTGTAAGGTGTCGTTGGCCTGATTGGACATCAGCTTAAATTTACTTCTCCTGCCACCCTATAAGTTAGTCAATGGCAACAGAGTGATTGGATTAGTTCATATAAGCATTACCTAAAGACCCATGCAGCTAAGTCCAGCAAGACTTCCATGTAATTATATTGTTTTATCCAAATTATGTTAAGTGTAAGCACAGTACAGAATTAAGGACTGTCTTCAAAGTTAGATTTACTGGTGCATAATAGCAAGTTGTGATCACCTGTAATTTGAGAGGGTGACTATTAAAACCCATAGATTATTAAAAGTAACTAACCTGTCTAGGATCTGACAGAGGCGGTAACACTACAGTCTTTTCCATTGTACTCATCACAATCTTCCAAAGTTCCTGAAATCAATGAAATTTGCAGATATGACTAACTTGTTAAATTAGTTGTGATCTGTGAGATCTTGGCAATATATGTGAAAAATATAACTTTATTCATATAAGAGAAAGGAACAATATACAGGGACAGATTTAGGCCGTCTTCTGGGTCTTCTGGAAGACGGTCAGATTTTCAAGTTTACACTGACATGTATCTAATTTTTTTCTGCTGGAAGACGGTCAAAAATGAAGGATGAATCAATATAGATAATTTGGAAGACTGTCAGAAAATATCCCGGCCTGGATCTGCCCCTAGTATAGAATTGACATAATTTGGGATGATTTACCTTGAGAACCCGTTTGAGCACTGTCTTCTCACACAGCTGAGCAAACATAGCCAAACTGAAAACAAGAAAAATATATTAGCATTCATTTCAGAATTTTTAGCAAAAATGACCCAACAGATACAAAAAACAATTTTTTGTAAATGATGCAAGAACAATGCACCTAAAAAAAAATTCAAAGAACACCACTTTTGGGGTGGATTTCATAACATGTTTGATAACCATTATGTTGAGAATGAAGACTGAAATTACAGGCCTGTAGCCAGCAATTCCACAGAGAGGGAGGTTCTCTTTCTGAAAAAGTGAACCTTTTCATCCCCTCAATTGACTGAACTTGAGAAATATTCTCCCCCCCCCCCTTGACTATGGGCCTCACTTATTTCCTACAGGCCTACCTCCCATCTAAAAAGTCCATGAGAGGCGTGAGAACCATTTCTGACTCCTGTTGGACAGCTGTCCTCTGGCTTGACTGGCTGAGGGACACCTGACCAGCCCCCTTCACCTTGGCCAGCAGGGATGCCAGCTGCTGCATACTGACATGGATTTGAGGTTCAAGGCTGGAAGAATTAAGAATGACATATAACATATTATACAGAATATATGATTTTCATGATGAACCTTATAGAAATTAAAAGTTTGACATAATAAAATCTTTACATATAGTTATATCATATTCCAATCAATCACGGTGTATGTTTATGCATGGACCTAAATAGAGAAGGACAAGTAACGCGGCATCTTCCTTTGAAGCTATGTGCGTTCGGGTAAACATTCGCCTATTGTCTCACATAATCTGTTTTGATAGCTCCACGGGCATCTGAACAGCTTATTATCAAGGTAGCGCGCGCTGTGCTTCAGTGCATTTCTATTGTTTCTCTGCATTGATCACGCAAATTCTCGCAGTCCCTCGTGGTTGCTATGATACAGCATTGCCGCCATCTTGCAGTTGCGAGCACACAGGTTTCCGTCAACACGTGGAAATTTATTGAGGGGTTTTCGGCATTTTCCCCGTTACCTCATAAAAACGGGGTGTGAAGTTTGTCTTCAATACCTGCTGTCTTTTTCTGCCCGTGAGGTAGTCTCTGACAGGACAGAAATACGCACCCAACGACCGGAAATCTCATTCCTACGTGCACCAGTAGCTGTGACACCCCGGAAGATCAATCAAATTTACACAAGAACTGACTGCTGGTGAATCAGACAAATTAAAAATGGACCTTTTTAGCATGTTTGTGAAATTATATATTACCATTAGGGGCCACTCATTTCGCAGACAGCTTAAAGAAAAGTACCAAGAATCTGTGTCTGCATCTACGAAAGAAAAAGGATTGAGAAAGTCTCTCAAAAGTAAGAGTAGAATTACAGCTTGAATTATTACCTAGATTTTCAACAAACAGACAGTATGATCTTGTGCATTTATAACATTTGGGTTTTTTCACTTAGCAATTAAGATCTTAATTAGAAATTTCATCTAGGTTTACATTAATTTTAATTAGTTATTTAAAAGTCAGATTTGTTGTATTAGTTTGGTAGAAAATAATACACCAGGTACCAAAATATGGCTTTCTGTTTTCAGTAACTGAAAAGCAGTCATAATTCAAGAACTTACTATAAGTATTCATAATATTTGGTTTTTCAGTCAGCAACTATCTTTCATTTATATTTCGTTTTATTTTTCATTAAAGGTTACCCGTTTACAATATGAGATTAATTTCACCAATACTGATCTTATGGTAATAAAAAATGCATATATTTGACATAAAAAATCTTCTTTTTATTTCTTTTCACTTCCTTTTTTTTTTTTTACACAACTTAATATATTATAATAATAAAAGATTTGACAAATAAGACGCATTTCACTGCAAGAGGGTCAAAGTCAAATGTGAGTATGAATTTTATCAGGATCAGATTTTTTAAACCTGTAGTTAGTGTATTCTGAGGTAATTGAATATGCAATTTCAATCAAGCAAGAAAAAACTGTCTAAACGTATAATCCATGTTTTTACATTTCATTTTTTTCATTATAAGATAGCAAATATAAAGCAACTTGAGTACATTCCAATATTTATTATTAAAAAAGTAAACATTAAAAATGCTTGTTACAAAGCTAGTGATGATGAATATACAATACATGTGCAGTTTTCTTGTCTTGTCTCTTTTTGTGAAAGTCATGTTGGAGTTCTTTCCTATTTGTATCACGAGTAGTATTAACTTATTTATAAAAGGTATAAACTAATTTCTTATTGACCTATGTGAATTATTGTCCAAATGTTTAATTAGTGCGTCTCCTCTTGGGCAATGGTGCATTGTCCAATTTTAACTTTCCGGCATTTTGTGGAGAGAATCTGGAAGAGAATAAGAATGTTTTTATCACAAACTACTATAAATGACAATTGCCTTTTTTACTTCTACTTGGACATTTGAGCCACAGCCTTATCAAATGCATCTCATGATTCTACCTGTCAGGTAGATTTTCCCTCTAGTTAAATTTACTTCCCTTGTTAGGCATGGATTTTCTAGATCATTATCAGCCAGGTAACTAAACCGTCAGGCCCTTTGATGATTTGATAAAGCCAGCTAGGTGTTATCCAAAGGCATGTCTCAGGATTATTTCAAAGATTTCAAGCACCTGATAACAAGATAATGCAATGTAGCAAGGCAATTTCAGAGGTGAGACTCTTATCACAAATGTGATCAAGATCTACTTTTATGACCATTACCCAAGTAAATATAATCATGCACTTTGCATGTGTACATGTCCACATATACACTTTCACTATAAGACCAATGAGGGTGTTTGTCAGTCGTCTTTATTCTGTTTAGGGAATCCAATTTAAAAATGAAAAACTATTAATTATCATTCTCAAACTGGAGCAGACTTCAGCCGGTCATGTGAATATACATATATACTTCAGAGTAGTGTTAATGTCAACTTTGATAAAAGGATATTAAAAGGCCCACAGGTGCGTTTTTGTATGTCGCAATTGCATGGGTGGTGCCATATTGCAATGATAGCCCATATTGAGAGTTAGAAAAATAATAATTATCATTCTCAGACCGGAGCTGACTGTAGCCGGTAATATGTAAATATATATATACTTTAAAGCAGTGTTAATGTCAACTTTGATAAAAGGATATTAAAAGGATCACAGGTGCGTTTTTGTGTGTCACAATTGCATGTGTGGTGCCATATTGCAATGATAGCCCATATTGAGAGTTAGAAAAATAATAATTATCATTCTCAGACCGGAGCTGACTGTAGCCGGTAATGTGTAAATATATATATACTTTAAAGCAGTGTTAATGTCAACTTTGATAAAAGGATATTAAAAGGATCACAGGTGCGTTTTTATATGTCGCAATTGCATGGGTGGTGCCATATTGCAATGATAGCCCATATTGAGAGTTAGAAAAATAATAATTATCATTCTCAGACCGGAGCTGACTGTAGCCGGTAATGTGTAAATATATATATACTTCAGAGCAGTGTTAATGTCAACTTTGATAAAAGGATATTAAAAGGATCACAGGTGCGTTTTTGTGTGTCACAATTGCATGTGTGGTGTCATGTTGCAACGAGAGCCCATATTAAGAGTTAAAAATATTAATTATCATTCCATAATTCGGGCTCACTTAAGCAAGTAACATAAACCTATACATAAAGTACACAGCGGTGTTGATGGCACCTTTATCTAAACCGTAGGTAAAAAAATACCAGACCTAAAACGATGTCGGCGAGTCGAATAAATCGGAGAGGAATTGCGTCATTTTAATTCAAAACACGATTTGAGGTTAAGTTATTGCCGCATCTAAGGCTAATCCTTTACACAGAGGTAAAATTTCGAGACTAGAAATATTTTTCTATCGGATCATAGCTAAAGACAAGTATTCGACACTGCAGTTGTACAATTTTAAACACTCAATTACGGCAACAAACACGATTGCCTTCACCATATTGGGCATTTTGAATTCCTCCATGAACAAACATACCTTATTCTCATCTAGCATCCAAAATAGCAAAAGAAATTGTACTTACATTTTATCTCTATAAGTGTCTTGACTCATCCACCCGAACGTTTTCCTCGCGTTATCACCAGCTACCTGTCCAAATGACACAAAAAGTCATCAACAGCCGCGATATGCTCGCTACCTGTACGGGAGGTCACGTGATCCGAACGCACATCGTTTCGCGAAGAGCTCGCACTAAGCCGATTATCCTTTGATCTTTCTCCGCGTTACTTGTCCTTCTCTAGTTAGGTCCAAGGTTTATGTGTGATCAGGCACAAGTGCATGGGTGAATGCATGTTTGAGTGAGTGATATGAAGTAAATCTGCACAAGTGCTTATAATCAGACTTACAACAAGTAAAAGAAGAGCTATTCCAGTATCACCCCTCTGCACTAACATTTCACCAAATATTGAACTGAGCTGGTCCTTCCAGCCTCCCCCTGAACTTACCTGCTGGCAAATATTGCACTGAGCTGATCTAACACTCCATTCAGTTTCTGCTGCAACTCTTTGAGGATATCTGCTGCACTGGGATCCAGCTTCTCCCCACCCATGGTCTCAAACACCTTCTCCAGCTGGACACGGAGCTGCTGGATGTTGTTCATCAAAATGCAGGCCTGGAAATACAGAAAAATATCATTAGGCTGCTTATAACACATGCTATAAAGAAGTTTTTTTTTGTTTTTTTGTTTTATTTTTTGAGAGGGGGAGGTGGAGGATTAAGATGGATTCAGAAACCAATCTTTGGCATCTAGATGTGCTTCTCACATACACTGTACATACTGTAAAAACTAAGAAAATTAAAGAGATAAAAAGTTAAACATGCATCAGCCCTAAACCCCCTAACCATAAATTTAAAAGAAAATAAATCAAAACAGGCGTTTGCAATTCAAACCATGCTAATGAATGCAATACTTGGCAAAGCCAGCATTACCTTGTAAGCAGTGTTTACCAATACAGGCAATATAACCCAATGGAAATATTGGCAAAAATGCAATCAAACAAACAAACAAAAGCCATCTCCAAAAACTGTGGATAAACATTCTTTCAAAAGAAATGTGCTGAAAGAGTTTTCTCTAGTGATCAAATAATGGTAAAAATTCAATTCAAAAGATTTTTGTTTTAATATGTATAGTGTGCTTAAACACATATCTGTACAGTATAAGCTAGACAGCAATGCTGGTAATTATACAAACAACAAAGTCAGGAAATTATGAAATGTTTGAAGTGGATAAAGGGGATGGAGATAACTGTAACTAATGATTAAATTAGTAAGGTAATGGACTAACTGGGATCTATAAAAATATAACAAAAAGGCTAGCACAAAAAATGCCTTTTAAAAGTATATTTGTTAGGCTACAAGTCTATGTATGTAACATTACTTGACTCCTGAGAGTCATTTAAAACTTCTTACTACAACAGGTATAATTTCAAGTTTTGACTAAATTTCCCCACACCACTATCTAGCCAGCCTTTCTTGCCACACCAGCACCACCTACAGGATATTCAAACCAGAAGTTTGTGTCAGGAGAATGTTGGTTAAAATATAATATGCAGTTGCCACAATCTAATTTACACTTTAGCCATTTGGGAACAAGTCTTTTATTTACCATGCCAATTGCCTCTAGGCTAAAGTGGTCCTTCTCATGTAGGTCCTGAAAATTTGTTTAAATGAAACAAATTGTGCAAATAATTAACTCTCAAGCATTGAAACAAGTAATGTACCCATGTTATCATAATTAGGTCAAAACCAAACAAAACAAAACAGAAAAGACCACGGAGGCTGAATAATTTAATGTTGAAAAAAAAGGACTTAAAAAGGTTGCAAAATAAAGATACTGATGGGAATTCTATAAACATAAAGAAGCCTACTTTAAAACATAACTAACATACATGTTCATTGTACTTACTATTTTCTGTCTTGCAACATACTTCTCAAAATCCCTCCGTACTATGTCTGCATAGGCTAAAAGGACTTTATTAACAGTCTGAAAACAGCAAAAGATAAAAACCAATATTTAAACTTTCAATTTTCACAGATTTCATCGATGGCGATGAAGTTAATGAAGTTGTTCAAGACAAAACAGTTTGAAATGAATTAACTATTATGGTTTTATCATTATACTATTGACTAAACTATAATAATCTATAAGCTATAATGGAAATCCACTGCATTCATAAATAAAAATAATCACTTCAACACTACCAAGTAATGTAAGTGGAAAGTGGTGAAAAAAGATGCAATTATGTCCTTCTAAGTTTATAATATGAGGCATCCAATATTGTTCTTCCCTATTCATACCTTGGCAAATCGTTTCATGTAACTTTTGACAAACTCTGGATCTGGACACTCTAGCTTCTGGATGACATCAAAGCACTGATTCAGCTGCGTGAACACATCAGTGACCGAAGTGGAAAATAGCGAGTGTTCAGCTGACTTTTGAAACTGAAGAGCAAAATAAAGTTCCAAACTAGAAGAAAAAGACACAGCAACTTCATATGCACTGCAAATAGGACACACGGTGTGTCAAGGAGACTTCAGCTTCCTGTATGTATACATCAACATCAACCAGCTGTGAATAGTAAATAAAAATTGTGAAATCCATCAACTGAGCAAAAATCATGTTTTGGTGACACTTCTCCAGGAAGTACACAAAATCAAATATCAATGAGATTGGGTAAGGTATCTGGTGATGTCATTTTGTCTATTTCTGATCTTAGTTTGTTCTGGTGTGAACACAGACATTGATGTATCTCACACAGGAAGCTGAGATCTTCCGCACCCAACCAGACTCGGCTGATTACCCGTGCAAATCTACGAGTGTATTTCCGCTGAGATTCAGGTGATGCGAGCATGTTTTTTAAAACCTCCACAGCAGGGTTAAGGGTAAGGGTGAAAACATCAGTCACAGAGACTGAGAAATACACATCTTCCGAGGCTCTTTGAAACTGCACAGAAGAATATTAGGTTAGATAGTTGAATATGTCACGTATGCTATGGTGAGCAATTATTCTATTCCAATAAAATCTGAATATTGTACCCGTGTCCATTATCTATCCAAGTGTTTATTTCCAATATGGTGAAAAAAAATGATACAAATTCAAACTAAAAACTTTTACTTAATCAACTTAAAATAAAGCTTCCATGTTTTCAAACACACAGCATACTTGCTGCAAATTATATATTTTATTATAAAATGCTGTAATGTAAGAATTAATAATGAAGCATGAATAATACCTGCTTTATGAATAAAATGAAATATTTGATGAAACTTAGCTCATAGGTAACTCTTGATAGTACTTACACCATCCTTTTTATCTCTATCATATGCTCCATGCAAATACTCCATTGAAACTTCATCATTTTCATTCAACCACTGCATCACAAAGGGTTCAAACCACCTGGAGACAGAGAGTG
Organism: Lingula anatina; assembly: GCF_051362555.1. Classification (NCBI taxonomy): domain Eukaryota; kingdom Metazoa; phylum Brachiopoda; class Lingulata; order Lingulida; family Lingulidae; genus Lingula; species Lingula anatina. The sequence continues at coordinate 24,998,009 of NC_141767.1, forward strand.
CAATGATAGTTGCCTGTGACAAGGTGCTGGCCTTAAACATTTTAAACTAAGAAACCCATTCGCTAACACACATTATTAAGTTTACTGACTAGTAAGACCTCAAGTCCATTACATCACATAAAAAACATTTTTCACACAGACAAAAATAAAGGTTTGTGAAGATTTAAATAGCTCTATTTTTATACAAAAAAAAAAAAAAAAAAAAAAAAAAAAAAAAAAAAAAAAAAAAATTTCCTCTAAAACAGCAATAAAAAATTGGAAGGCAATTTTCTTTGATCATTTATCTGATACATCCTTTTTTAATCAACTAACAAATATATATACATACTGTGGGTATGCTGGCACTGTTCCCTTGTAGGGTGGGACATCTGCTATATACTTGTTGTAGAACCACTTCACTTTAAAGTGGAGATTCATGTATTCCGAACTTTTGCATATTCTCTCTTTTTCATGCTCTGAAGATGAAAATTTCTTATTTGGTAAGAAAAGAGAAATGGTTACTCAAAATTTTAATAATGTATGTAGTAAAATAGAATAAAAAAAAAACTAGCTAAAATGATATTGGGATAAAAAGGGTGTATTCTGGATGCATTTCTTTTGATATGGTGAAAAATATCAGAATTTGTCAGTCATTATGAAGAAACTACAAGACTTAAAATGCAAAGATGAACAAAGTCAAATAAGATTTTAAAATGATAAAGTTTCTAAAATAGAAGATGTACAAAATACACACAAAATAACATATTCTATTCATACATCAAAATGGATAAACACTCATTCAGCATAAATAAATTCAACCTACAACTGAAACACAAAAGCCAGTATAAAATGCAATACAACATAAAGATTGACACTAAATGCAAATTATGATTAAATATGAAGCATTTGCACTCATGACCAGTCACCTCCTAGCTGGTGCTGCCGCCCTGGTGATGGAATACGTGGGGAAGGATTAGACAGCAGACGCTCACGACTAGCAACTGGAAAACCACACATTTCAGCTACAGTAATCTGAACACCATCATGCCTTAAACTACATTATATTTAATAAACTACATGTAACCTGAACAACATGGAGGTTAGGTGTTATTGGATGCATCAATCTAGGGTATCACATTTTCCAGGGCATTCCACCACGACTACGCATATATAATAGCATTATACATTTACCAAACATCAATATATCATAAGCAGACCTAGTTCAGGCAATATCTACAAACAAAATGAAATAGTACAAGGATAAAACACATCTATAATCCATATTATGGTGATCAAGCCATCTCTTCACTATCTTCGTGGGAAACCATTTTTTTTCCCAACTTGTATAGCTGAAGAAGACGGCCTGAACACAGGTTGGCAGGGTTAGCCATTATGCTGAGCATGCCTCGTTTAAAAGCATCATGATTACAGCAGCAGCCCAGAGGCCCACTGACAGAACAAAAGAAGACAACATGTTAAAACAATGTGGGAATAAGGGTCATGGAAATATCAAATATTACTTCTGCGTCTATTAGTCTCTGCATTTCTTATTTCTATCTCCTCAGCCCAATCTGGAAATTGAAGAAGGTGACTAGACTGCTCAGAATAATATGCCAAGTTTTAAAATCCACAGAATAAAACTTGCATTCAAAGTAAGAATTCTTTATGAAAATGGCTAAAAATATATATGCAATTTTGTGACCTTCCCCCATGGCTTAAAAACTAGAAGGGCATTTTCACAAACATACCATTTGGAATAATAAGTCTTTAAAAAATCATCTCCACATATAACTAGTGTTTTTACATAACGAGTCTACCTCTAAGATACAAATTTCTTGTTATTTTCAGATATAGCGCTTCAGACAAACTACAAAAGAAACTAGCTGAACAGCTGAAAATACCACTATACCAGTATTCAAACATCCCACAGAAAATTCATTTCTCAATATAAATATATCACCCTGAAAGGATAAAAGCACTAACATTTCCTGCAGGAATTGTACAAACCGGGTAAAAGTAGTGTTCATTGTATTTACCTTGTAGTGCATAACTAATGTCCTGGGCATACAGACCCCATAGAGAAGATGCACTCTCCTGACCAACATTCAACTCTTGCGGGAACCTGAAAGATGAAATTGAAAAATGTAAGTTCCCTAAGGATACAGCACTTAGGTAATGTGAAACCTCACAGACATTTTTTTAATTTCTCTGTATAGATCCTGGTATTTGTTACATCATGTTTCAGTTATCTAGGTAAAGTGTTCTAAGTGTTCATTACAGAGACTCCCCTGTTTCTTTCAAAGAAAAACTGGTTTTAAGTATATTTTCATTGTATCTTATACAATATTTGATAATTTCACAAAATGAAGATATTAATTGCTTTCTTACTGATTTAATACTGGCGTGTAACTGTTCTTATCTTCTTCAATCACAGACACAATTAAAGCTGTCAATTTGTGCCAGAAGTCTAAACTTCTGGTGTTGGGACCCTCCTAAAATAAAAGAAAGTCACAGCTAAAGTGTCATATCAAAGTTTAAAAAAATCAATAACTTTTCAGTTCGAAATCATAACCTAAATCTATAATATTACATAGCCCCAATTTTGACCCTATTAAATATCTGTCTGGTACATTTTAGTGTTACAATATTAATGTATTAATGAGAGGACGCAACAATCAAAGTTTCAACCTCGCTTTTAAATTTTCAATCAATGCAAGGAACTGGTTCTAAGCTTTATAAAATAACTTTTCCTTAACAAAGTTTTAGAGATAACCAAATTTTCTGCAATGGAATGGCAGTCAAACTAATACAATTAAGTAAATTAAGTCAGATACAACCATTCTAATTGAGTCTTCTCAAAATCAATTCAGAAAACTAACAAGTTCATATTATTAAAGTTTATAAATGACGAAAGTTTTCTCCATCTTTGAAAAGACCATCTGATTATACCATTCTAATGTAAACTCTACATACTGCTTGCAGTTCCTGCAGGTTTTTCTCCTCAGCAGGATCTGTCTGGAACTCTCTCTGGTACAACTCGTAGCAATTGTCTACTAGGAACTGGTAGGTGGACTTCATACAGGCCTTTACACAGTCTTTGACTACAGCACTGGCACGGGGAGGACTAGCCAACTCTAGCACCTAGAGAATAGACAAGAGATTAATTAATAACAGAACAACGAAATATTTCATAAATATGTATATCATTTTATGTAAGTATCATGAAGTTGTATCTGATGAGAGCTTCCATGAGATTATGATATAGAAGAAATTTTTTTCTCAATTGCATAAACACATGTGCATATTTCAGTCTGTGTCATCTTCCATTAGAATGCTAACAAATCTGTCCTTCTTACCTTCATTCTGAAGAATGTTATACTAGTAAGAAGATCTACTGTGGATTTGAGATCCTGAAGTCTTGCTTGTTCAGAAGCTGGAAATGCATTCTGGAATGATAAAAACAATGAATTACCCTCACAAGTCACAAACGGTAAACCTACATCTCAGTATTGTTATTGCTTATTGTACTCTAATGCCAACACCAGCTTTATTCATGCTGTATTTGTCATTGTCCAAGCACATATTTTCTAAAGTGCTAATTTTGTAAGGGCCTTAAATCAATTTACATAAGAATTGTAAAATTAAATTAAGATAACTTCTTTTCATTCTTTTTTCTTCAGTGTATTGTTTTTATCGCTAAGAAGGTTACACATACCCTGTATACAGAGAGATCTATTCTGAGAGAATTATGGAGCTGATCCAGCAACTTCACAAACTTTTCTTTCTGGAAAATACAAAAACAATTCCATATTGCAATCAATAAGCCTGCTTCTTGGAAATAAGCCTCTATGGTTTTGGCAAAATGCAATTAGTAATTTGACATTTGATTGTAGTTTTTTTTAAAAAGAAAAACCTTACTCCAGTTGTTAAAATTTTCAAGTTCTTTGCTTACCCCAAAGTTAGAAGCTGCAAACCTATCACTGGCAGACACGGCTGTGGAGGCAGTGGTGTGTGCATAGAAGGCATTGATATTTGCTAGTAATGTACTCATCACAGCAGGGACTCCTGGGCACATGTACTTGGTAGATAGACATGAAAAATGCCTGAAAAGATGATTGGGGTAATGAAGCACTTTTCAGCAACTTGCAGACTTTGTTGACTCCACAGCTGCAAATATGCTATAAAGTATGCTATAAATGAATAAATGTAATAAAGAACAATCACCCAATCTGGCATGGGTCTGACAAAATAAAAAACAAAACATCACCCAATTTCATACAAATTTCATTGAGGGAGAGAGGAGAGAAAGGTTGAATTTCAACATACTTTGTCTCTAGTCTTACAACTTTGTGTTCAACCTTAACAGCAGATGCAATTCTAGGACCAAGAAAAAAATTAACTATCAAACTAAGTGCCAGACAAGATGGTGCTTACGTCATTGCTTGGTAAATGGATTCTATTCCATATCTCATGGCAAACTCATCTACAATCTCCTGGGCAGGTTCCTCAAAGTACACTTTCCAAGCATCATCCTATAGGAATAAAGAATTCACCTAATTAAATAACACTGTTATACATAATCACAAAGTAAAACAACTGGAAAAAAATACATATTCTTAACATCTGTATAAAAATAAAACAAAAATCAACATAAATTTTTCTCTATTTCTCAAATGGATAGTTCTAGAATCAAGATTTAAGAAAAGAGTAAATATTTCATTGAAATTCCTGAATTCTAATATTCTGCAACAAAGATTATTATCCATACCCCCTTTGCCTCAGGAAGTTTCATCATGCCACCTGATGTTTCTGACAAGGAATGGAAGATATTCTGGAAATGAAATGAAGAAGGTTTAAATGGATCACAATACCACACAGCTTTTAATAACTGTCTGCAAAAGATGTCTGCAGATGTTTTTTTCTTTAAAACTTCTTAGTATTTAACAAAATTCAGTATTAATCTTGTAGTGGGTTTTGCCATTGCAGTGGTTGTGTTATAGCAAAAATTCTTTTATGCCAAGTATTTTCCAATGGAGATATAAAGTGCAGTGTTCAATACCTCATGCAAACAGGTATATTGTACATGGTAAGGCGCCACTTTCTCTTCCCCCTTGATTTCCACACTGATGTGAAGGCGTATAGCACCAGAGACGGCTGATTTGTCTGTTCGCTTTTCTGTAGAACACCAGAAAATATACAGTGATTTTAAGCTGCAAATTTCAATAAATTCACAAAACTAGGAATGAAGCAGTTGACAAATCCTCCATTTTTTCCCTCTCCACTAAATGCTGCTTTGAAGGCTGATTTTCTGGCTTGACATTCCTCTTAAAACTAAATTTGAAACATTTTATATTTATATATTCAAACAATTATTCCCACAACATATCTTTATATTTTACTTGAATTTCTAATTTCTTTTGTACAGACCAAAGACTTAGTTAAATTTTAAACTTCAAAAATTTTCATCTCGTAATTAGGACTTACAATAACTATCAATTAAAGAAACAGCTACAAATTTTAAAAATAATTTTTAAATCATAAAATTCACCAACAATATAAAATTAAGTGAATCACAAGAACTTAAATAAAAGAGAAAGTTTTTATATTGCAGAGTATATGGTTATAGTAACAGACCATACATTTAAACAAAGGCTTCAAGTTCAACTTTACATGTACATGGCTAATTGTCCCAGAAACAATGTAAACAGTATATCTTTTTTGATTCACCTCCTCCTTTTTCTGTTAGCATTACATTCATTCAATCAAATATATAACATTTGTATTTTTTATTTATAAGGCTGTTCATGGTTCCAAGGAATTATACTGACTGATATTTTAGTGACAGTAATTTAGTGACTTAATTTGGAACAAAATTTTAGTGAAACAGCTACAGTGCCCTATTGTCACAATCACATCATCAGGCTGAATGCCCATAGGTGTTTGGGTATTAGTTGACCTGTGAACGACTCTCACTTGGTGTAGTAATAGAGTTACTGAATTAGTTTACAGGTCTACAGATGACAAAGCGGTTTCACTAAAACTGTGTTCCAAAGTACTATTATCACTAAAATATCAGTAAAAAACTTGTATTCTTATGAAGACAAGGCTAACTAAATGTTTCTAAAATGCAACTTCCTTTTTTTCTATCAAAAATGCTCACTCTACATAAATTATATGGCAAATAATAATAGAAATTTGAACTGAAGTAAGAACACAGGGTGAAGAAGCGTGTATACATGAACTGAAAAGTTAAAACCAATATGATAAGACGTAATTTAATGGAAAAAAAATCAAGTAGTAAGTCACGTTTTCATAAAAAATCAAAATGAAAAAAAGCAAGACTACAGGAAAAACTTATATTCTCAAGAAGTTCAACAACAAAAAATATCTATATATTCATTCACAACAACAAATTTGGAAACTGTGTAGAATATTTCACAAAAATTCACACTTTCAGAGATGAGTGTCAAAAATAATCAAAGCCTAAAGTAGGAAGAGGTAGCGACCACATCCAGAGTCACAATGCTGTCGTGGTGGGACTGACCTAGATTGTACCACACGTCCATTTCTCCACTAAGTGTTCTTACTTCAATGACGGTTTGACCAAGAAAATCATCAGATTCTCGGTTTATTTTGTGTTTGAGCTTGGCACGCAGGTCGTCATCTTCGTCCCTGGAATGAAAACCAAGGTCCACGGCTTACCTATAGAGTAGGCATAGAAAATCCAAACAACCCCAACTTACCTAAATTATACCACACATCCATTTCACCACTCAAAGTTCGCACTTCAATTATTGTCTGCCCCAGAAAATCGTCTGCTTCTCGAGTGAATTTGTGCCGTAATTTGGACTTAAGATCATTGTCCTCGTCCCTAGAATGTAGAGTCAGAGTCTTGCCAAGTAATGTTTCTGGCTGTGACACACATGCAATAGTTACCTCCCACAGCCAACCAACCAACCACCAGTAGCAGTGACGGGTTGCAACATGGCCATACCATCATGCTGTCATGCCAACATACTACATCTACTACCAATAGCAGCCAGCCTTTGGACATGACATGCTAAGCTGTGGTTTGAGGTCTTTAAACACAAAAATAATGGAGTTTTTTTTTTTTTTTTTTTTTTTTTTTTTTTTTTTTTTTTTTTTTTTTTTTTTTTATTAGATGGTTTCAGACCTTGTTTCAAATTTTGGAGAAATAAGCAGCATTTTATTACTTGGTAAGTTTTACTTGGTAAGTTTTATTTATTTATTAATTTTTTTTTTTTTTTGGGGGGGGGGTAAATAAAAATGGATCACATTTAATTTCTAATATACTGAAACCGTGATTTTGTTTATTACTTAATCCAGTTATTCTGCTGTATTTTCAAACTATCTAATGTCTGACTGAGAGGTTTTCCTGCACTTAACACAGTTCTCAGTTCTCAGTTCCCAACCAGAATCAGTTAACATCTATGCTGCACTGGGAGGGTAAAAATCTATGACACAAGGTTCATCACAAGCTATTCCAGAATATTGACTGGAGGATTGGATCGTTTTCAATTAAGAAAACGTTCAAGGATCACTTCCTTGAAATTCAGTATAATTGAGGCTCAATGTAACAGCAGAAAACATTGCCATGTTATCAGTTATACAAGTGATACTTAATTAAATGGAGATAAGTGAAAGTGATATGGATTTTATATTCAATGCTTTGGAACATTTTCTACGCATTTTGTAAAAGATTATGTCTGTCAGATGGTATCGCATGTATCAAGTTGGCAATGAAGTTACATATTCTTGTGATACATGATAAAATGATAAAATGAATGTTAGGTTTGTTCAAAGACATTATTTTTCAACATAATAATTGAAAAGCTTTATCAAGATTTCAAGGCACCACCATGCCAAACCAGAGGAGGAAAGATTGTAAACTGTCATGTTTTTGGCAGAACTTCTGGTACAAGTTAGAACTGGTGCACCATTTTAGAAGCATTTTATATCAGTGTTATTTTTACCAGGACACTTACAATGTACATGCTGTGTGACAAAAATACAAGAAGTATATTTCAAGTCTTGGAATACTTTTTGTATTTGTGAAAATTAGAAAAAAACCTACCTGCATGATGCAATGTACGGTATGATGATATAGGTATTATTAAAAAGCACTCCATTTAAAAAGGGGTTGAGCTAAGCCATTCCGGAACAACCACCATTAAGATGAGAAAATACAATCCCATAAAGACCAAAGAGAAAAAAAAGACACTTATATGTAAAATCAAATATCTGCAAATTTTGAACTTCAATCATCACATTCAACAAGTGAAAGCTGACACATTGCACATTTATCAGAAAGAAAAAAAAACAGATGGAAAATGATCATCATTTTGTCTGTAATCAGTTATCTAGCTCTACATGTATTTTGCAGTCTGGTAAAGGTTTCTAAAACCTGGCTGGTCAAAACAAACATAGCAGCATTCAAGAATCATAAATATTTGTTCCAAATTTTGGGAGTTTTTGTCTGATTGCAATTCTCCTGTAATCTCCGAATTTAAAAGTCTTCAGCAGGGAGCTAGAACTAAAACAATTTTTATTTCAAACTGAATTAGGAATAATTTTTATAATTCAATATTCTTGAGAATATAAAAAGTAACATTTCAAAGCAGTAAATCAAATTATCATTATTACAGTAGGAAAGGGTTGTGAAGACAAGATCTGCATTTTACATCTACCAAGGAAACTCATATATATATCCCTGTATCCATTTTTTTCTTTTTTTGCACTCCAACTTGTTTTTTCAGCCACACTCACACATTAAATGGCCTAAAAAGCTGTTACTTGGGAATTGAGCCTAATGGTAGAGGTTATCACTTGTGACATGACTTTGCGTGATACGTTAATTAACTAATGAGAAGTCACTTTCAATTCCCATGAAAATAATGAAAACAAAAGTTCTACCACACACTTGAGATTTGCCCTACAGAAAGGTTTTCTGGCCTTTTAAGCTTTACGTATTCCACCGACTCAACACAAGGGAACTTACAACATCACGTTTTTTTTTTTTTATGACTCACAGTCTAAATGGCAAATGGCGTAAAGAGAAAACCCACTGAGACATGCTAAATGCAAAAGTATGAAATATAATGTAAATAACGAAACTGCATAGTGGACTCACCACACTCGCACTTTGATTCTGTCAGACGAATTATGGCACTCACTGGAAAAGATGGGGAAAAATAAGTAAAAATTTATCTAAGTTCCACAAACGTGCAGAAATGGGGATGGAGTCTCGTAAGAATACTGGTGTGCACTGTGCTATCTGACATAGTAACTGTTGTTGTCTGTGTTAACATGCTGTACGGTAATGTGCCAAGCATTTCGACGGGCCCAGTCAATCCGACCACAAAAATTATTTTATAAAATTAATTTTTCTGGACTCAAACAATTAGTCCATACGTCAAAATCATGGGACAGAATTTTTTTCTTGTTCCGATTGTTCGACCACATCGTCGACAAGACTCGGTAAATTTTCAAGCCAGTGAAATAGACGCTGCATGCCTCGGCCCTTTGTCAATTGTTGTCCTTTCAATAGCTCTCGTCAATGAGCAAGAAACAATTAACTGAAGATCTTATCTGGAAGCATGACGTACCTGTCTTTTCCTTTGTCCCCGATGACAATAATAGTGCTTATAGACATACAAATTTTGCTATTAAGCAGACTTGCCCTCGCTGACTGATTCATCACGCCCGTAACTGGGGAGGGGGGGGGGGGGGTTAAAAAAAGGTCTATTCTGGATGAAACCAAAAATCGACAGTGGGTAGAATACGTCGTAAACACCTTCATATAGACCATATATCGCGTTTGCTAGCAATAAAAAGTTTGGGAAGAATAAGCAATTTATTTTCAAGTTCGATTGAAATATATATGCAGATGGGGAAACGTTCTTGAAGTCAACACCGCAAGATCTTACATTTACTACAATCAACCGAAAGATCAGCGGGATCGACCGCCCAGACTTCTTGGCGCCAAATACCACGCGCTGTCAAAATCTGACGAACACGTGTTGCTGTTCACCTACATGGATAACTGATTTGTCAACAATAAAAATGACGTCTTCCTTAACTCCATGGGAGCTTCATAGAGAGTTCCACTGGGTATTTACGTTACCTGTGAGTCACTTTCTATTTCCCCAGATGCATGAAGTGTTGATAATATTCAGCGTAATCCACGACGAACTCCATTCCTGTGACCCCCTCCCCCAAAATGGGACCGTCTTCATTAACATGTGGTTTGCGCTATGCTGGAGCAGACCAGATAAAACCAGACTCTCATTTCTGCATGTGCTCATTTCTCACGTCAAATTATAAATGCACCTGTTTTGTGAAAATTATGGCAAGTAAATGCTTTTTTACGTTCGGGTTGTATCAGTGGGGTTTTCAATATGCACCGTGGTTTGTGCACAGCGAGAGTATATAAGTGAGAAAATCGGAAGAATGCCAGCAAAATACTGTATGTCTATCGGCACAGGTACGCTTCGTATTTTGCCTTTTCTCAATATGATTTTATATGACATGCTTTTTAAAAAATAAAATACTTAATAGTAATTTGAAGTTATTACTGATTTCCGTTTGAGTACCAGTTGGTATTCTTTGATACGGGTGATTGAATTTTCTTCGGAAGTACGTACGTCTACGCCTCGACGCTGAGCAAGCCTTGCGGGTTGAAAACAACTGATCTCAGACTGGTAAAAAATTTCAATTCGGTTGACTTCAGTTGTCATATTAAAATTCAAATAGGGCGTACGTAGATCACATAACTAGTTTAAGCCCACTTAAGCTACCGGTTTCAAATAGAAGTGACCGGCCTTTGTTTACAACACCTGTCTCCGGGGAAATACTCGTCCCACTTGTGAAGCGCATCATGAAAGTGATCGTAGGTGAGGGAAATATATAATTAAAAATTATAATTGTCGTCTTTTTTAATGTTAAGTAATGTTAGCACATATTGTACACAGCAAAATAAGATATCATGAGGATAAAACATGCCTGAAACACATGTTAGGCGAAAATTGCGGCTTATCTTGCGTAACACTTCCGGTAAAATGCAATACTTCCGGAAAGATGGACGTTTTGGCAGATGCCCCTAACAATCCGACGATATCAAAGGTTTCCATTTGCTGTATTTTAATCAATTCGACCAAACTGACATTTCCATGAAATTAATTAATTAATCTTGGTCGAATTGTTTGGCATATTACCGTATGTACAATTAAAGATAATAAAATATGCATTTTATAACAGATGTTTTTAATAGTTTGTACACATAATCAACAAAATATCTGATGTGATGAACTACATGTATGTGCATTAAACTGCTATTAGATATAAGACTATATTTGTTCCCGTTTACATAAAAAAATACATATTTAAAGTCAAGTAATCTTATGGAAAGCCCACTCACAAATAAAACTTCTCTCCCCAAACTGGATTCAGATCTTGGGGGACAGTTTTGGTCCTTTTCTTGGTCTTGCCTACTTGCACAGTGACATAAGGGTCACTGGTTCCTGTCTTGTCTTTGGGGGTCAAGCCTTGTGCACAGATCACTAAGCAGAAAAGATAAAGAAATGCCTTTTTTCAAAAATCCGCAGTCAATAAAGCTTTGATCACAATTCAAAATGAGCTCCTCTATACCAAAATCTTAACTGTTTACAATGCACTTTTTTATTGTCATAAATAAAAGAACATATTTTATTCCTAAAGCATGAGTGCTATTCCTTTGTATCCTTTAAAACTAAACCAAACCCTTTCTTCTATATCTGCACAAAATAGAAGTTGAAAGCAATCAATTGTGAGGTGAATATATTTCATTCCCAACCCTGTTTCAACTGGCACTTAATGTTACCACTACACATATACTGAGAAATTAACAACAGCCCTTCTACTTTCTTATATTTTTCAAAAAATAATTACTTAGGCTAATATTTGCAACAAATTATATTCATTTTGTATAGAAATAAATTAATATAGTATAAGCAAGGGGAAAAGTCACAAAGCTTGATTGCATTATTCAAAATAGCTGCAAAACCTTAATTCCAAAATATCAAATTCCAGAACCTCCAACACATTCAATCACCTTCCACAACCATACCCTGAATATGACCAGGCAAGCCAATACCCATAAATGACCTTCTAAAAGCACCTTCTGTACCATTTGTACGGAATTGTACCAAAATTATGGACTCGGTATCTTTACTTCTCATTACATGAGCTCATATTGTGGGTTATCTTTACAAAGGATTTCTACAAATTTTTTTGATAATACATCAAATTGAATATCACTGCTCTGCCAAGGCAATGGCAGGTTGCACATGAACACCAAGTGTCAGTAAAGGGTTCTACGTTTCATAAAGCAATTAAGCCTTCCATCACTGTTTAAAGCAACATTCATCAAGCTATCCCAGTTTGAAATAGCAAAAAAAAAAAAAAAAAAAAAATCACTGCAGATGTGACAGCCGTTATTCCAAATCAAGATATGGGTTCTACATTCCCAGGGTTATTCAATAAAAGAAAAGAAATCAAACAGCATAAAACATGATTAGTCCTTTCACCAGTGATGCAGAAATTATCTTGGCATAGCCAGCACCTGTAAAAATGAGAGGTGGTAAAGCATGCTAGTAAAAAGTGTCTCCCTTCTCCGTGCTATGAACCTCGCCTCCAGCCTAGGAGTACCTGTGATAACAATCTTAGCTGACCACTTGCTGGTGCCATCTTCCAGGAGCCGCTTTTCCACCGCTTCCATCTGGGCGTCATGGAGATTGCACTCCACTCTAAATACTACCCTATAAAAGCAGGCAAACTTTTCTGCTATAACAATTGTACATAAGACGGAGTGGTTCTCTAGTTATTGGTGGGCTCTTGCACCAATTTCCTTTCCGGCTGGTGGCATTTTGGACCACCCTTCTGTGATCTCTCAATGGCTGCTAGCTTGGAGAGTGATCTGCAATGACTTGGGCACACTGCCCGACCAATCACTGCAGTTCTAGCATAACCAGACCTAAAACTAACCAATCATATGAGTTGGTTCACACATACAAGAAAGGTTATCAACCCTGACATACCTTTGATGGCAATTTTGGCTGACCATTTGGAAGTACCATCAAGCACACTTTGCTTCACCGACTTCATGTGCCCTCCATGGGACTTTTTATCTACTCCAAATACTTGTCTGCATGGGACGGGTGGGTAGCAAAGGATGAAATAGGTTAGTTCAAACAATGCAATGCTAACTACAGATTTCAAACAAAGGCCATGTTCTCGAGAAGAGGTTGCATTCTAATTTGGTTCCATGCAAAGTGGATTTTTCATGCTGGGAAATAATTTTTATGCAATTTTCAATAAATATTTTCTCACGAAGAAACCTCTCTCTGAACCAAGTCTTTGCCCATTTTATGCCTTGTGCATGGCTTGAAATTCAGCACCCATTTTCTTCAGCTGTTAATATAAAACCAGCAGTAAAAGCATTTAATGTAACTCTATCAAACTGAAGCTGAACCATATAAACTTTCGAAATTATGAAGATAACGTAGCATGTAAACTCTTTATCAATTATAAAAAAAATATTTGCTGTGACACATCTGTAAAACCAACACTGAAATAATCTTGAGTTATAAGTGAAATGTTTGATGTGAAATTATAAAGGCTAAGCTTACATGACAATCTCACAGATAGTTGAAAATAACTGACGCTCGATAATGCTTTTTTTAAACTATTTCTTTGCAAATAGGCAGCATTTTTCAAAGGACTCTCCACACAATCGAGATTAAAGAAATATACCTGAAATATACCCAAATCATTCAATCTTCTCCTCAAAAACTTTGTCAATATTTACATATTAAAAATTTCAGCTGTTTTAAAGTACAGTAAATATGCTGTCATGTAAGCAAAGCTCACAATTTTCACTGCTTTCATAACATACACAGTGCAACTTACTTATAAACATAATGGAAAGCAAGAGTTATTAACAACAGAAAAATTTACTGCTTCAAAATTCTTTTCATTATAAAGCAAAAGTGTCAAATAAATTCCATTGACAGTGTGGTGCAGGAACACAATACATGTTATCATTTATTAAGCAAAACAGCAAATAATCCTCATCAATCAAATATTTAAGCATCAGATGAACTTTATATTTCAGCAAATTCTTTGGCATGCACACATCCACTGTTGACCAAAAAAATTTCTCCTACCTAATCAACTCAAATATATCTGGCTTATTCTTCTCCCTCTGCTTCATTCTGTCCTTCATTGCCATGATAATATTTTGAGTCTTGTCTTCAGCACCATGTTTTGAGCTTTTCTCAGCTGCCCCTATAAATTAGAAATTAAAATTTATGGCATCATAAATGACATGGCCATACTTAAATACCTATTTCTCTTTTAAAGAATACAAATGTTGTTTTATTTCCAATGAAAAATTACAAAAATTTCAAAGAGAGACAATTAAAGGTATACCCAAAACTGCATAATATTATCAGAGCTAAATACCTGACCACCAAATCAATGCACTTCTACGCACCAGTCCCTGTTACAAAGAAATCTAAAAGCATTCATTATAAATCATCTGATAATCCAAACATATCTTTATGATTCCCTCACGATCATAAACAGACAATAACAGATCCCCACAGCTTACTTTGCAGGCAGTCTGCATTCAACAGGTCCTTGCACTTCTCATGGCATTTGACCCCGCATTCCGTGCACCGCACCCCCTGCCTGGCTAGCCCCCACAGCAGACCCTCACACTCAAAGCAATAGGTCGGGGAGGTGGCGGACCACACCACAAAGTTGTGAGGCCTGGTGCTGGAGATGGGGTAGATCAGGGCCTGGAGGGTCTTCTTGTACACATGCATTTTCTGGAATAACAATATTCCATAATGCATATGTGTTAAAGCAGATTTGGTTGATTTAACATGAAAAATATCTGATCAGTTTCAGTTCCTGATTAAGTGATTTATTGATAATCTCATGTCATGGGCTGTTACTGTAAATACATTATATAAAGAGTTTAAAATTGAATGTGGAATGCAATTTACTCTTAAACGATCTAATCGACTATCACTGCAAATAAATTTTTAATAAAAAACCAAAATTGTTCTTATTAAGAGTGATATTGCTGTAACACCCAATATCACACATACTAGATCAATACTGCAACATATCAAAGGCATACACTGGAAAGCAATTTGGAACCTGACCAACTTACCAACTCTTCGTCATTTAGTGACTGCCTGGCCACCATTGCTGAAGGTCCTCCTACCCGCTTATTTGCAGCCATGGTCTAGAAACAATATTGTAAATTATTACATTTACAGCAAGAGCTCATGCTATTTTACATTGTTTTCTTTACAGTCATATTATTAAGAAAACGTCTGAATGTGATACTCCATATCAGTACTAGAGAGATATTAATTATTTGCTACAAAATTCCTGCTACAAAATGAAAAGCAATTTGGTGAACAGGCACTTGGTCAATTTATCCACCTACAGTACTAGTGGATGTAACAAGTGTAAACCTGTGGGAGGAAAAAAACACTGAACTTCGTAATTCATTACATCATTTATAATGATCTAACTTGAGATAGTCTAGCAGTTAAGACCTGATGCCATAATCCAATTAGCAAACCAAGATTCAAAAAGGCACAACATCTAAGTGAATCAAAATTGATTGAAAAATTGCATGCAAAGGGGTTGAATAAGAATCATATCCATAGACAGATTAAGTACATCACAGTAGAAAGGATTGATTAGGAAAAAAACCATGTAACAATTTCTCGAAGGTGAGTGCTGTCGTCAGCCTTTGTCATGTCATATCTTCATGTTAATGCTAAAAATGTTACGGAAATGGAGTTGAATCAAAAGAAATAAGTAGTCTACCATGCAACACCATGTACTTTTAGATCTAACAAGAGGCAAAATTTCTGGTAGTTGGTTTTCTTAAGTTTTATCTTTAATCAAACGTCAAAAAATAATAACAAGAAAAAAAAAAACACATACAAGTTGTTCTTTAAAGAGTATCAAAAATGTAGAAAAGAGAAAGAGAGATGTTCAAACCCATCTGACTCTGAGAACTTTATGAAAGGATATTCAGTAACATAACCACAGAATTCAGAATGAAAACTAAGAAACACTGAAGTAAAATATGGGAACACTCTAGTTCTGGTACCTGCATGACCTGGTGTCGGCATAAGTAGATATAAAAAATGTACAGTGAAAACTCACAATCTCAACTCTTTTAAAATCTTATTGAACATTTTTACTAAATTTACAAACATTCTAACATGCTGCACACTAATTATACTACTAAAAATATCTAACTATATATTTTACAATTTTCGTCTGTCATATATTAAGCTTTTATGTACATAAGGTAAAAGTACACTCTAAGCCAAACTACTTTAAACAGTACAAGGGTTGGAAATACCTTTCACTACAAGTTACTATTTTATGTTAGCTATCTTAATTCTAACATCACAAAAATCTATGCAAACCATGTTATTTGTACATGTGGCACAATAAATAACAAATCTCAAAATATGGCATCAATCCTAAACACTCTGATTCACATCAACTAAAATGATAAAATTCATAACAAAAAATAATAGACTTAAAATATGGTGATTTTTGTGCAGTTTACTTCAAAGTGTGAGGAATCGTTTCATGATACATGTATGCCCCATTCATACCACGCAGCTTTTCACCAATAACCTGCACACAAGTGCCAATGCATGTCCCAAGGCAATCAACACCTTTATACATGTGCCTTCTGAATAAAAATTATCACAATTAAAAAAAAAACCCTGCCAGATTATCAATGAAAAATTTATTGGTCCTGTTCAGTGACATTACCATTTGGGTTTTTGTACAACATAATGCAGTCTGCAATGTAAATTAATTCGAATTGAACTGACATTGGGACAGATTAACTTGTGTGTACACGTTCCTAGGAAAAAAAATTCTGGATCCTTGATTGCACTGAGAATTGAATTCCTGAGGGAAATATAACAGCCCATCAGGCCTCAGTGCACGATCCAGCTGAGGTTACTATGGCTCCGTTGTTGCAGTGGTATGAATGGAGATTCAATGCAAAGAAAACTCAGGAAAAAAAAGAACATGGAAAAAAAAGAGGCAGCAAAACTGCCATATGAACAGACAAGATAATCAGACAAAAAAAAAACAAAACATCCAAATAGTTTTAATTTCGACCACTAGGTGAAAAGTTGTTGGTGGTGCCACTGCACTGTAGTACATAGTACACTCAAGTCATCATGTTCTGGTGTTTCAAAATAACCACTGGTCTTGGATTTCAGGGGGGGTGACAGGGCATTGTTTGGATAACATTTTATTTTTATGTTTGGATGAAATAACTGATTTCAGCAAAGGCCTTTTCATCTGCAAAAACGTTAGGTGTTACGTTTCACTCATTACAGCTAATTTAGGTGGTGATGTCTCAAAATGAAAGGAGTGGCAATCAGGAGATAATAAAAGACATCTCTCAGTACTTTTCACATGATGGACAAAATGGGTATGGCATATGTCCAAACACCTCTGTGTCTGTACATAAAAAGAGTTAGTCTATTCTATCCTGATGAACAACTGCAATAATAGCCTAGCTGACTGCCATGTCAGTCATAAAAAAACAACTGGAAAATATTGCAAGTTACAGAATGTTCTAGATAGATTCTGAGTGTCAAAAAAGAGTGTTTCTAAGATATTGAATTGATCAGAAGTAAATAAAAAAATCACATCTTTTGCTGTTAGAGAGAAGAATGTACAGGTAGTTCAAGCCACTTGAGTGAGAATGGTCAAAATGGTCAACATTTTCAACATTAAAAATACCTGCATAACCTGTTTGAATGCAAAACATACAAGCAGTTTATTACAGAGGGATTCATTCACCAAGCCTTTAAACTTTAATGTTATAACTCTCAGTGTACCAGTTATTTAACTTTACTTAATAAAGGACTAAAAAAATCATTATATTTATATAAAAAATGATGAATTAAAAACTTGTTTGATATATGTGCAATTTTGCATTCCTGAATTTCTCTGTTAATTGGCTTCTCCATCATAAAATCATTGCTACATTGTAATTCCACTTATGGTAGATTATCATTGAAATGACAAAGAACATATTATATGATGGGCAACATGAAAAATTGATTTCTTGGCTGTGAAATAACAAAAGTGACAGTGCGTCAGTTGGTTGTTTGACCTCCTATTGGTGACTAGATACACAAATCTGGGGTGCTATTGGCAGATGGAAGTAAAAGTAACTTACAGTGCAAAACATGTTTGGCTTTCTAAGAGGCTGTAAAAAGGGACAGACAAAAATCAATGACCATATTTCCTAAGCACTTTTGTGTTTCTCTTACCACACCTCTATAAAAAAAATCTTTAATTGATGGCTGTATGTTATCCACATAAAATGCCCACAGCGTTGATACAATGGAACAACCTATCTTTACAATGCATGCAAAAACCATTGCAAACCGCAGCACCATTGGCATGGCCCTGTTAAACACCTCCAGGCTAACCCACGTAATTAAATATGTGCTTCATCCCTCCTTATCCAACTATGATAATGAAAATCAATCTCTTCTTTTACTTGTACCGTTAAGCTCTAAAGAGATCTTATTTTGCTGTTTAATAAATCATTACACAGTTTAAAAAAATGTTTGAAGTTTAAATATTTGTTGAAGTATTTTTAGACTTTACAGATGTAAACCTTCCTGTTAAGATGTAAACCCATCTGTTAGAGAAGTGAACCTTCCTGCAAAATACTTACCAATTCACTGACGAGTGGAATGGACTTCTTCCTTGGCGTTATGTCCGGCATGCTGTTAATACTTGTATAAAATGGATTGTGTTCGGGTGGTCTGAATGTAAACATAAAAATAATGACACTATTATCTTAACTATTCTTTTAAATACTCTTTTACCAATTAAAAACAAGAGTAAACCAACAGGCTGTGCAAAGCTTCACTGTATGTTTTCAAACACTTATCTCACTCACAGTTCTTGATACAACTATATATTATTTAATTAATGCATTTATTAAAGTCTAATATTTAAAAAATTTTCCTTTTTTTTTCAATACTGCTGAAGTAAATATTTAAGAAAATGTGTTCAATAAAACAAATACTTTGTAAAATGGTGATACAATTCACATTTTCACCATATTGCAGCCATAAACATCTGTTGTGAAACAACAATCCTAACCCCTGACAATGTAGTTTGGTTTCACCATGGCATATCATAATGAAGGACCACTTAAATGGCAAGAAAAGCCACTTAAAAACAATACTCAAACCTTTCAATAATACAGACACCTAATACCTGTAAACCACTGGAAAAGATGGCAAGGTTTCTTTTACAAAGATGAAACAATTATCATGCCACTTTCATAGGTTTTGCGTAGGGGATGGTTTTACTGCGTCAATGATTCTAACACATCACTTTCTGCAATATTCAGAATTAAAAGCTTTTCTTTAATATTGCCCAAAAATAGTACTCCATCTGAGTGTACCTCTGACTATAATAATGCAGCTCTCAATGGGAAAGGATTAGGACAGTCCCAGCAGGAGCCAATATTTCTCTAATTCTCCTGGCAAGATATCACCATTAACACTTGCAAGGCTCTGGGAGACGTGAATGAGGACGAATGAAAGTTTCACTGCATATACAGGATCAATGCTGCAATGCAGAACAAATTGCTCAAAAGCAGGTATTATATGATATGATATGACAGAACATCACTTCCTTTTGATCACCGATAAAATAAATTGATAATGCAAATGTGTTACCAAGGCAACCAAGATTAAAGCGGCTCTATGATGGCGCTAACTATTTCACCGTGGATCAGGACAACAATGTGTTAACGGCTAAATAGCGTGCATCTGCTCTGATAAGTGAGTAACAGTTTGGAGGTGATCAACCAGCATCTGTTTGCATGGAAATTGTCATTGTTTTCCACCACTTGCAGGCCATTTCCTCTAGAATCAATACAAATTCAATGTTAGACTGTTCCCATTGTGATCAGCAGATGACTGGGGCAGCCCCACTTGCAGCTATATATGTACAGGGCTTAAAGTGCATTGTTAAAAACAACTCGCAAAATTATTTCTCCTCAGCTAGATTATTGATCTCTAGCAGTTGATAACACTTTTATAAAAGGCCATTTTCTTAATTTTGCCTTTTAACCTTGAATAACAAAAGTTTTTCCATCCCCTTGAAATATATTCAGTACAATAACTCATCCTTCTGAAAGTCTATCCATCAGCATAATCTAATCTATTAAAAGTGGCCACTTCAAATTCTTAAGTTACATTATGGTTACTGTTTCTGCAACTACTTGAATGTTAGAATTTGAGTTCATTATTCTATTAATTTCTTACATATATAATTCAAACGATTCCATTTAAAACAACAATTTACATTTTTGTAAAAATGGTTACAGTTTTATAAACCCAAAGCTAGCCTTCACCTTGAAATTCTACTGAAAATCATTCACAGAAGCAAAAGGTTTGCAGTTTCTGGTTATGCAAGCAGACACTGACTTTTCAAACTTGGATTATCCGAAATAAAGGATAATGAATAATACAGAGTCATTAAGACCATGTTTACATATATGAAGGTCTGAATGCATTCTTGTTACAGTACTGTTCTCTGTAGATCCTCTGTAACAGATTGCTATACGTTCTGTAGCCTTTGTATCCCACATTGATTGCAATAGGTTAGAACTGCAAAACTGAGCCATTATCTGTATACTCAACATGATATAATAAAAATCAAAGGGCATCATCTGAGATGAGCTAAAAAAGTGGCTGACTGCACTGTGTGACATTGCACACAAGACTAGCACAGGTGTGAAAATCTGTCTGAAGTGGGGCTCACTTTGAAGTGATAAGAGTGAAAATGTATGCTCTGGTAATGTCGCCTTAGAAAGCATTACAAAAGTGACACACAAAACAGATTGTAATTTAACAGAACCTAAGAGAAAAACGTCTAAAAATTATCAGCTGATATATTCTGTTGACTCAGCATTTATTTGTTGCAACAACGTATTAGTTAGTCTGCTGTTATTTCCGTCCTTACTCCCTTCCAAATCCTGTTCAATCTCACCAAATTTCACGCTAATTCACAAGACTTTGGGCTATCTCAGACGATGTCCATTGGGTCATTCTCTGATCATGATATCATTATGATAGCAGAACTACACTTGGACAAGAAACCAACAAGGTCAATCGCCTTGTATTGATCTGACATACTAGAGACAAACAGGTCTATACATGAATCAATAGAAGTTGACACTACGTACGACCCCCGTACAGTAACCCATTCTTACTTTTTTTTTTTATTGAACACCATGTAAAAGAAATTTAAAAAATGAGGCTGTATGGCCCAGATCAATGTTTAAGTTGAACCTGGTTTGATTAGGTATTTGGCGTAACTTACCCTCCATTAGACTGTGGGTACCACCCTCGGTGGTCATCATCCATGTCACCATTCTCCATCCCCACCGGACGCTGAAGATAGACAAAAATTGAATTATTGGCAGGTACGTTAAGTGACATAATATCATTGTAACCTCATGAATAATTTCTGTGTACCCATTACATGAAATGGCAATGAACCAACAGCTCACATAGCAAACAAAACCTCATTAACACAACTTATAGACCAACAATGGTTTACAGTACTGTAAATATAGACAATGAAAGTGAAATGGGGTAATATCGATACACAGTAAAACATATATAATATATCAAATAAAAAATAGGTATACATATTCAACCAGGCATAGTCATGTTTAAGGTAATAATTCTGGCAAGAGACAAAATCAATTTTCAGTAATTTAAAGCTTGTCTGCATTGCATGTGCAAATAGAACTTTCCTACCTCCAGGAGGGCAATAGTAATGACAGAAAAAATCTATTGTCCTAGTAAATCTATTATTTACTTGTGGATTACTTGTGGAAACCCAGATCTATTTTCTTTGAATGTTAGTATCCTACAAAGATGTTTCAATTCCCATAAAGTATTCATTTGATATCGAGTAAGAAAATAAATGACGCACTCCAGGAAATCTGCAAAAAAACCTGGTCAATGATATTTTCTATAGGGTAGCAGATTGAAGTTACTGACTTAACAATACATGTGCTATGAGCCAAAAAAGTACACATTAAGTTAACATTTTTGTTTTTTTAGAACAAAAAGACATTAAACACATGGTGGATTAAAAAAAAACTTACAAAAAATGAACAAATGTACATAAATCTCTTTTTTTTTTTACTTAATTTTTTTTCTTGGGGGGGGGGGGGTACTTTTTCTAAATCCATGGTATCAAGGTGTTTAAAGTAATTACCATGTAAATTAGTAAAAAAAAAAAAAAAAAAAAAAAAAAAAAAAAAAAAAAAAAAGATCAGAATTTTACTGAGAAAAATTTTGTGACACAGGCAAAACAAGATATGGGATTATGTATAATTCTAGGTTCAAAAATTATGTTAAATAAGTTAATAGGCAGAGATTGTTGCAAGGGAAACCAGTTTCCAGTATATCCTCCTGAGAGGGGGAGAGGCTTTTAGAACAATAATGAGGTGTTACATGTTGTAGAAAAAGTAAAAAAGATCAAATCTGGAAATCTGGATTCCTCTAACAAACAGGTACTGCAAAGTTGAAAGAATAAAAAGTGTCAAATATCTCTGGAAGCGACATTGATTTTATAAAAAATAAAGCTAGCTACTATTTACAATTGCAGTTCATAAAATGAACCATCCATTAATTTTGACTACATCAAAAATACAAGTCAATTCTATCAACACAGACACAATTATCAGTGATTTCCTCTATTTCCTGCAGCCATGCTGAAATACACAGGGAATGAAATATACATAAGACATACTGGAAAGCTCCCTAATGAAACATGCTCCAAAATATACTTCTATAATCCTTCATTAAACAGATTATCTTCAATGTAATCTAATGTGCAAACAGCATTATAAGGCTTCAAAAACTTTTATAAGCTTTTTTCAGCTCTTTAGCATGTTTCTCACCACATAAATACACAATAGGCATTTTAGTTCACATCATCATCCCATAACACCATTAGTCATGACTTATTAAATACTCTTCATTTAGACTCCGTTGTTTACGGCCGGGGGGGGGGCATTTCAATTAAATAACCTTAAAAAGCCATTCAAGTGCTTTTAAAAGATGAAATATTCTGACCTGTTCTGTTCTAGTCTTTTAGATAATGTGCTATCAATAATCAAAATAATCAAATCGGATAAGAATTTTAAGACTCCACAGTCCAACACTACTGCAGATCTCATTATATTACTTTACAACAATTCTGATCTAGAAACTAAAACTATAAAAATCTATATCTAGTAAAAGCTTTGATATGGCTGTTATTTGATTTTACAAAAAACCACTGATGGTCACTTTGGATTTTTGCCCCCAAAATCAATTTACCAAAGGTACAATCTAGGCATCTGGCAGGGTTATTATCAAATTATAATATGGTGACTTTTCTAAAAAAGTAATCATAAAACATCTGCATTCCCACAAAAATAAGGCTTAGACAAAATTAACTTTCTGCCAACTACTGTATCAATATTGTCATTACAATTTTGAACTGGCATCAACTTTGCAACAAATTATTTGGAATTCTTTTAATGAGACGTTGACTCTTTTAAAAGCTATACTGAGACAGCGTGGCTGCTACTGAAAGCCAAACATACAAACACATAATACAAATCCTCTGCTGGGGTAGTTTATCAGTGATGACAATTGCATCACCAGCATTCTTTTGTATTGGTCCAAACAATATGTAATCTGTGAAGGGGCAAAATTCAATAATACAGGCCTTGATCAACATGCTTCACAATAGGTAAAAATCAATCAATGACAACAGTTCAAACCCTAATTCATGATCTTAACCCAAGGCAGAGGGGTCACAACTCAAGAACAAAAGTATTTGATTTTGATATTTGTCAACAGCTGGCTGGAGCCAAGAAAATGTCCCAGGGCGTAACCTCTATTGGATTTCCATTAATATTTAGGTCAATTTATATTGATTTATTTGCAGAGTCCACCCTGTCATGGTACAGTGGACAGAAGCCAGCATAGATCATTGGTTTAATCCGATGTTGTTTTCTATCACTCTGATAAATATACCTCTTAATGATCTTTTGGACTGAAACCAATATGTTCAATTCAAACAGAAACAAATGTGCGTGTGTTCGCACTTGCATACGTGCTCACATATGTGTGTGTGTGTGGGAGGGGGGGGGGGGATTCAGTTAATAGATCACACTCGCCTAAAAGATTAATGGTACTTTTAGCCAAAATTATGATGACAATCAAATGTCATAAATAAATAAGAATAAACAAAAAAATCCTCCTGCATAAAAAAGCCCAGTCATCTAAAGACAATTACATTTATAAATCACATAAATTTTGTTAAAAAAGTGAACTTATCTGACAAATATTTCAATACTTCTTCAGGATAAATAATATTTGATACACTCTCCTATCAGCCCTTATCCAGTTCTACAATTAAGTCACAGAAGACATGATATAATTATTAATGGCATTACTTCCAATATAGTAGCTTACACATATTCAACGTGAAACATTTATTGTCAAGTCCTGTTACATTAGCTAAGTGGTATTAACTTGCTTGTGACCATCTGATACGAGTTGATGAACAGAAAATTTGATATAATATAATTTATTGGGATTCAAATCAAGTGCGAACCTACCATGTGGTCAGAAGATCAATACAGTTTGGTGCAATCATAACTGATTTCAATACATTCAAGGTTCACTTCATGTCTAATTTTTCATAGCTTAACTTGCTAGGTGCCATCTCAGCAGACTGTATGATTATGATTTTTAATTACAAGGAGCCAATCTAATCTATCTGTTGTCCTGCCCACAACAACTAAGTCACCTGCTAAAACCAGCAATGTAAAACATCACATTCATACCACCTGCTGTGATGATATATACTAAAGAGGCATGACCAGATTAGTAATGCATCTTTAGCATACAACAGGGATTTCAATCTCTATGAGACATCGTGTACCTACACGCATAAGGCTAAAATGATATATCATATGAAGTGAAAAATTTACATCTGACACTTTCTAGATTTCTAAGTACCCTTACATTACCAGGAAACAATAAATAAATAAATAAATAAATAAATAAATAAATAAATAAATAAATAAACAGGTCGGAGCCCTTAAATATTTCCAGATTGGTTCCTATAGTTCATATCCTGTACAATTTCATCTTTATCATTCAAATATTTGCACTAAAACTGGCCCAAACTATATTATTTGTAGCATATTTTCCCATTTTGCCTTTCAAAAAAAACTGAACCTTGAAAATGTAACATACAGAGAACATGCTTGGCTGCATACTGAAAAAAAAGTGTTGCTAAAAGAACACTCTTTGATCTATGTAGACAGCACAGGTTTATAAATATGGATATGAGATGGTTTCCACAATACATTGGAATTATTAATTATGGCAGCTTTTTTATATAGCCTATTCATCAGTGACAGCACATATAAGTCATTAAGCTCTACTATAATAAGCATTACCTTTTATTTGATTCTTCAGAAGTTATCAAAATTTAATTCCCATCCAATTGCAAATTCCCAGACTTCCATGAACTTAATCATTCTCATTAAATATTTCATTGGGGCAATATACCATTTCAGATTGAGTCTCTGCTTCAGGGCTTGTTTCATAAATGATTTGAATGCTACAGAAAATGGCATAGTTTCTGTTTCGAAACATTCTTCCAGATAACACATAATGAAAATCCCTTTCAAAACACTTTAATGAAGAAAAACAAATCAAAACATGCTTTTAGGTGCCTCTTAATAAGTTTGAGTCTTAACTTGGCATTCTACTTATTATAATAGCATAAATTAGTACATAACAATATCAGGATCAGTCTTTAAATGAATAGCTTACATAAATGACAGACAATACAACGATTGATCTTTCACATTTCTATACCTATTATTTCAGCAGATATTCTAATTAAAAATGTAGTGAGTTTCCACTCTTCCAAAACCAGACACAATCACTGATTATCTTAAGAGTTCGATAGAGTCAGCAAAGGTCCCAATAGAGTGAGCAAAGATCAAGATAACAAAACAAGACTTCACACATCACTGGTGTGCTGCCCTTCATGCACACAATTGCCAGGGATCAGTCTGGGTTTTGATTGATCCTTATTTCTATAAGATTAATAGAAAGCATTTTCATTAAGATTTTTCAACC
This sequence comes from Lingula anatina, assembly GCF_051362555.1. NCBI lineage: Eukaryota > Metazoa > Brachiopoda > Lingulata > Lingulida > Lingulidae > Lingula > Lingula anatina. The sequence continues at coordinate 25,024,327 of NC_141767.1, forward strand.
AAGTATGCCAATCAATGAATAGTTAAAGGACTTTCTTCGGTGTATTAAAGCATGGAGGTATAACTGTTATACTTCCATGATTAAAGGAAGCAATATCGAAGGAAGCGAAACCAATGAACAGCAGACATTTTAGATACCATGCACAATTGAGATTGCCATCTTTACAACAAATGCAAAGTGCCATCACTATTTTAGCCAATAAAGCAAGCTACTCATAATCTGTATTATTTAGTAGAATCAAGCACAAGTGTAGTGGGAATACATGATACCTAAAATATACGGTTTCAGAAACATTTGGGAATTTGGGGAATTAAACATGTCCTTGGTGGTAATAAACTAAACTAAAATCTAAAATACAAAAGACCTATTTTTTCTTAACAACCATATCTTAATATAAAATCAATAAGCCATACATTAATACAAATCAAGTAAAAGCCTGTTATAAATGGATATATTTTTAAGAAATTTAACATTCTTCTTGCTAAATATACAAGTAAAAAATGCCTTTAATAATTGGAAGATCTTAAGCTCTTTTCGGCATAACTCACCAACCATTCAAGATATCATCGCAAAATGTTAGGGGCTTAATTAAAATGAGAAGAAAAAGGCTATATTATAGATTTTTGATATTACATCTTGCTCCAGGTTGACTACCTCCTACTATACTGGAATCGAAACTATTGCAGAAAAGCTAAATTTCACAATTTTGATAAATTTGTTTTTTCCTACACAAAGTCATAACAATTGTACAGATAGCTAATTTGCTAACTAAAAAGAAGCATAAACCAAAAAAAATTTTTTTACCCTCAAAGTGCTGTCATTATGTCTTCAGTAAGACAGTGCAACAGGACGCTTAGGAATAGACAAATCCCATTTATCATTCTCTATGAATCACTTGTTTGTGGTAACAGTGCACTTATGTCTATCTAATAAACATATGTAATCATTTGACACACCTAAAATGCCCACAATGCTACTGACACTGCCTTATCATTATATCATCTTTGTTTAAAATATTCACTCAAAAAAAGAGACTAAAAACAAAAAATATCTAAAATTCATTCTTCATACATAACTATCAGTATTCTATTTTTTAATATCTAAAAAAAGTAAATGTATTTTTACAGAAGAAAAAAAATCCTTAAATTAATTGATTGCAAAATTATTAAAGTCAAGTATAGAATTTTAAATATACTTAAGGTGGATGGTACACTTAAGTTTTAAATTCTGCAGAATTCAGAAGTTAATGCTAGAACTGAGCTTGAAGGGATGATGGATTTATACAAAAACAATCTCTTAAGTGAGGGTTAAGATATTTCTTATTTTCCCAGATTGTTACAGAGCTATGGCAAGTATAAAAAAAGGAGGATCAAAGGTTGGTTACTTGGAGAAAAATACCTTTTACCTCAGGAAAAATGTTTTTTTTTTTTTCACAGAAATTCCTACACTGTACACCTTAAATTTTAATGGAGAGCTGAAGAGAAAAAATTGTTTGCAAATATAAGCTATTCAAGTTACACATATAAAAGACAACCGTACTTCAAAGTAAATGTAATAAGATTCAAAGAACCCGACTTAGTCACTTTTATTATAAATATTAAGAATCCCATCATTTTTGTTAATTGACATCTTAAAATATCCATCCTGCTTTACCATCCCATGTCCGAGAGATAGCACTTAGAAATTCCATTCCCAGCAATCCCAAAGGGGACACTTAACTCATCAAATGCTCAATATAGCTTGCTTACAGCTTTGACACGAAATAAGTGCTCTATATTTGATTAGACCAGTTGACGGTTCATTTAGTTTAAGCATGCAATCACCCGATGAAGCAGATCAAAACATATTACCTGCGCTCCATCTTCTGTATCTCCTAAATTAATCCTGGGAATTCCCTGGCCGCCATCTTTTAACAAGTCACCATTGACATCAGACATTGACAAGGTCCCGCTGTCATGGCTACCCTGACTGGACTCCGAAGCTTGCCGTGCTAGTTGTTGGGCATACTGGCGGTGAATCTTTGTCATTTTCTTAGGAGACAATCCAGGTATTATGCAGGGAAAGCCTGGACACAGTACTCCGTAATTGTTACCCATTTTGCCACTCACTTCAATTTGTCTTTAGATTATATCATGGCCACTGTACCATGTCCAGTTAGTCCTTTAAGTTTTGGAAGTCAACCGTCTTAACTTATCAATCAAAATCCATTCAGCGCAGCATCAATGATACATTGTATGTGCTGTAACAAGTACTTAACAGTCCTGATCATATGCTGGTTCTTTCAACTAAACTTTTTAGTTTGATTAAAAAACCAGAGCAATCCTGCCTGTGATGTTCTTCCATTTTAAATGACACCAAAGCAATATATCTACCACCAAAACAGAAACGTCCCATTCATTGCTATCCGGTTTCAAATTGATCAAACTCTAACACCACATCTAATGTAATACCATGCATTAAATGCTAGCACCGTTCTATAAAAGCAAATATATCCGTGCAATATGTACAGTCCATTTCGATCACTTTCCAAGGGTGCTATGTGGAAAACAGGATAGCAAGTTTACTGTGTATCATTACGTAAAAAAATAATAGGATCACTATTTTCTCACATCCTTTTGTTAAAACATTCCCACTGGGCTCCAGAGAATCAATACCCACAGTAAGCTCGAAGACCAGTTACCTTGGTTTTACTCCTTCCCTAATTTACTCGTAACTGAGAATCAATCCTCTTGGAAGTTATCTTGCTCTTTCGACTTCCCTAGCAATGTGGACACAGACTCCCTTTTTTAACTGATCACAGGGGAAAATATGCTGATTTTTCTTAAGAGCTTCCACTATAACAAGATGCCCTGGCATTATATCCTGGAATCTCTTCTAACAGAGATAAACTACTGGTCCAGTCCATGTCCAAGTCATGGGGGAGGATTTGCAAACAGAAAAAAAGCAGGCATCGGACTGGAAGTTCTCTTCAGGTGTTTGAGCTAGCTAGGTACCCCAGCAAAAGTTAGAAAATCAATGCCCCTTATTGATCCTCAATGGAATTAGCTGTTTCAGTACTTCAGAGGAACTGGTGGAAGGTGTGTTGTTTCCACATTGATTACTGAAAACTTACTCCACAATCCCATTGTTGTCTACTGGCCTGCTATTGTTGTTGTGCAAATAATACTGGCAAGCGATATCCACCTGTGCAACTGTATCAAAGCGATTGAGGGATCTTAAGCAATGCACGTCACACATCATCTTTGCATTCCAATCCGTGCATGGTCGAACTAAATCAACAACAAACATTGCTGTGTTCTTCACACCTAAGATAATATTATACTCAACCGGGACAGATTAAGTTTAAATTGATATAGTCAGACTTTATTGTGTATCCAGTAATTTATTAATGGCAAACCCATCAATATTTGAGAATGGAAGTGACTTTAATTTACAGATATTTATGGTCGTTGCACAATGAAAACTAAAGACAGCAATGCAGAGCTGAGCATATCAGTGGGCAATTATCAATTTAATTCCTTATTTTCTAGTTCTTCATTAATTTCATCCTTGCTAAGGAGTAATTTCTATTATTAATATTTTAAAGGTTATGGGAATATCTGACTGCAAACTTTTCCAACAGGAACCTGCCAATACTTGCTAAGAAGGGACAACAACTGACAGACATACATAAATGAAACAGGCCTAATGAACTTTTCCAACACTGGAAAACTTGGCAACTTTCAGATACTATCCTTCATTGACTTTCAAATTATACTCCTCTCCTATCTACAATTCAACACTACAATTAACAGTAAACCTATTGCTGGCTGTCAATCATTGGCAACTCTAAACCAATCAGTGCATGGTTGAAACAAACACTTCTATTTTTCAACAGGGCACATAAAAATTACAAAGAAACCTCTTGGTGACAATTAATTATAACTATCTTTGTCAATGAAATGGAAAATGGTGAGAATTGGGTAATAGGTATAAATTAGCAGACCTTTGCCCCACCCTGCCTCCTGACTATGCATATACAGCTCATAACTATGACATAGATTTTCAAAATCTTCTTTATTCAAAAAGTGATAAAATACATATAGCAAATCACCTAAGCAATTTATGCCCATCTTTAATACTTGTGTACTATCATATTTGCTACAACAGCAACAATAACAATAATAATAAATTATTATGAAAAGATAATTATTATCAAAATAACTGGCATGAATTGACAAACTAATAAACTGCGAAAGAACACTATATTTTTATGTAATTAAATTAATTTTCAAAACCTTTAAGATTTTAAATGGGCATTGGCTTGAGCCTGACACTTGAGCTGAGTGATGCATTTTTGTTTTAAGTTAATTTCGTAAAATCACATCTGTTACGTCAATCCTGGCTGTGACAGATAAGATTACCAATTCCTTACTTAACATTGCCACTTATTCTGCAAGTTGTAATGTTTTTCTTAAAAATTGTCAACAAAACCATCCAATCCATCTGGTTTGATTCTTCGCTTATCTAGAACTAGGTTAGGCACATCACTAGGGTAGGCCGAGTTCACCAACAGATCAATTAAAAGGCAACTATGAACTCAGGTGACTTTGCATTGAAAGGAAGCCAAGAGCTCAGGTGAATTCCTTTTCTTATTACTGGCTTGTAAGGAAGATGCAATTAACTAAAGAGTGAGGAGGAAAAGTGATTATTTGACCTCATTCATTATCATTAGTGGGAACTGAGGATAGAAAGGAACCAATTATGCTCATCTGACAGAAAAGTATCTAAATTATTTATAGAAATCATAACTGTGTTGAAGTTTTCCCGTATTCACGATCACAACAGCTTGACTGTGAACAAACCCTCATACTGGCAGAGTATGTGAGGGCAGCAAATTCAAAGGCACTTTGGTCACTGTGTAGCCCTATGCAAAGCTTAGAGGTTTTTGGCTGCTAAAATTATTCAGCTATGCTGCCATTTTATTGCATGTAAGATTAAAATATTTTTGCATGCATGGAAATTGCAACCAAATGCAATCCAAATTACAGGTACATACACATTATATTAAAAATGACAAAAATTTTGGTGGTGCATGGTGTATTGTGATATATTCTGGGTTGCACGGCCAGATTTTTTTGCCGTTATCATTTTTTAGGCATTGTTGAGGTTTTCATCAGTATAGTTCATTAGGCCTGTGAAACATACATGTTATATATGAGTAGGAGTAATACCACTGATCCATGAAGATTTACAGCAAATAAAGCAAATCACTCATTGCCAGAACAGAACCAAAAAGTTGTGCATCTAAAAAATCAGATAAAATTGTCACGACCAACAGCACTGTCATTTATCTAAATTAAGTCTTCTAGACTTATGAGAAAATGGTTTAATAGGAGACCTAAGAGTCTCAAGAGGGCATGTGTAATAAGACACCCAGTAGAGCAAGATATGTACTTGACTATTCTAAGTGGGTTGTACTGCTTTTAATTAACTCCATCCAATCTAAGTCCATCCAACCTAAGAGCTTTGAATTCATTGACATCAACCAACTGACAATATTCTTCAAAGGTCATATTGTAAATTGACAGATAAACAAACAATAACATCAATATTGCACCATACCACATATTTTGTGGTACATAACTAGAGTGTTTTTCAGATATTATGTTGATTATGAAGTGCACTTTTCTTCATCAAACACCTTTCTCATTATTCTAATTTGACCAGAACACGTTTTCCAAATTATTATGATATTTTGACCTACACTGAGACTTGTTGAAAGACCATTTGTGGAACAATGCTGCAATATATATAGAATTTCAATTCAGGACAGCAAGTTGTGCACAATAATAATCCAAACTAACACAATTGTCTCCAAGCTTCTCTATCACAACAGTATTCTAACTTATATAAGTTTAATGCATTCCGCAAAAAAAGTGATAACATTTGAGTCACATCACACATCTGCATAAATGTCCTACTTTTTTAATTATTGTTTATTACTGGAGGTCATATGGTAGTACAAAGCATTAAAAATAATGGGCTCAGTCAAATTTATGCAAAGATTACACATTTTGTGGAAATTATCCATACTGCACTGCAAAACCTCTTTATGGTGAAAGATGAAATTCACAGTTCAAATTAACCTTAATTTAGGTAGTTCTGGCAAATTTTGAATGGTAAATATAAAACAAAACCAAAAAGAAAACATATTCAAGCAAGTGCTCTATTAATCCTTTCATTAAACTGTCACACTATAACACATACTTGTCAGAAATGAAAATACTAGTCAAGATTCAATGAACAAAAACTTCATCTTTAAAAAGAAACAAAAAGACAAATGAGACACTTTTTTGCTACGTCTTTCTTCTCCTTTTAGATAAAAATGAATTAGCCTCATAAACATATATATTTTAAGACCAAGAATATTATGTTATGAGTAGATCTTCCATTGCAAATTTCAAGTTTCTACCCTACTGTTTATTCTTACAATAATACAAAGTAATGAAAATAAAAACCATTTAGTAATTGAAAATAATTTTTTATGAAGATAAATTACCTGGTTATTGGTTTTCCTATCTTTCCACTCCTTTAAAGTTTGTATTTTACTAAGTGATGGCCATGAGCAGTGGGCCGTGTTCACATGGTTTAAGCTTCTGGTTTTAGTCATTACAACTTTGCCACTGATTGTTCTCAGTCCTAAACCTCCAACCTCTGTGTCTGTGTCAAGCAGACTTTCCCTTTGCAGCTCTGGATGGCTCTTTGACTGGGTTATAATGTTTGGTATAAATGGCAGCACGTGGGAACGCACTGGCGTTAAAGCAGCACGCAATGGAAATAAAAACGCTTCTTCCATTTTGACGGCTTGCAACCTGTGACTAATACTACCTTCATGTATCAGAAAAAAATGACTGTCATGGTCCCTTGGCACTTCAGTATTTATATTTGTACACACATATTATATGCTGGTATGTAAAAAATGATGCAACTTTGTTAGGCAGTCTATACTGCAAAAAGGCACCATAATACCCCATTCATTTCAAACACCACAATGAAGATACATCGGTTTCATTAACCCGTCTAGCCTTTTCTGCTTTACCAAAGTCAATTTCCTCTCTCCATTTCTCATCAATATTGCAATCTAAAATTTTCAGATTAATCAGTTACTAAGAGTAGAGTCAACTTTGCCTGATAAACCAGATGAGCCGAGTTAAATATCCAATCAGGTCAAGGCCACATCGGACGAGATGGCTCTGTGTCGACTTCCAGGTCCAATATGTGTTGTTCTCCTCCAGCAGAAGATAGAAACCAGTCAGAACTATTACCAGTACCAACAGCTATTCACAGTCAATGTAATGTACCTGCATCTCACACTATGTGACAATTATGAAATCATTTTATGCCCTGCACAATATTTTTTCTAGCAAACTAGCAAACTGAAACCAGTGGCAATTCTTTTTTTCTCTTCTGACACCTAGATGAAAAACATTGAAATAAAGGCTTTCTTGTCAAAAATTATTTCTTTCCATCGAATGAACAAATCAATTATTGATTCACAGAACACAAAGTCTGGTGCAAATGGATATGTTGACCCAAAATTGAATAATTTTGCCATGCAGGTAAGAGGTAGGCTCTTAACAAGCTGAACTGCTAGCAATCCATGGTATCCACCTCATGCTCTCGTTCAAACTCTTTTTCTAATTTGGGAAAGGAACAAAATCAATTTCAGGCAAAATATGTTCACCATGATAAAGACATGAAAATTTTGATAGTAGTTAAATAAATATGTAGAGCAATGTACCATCTGAGATTTTGACTTTTTTGTTGCAAATTTTCAAATCTGGTGTTGAGCATAATGTCAAATTCACAAATCTTTTACGAAAAAATAAGGCACTATTTCATTTCAATAGCTACTCCATGCTTTTTAAAGCTGCCTCTGGTAAGAAAGAAAAATAACCATTTTTACCTGGGAATTCTACACAAAAATGTTTAGTCATTTTTTATTATCACTGGTAAGTTCACTTGTGTTAATTCAAACGAATCTATCTATAACTCATACTGGTAAAAATTCTCAAACAGATCATCTGACCCAAATCTTTTTATAAACAAAATGACCTCAATGATGAACAATTGTGAGACAAAAGGAACATGATCATGCAATTAGATAATTAAATCCCACCCTCAATTTAATCTGCTGCCTCCTATTTTTGCTGTAATGATGTATTTTTTTTGCTCTATCTCAAGCAATTAGAAACACCAATTAAACAATTTGCAAATGTATAGTAATCAAAGATAAAAAGCTGATGTATCCCTATATTATCAGAAAAATTGAAAAACTGAGTTCATGAATAAAAATTAACAAAATGTTAATAGAGGAAGAAGATTCAGAAGAAAAGAAGAAAACAAAAAAATGTGGCTTCACAGGCAGGAACTTAAATATTCTGTTGGATCATCCTCTATGTGATTCCCCTGGGATCACTTTATTTCTATTTATCTCATCAAAAATTTCATCCAGAGTTATTAAGTTTGAATCTCTTTCATACATGTTTAGTTCTCTTTGTTGCAGGTTTCCCAATAAAAACACATTAAAAATGCCAAATAATTGTGAAAACAAACTGCTTCAAAAGAATGATATATGACAAAAACACCAATCATTATCCATTTATATGTCAACATTATGAAAATTGACAACATAAAAAGTTATCTAGAGTGCCCTGAAAAGTAACAGCTTTTCATATGGATGAAAAGCAAAATCTCCAGTTCAAAGACATCTATCTTATGTCCAGCCATCTTGACAACATTGACTGAAATCCTGTGTCATGAAAGGAAAAAGCAATCTGCATATTAAATAGTGGAAACAGTGTGGGAGTTGATGACTGCCAGAGATGGGCAAGAACCGTCTTGTTTTCACTGAATATAAGGAAATATTCACTCATTTTAATGAAATGACATGGCCACATTAAACATTTCAAAGTGAACATATATTTGCCAATTGCCCTCTTTTTAAAAGAAATATTACAATTGACTGATGTAAATGTCAAAAGAATTGTAACATGAAAGATAACCCAACTTTACAAAACTTGGTCTACAATATATTAATTGACATGCACAATTACTTCCTTGAATTATGCATTATCGACACTTTTTTTCTGCACAGGTCTGGGAGGAAAGCATTTTAAATCATAAAGTTTGTTTTTAAACGTTCATGCTGACACATCAAAGGTATCCATTTTACAGGCAAATAAAGGCCTACATCAAACTTGCATTATCTTCCAGCCAGCCAGCCTATATCACCATGTATTACTGTCCCACTTCAGTCTGGTAGCATGCACTGGAGTTATCAAGGGTGGTTTACATCTATCCAGACAAACATTTGATCTGGTAATGCAGACATAAGCCAGCTCATCTGTGAAATCTGATAGCCTACAAGTACCTCTTTTGCCTTACTTCCTTATCCTTAGCCAGGGTATTACTGACAGCCCTGCTGGTACAGACAGCAAGCTACCTGAGTTACAACATAAAAGACACTATTGATTAATGTGATGTCACTTGTAAGCCATAAATGGCACTATTACTAAAATGTTGTCCCTTATGATACAGCTTTCAAAAAACATCAGCTTTGTCATTTCATACAAGAGATAAAACAACATCATTAGAGGCAAAAAGAAAAAGAAAAAAAAATCATTTTCACTGTGTTGCAGATTATGCATATCGTGACAATGACAGGTGTTTTTATGTATGCATGTATGCATACGTCCATATGTGTGTGTGTGTATGTTAGCATAGTAAACTAATAATTAACTTTCCATTAACCACCTAATGAGCTGTGTCTAACAGGTGAAAATGCCTACCTGGTCTATTCTGACAGCTGACAGATATGGCACAATGATGACATTTAACTGGAATGGGCAGACCGTATGCAGGAAACAAGGAGCCTGCTTAATGAACCTATTCAACATTCAGCACATGAATATGGTGAAAAAAGGAGTAACTGATCTCCATAACAGAAAAAAATCCTCAAATGTCCACCTTAAAAATCAGAGATAAAGACAGACAACTGCGCCAAGGTGCCAGTTTCCGCGATGATTCTTATAGCCTCCTGGTGGTTTGCAAATATATATAAAAGTTTCAATAACCATGTCTTCCTAATATCTGGTGTGACATCTCAGCTGTGACCTCTACAGACCTTTATCTCCCCAAACACCCAATTCCTAAAGCCAAATCACTAGAAATAACTGATGGGGATCGTCTCCACACTGGGGTCACTGTGACTGATAACTGTATGGCATGTTCACTTCCCACTCGGTGCACATACAAAATTCATAATCTCTCCATCATGCCAGTCCTGGATTACAAAGTTGATAAGTAACTACTTTTATTTCACCCAACACCCTCAAACTCTTCATTCACTTCACTTTTCTCCATCTATAAACACAATGGCTACTTCTTTCCCTTTCTGAGGAATATTTTTAGCCTTGTTTTTTCAATCACACTTACGCGTGCTAAACAAAATTGTTTAGTATCTATATATAGTAGTCACCTTATACAAGAACATTCTTATATCTCCCTCATCTGTTACTTAACCTACAGCTCTCCTCATCTTAGTAACTAAGTAGCAGAACTATTTATGAGTGGAGGAAAATGTCATCCAGAGAGTGATCAGAGACATCATCTAATCTCCTATCACATTGTCATTAAACATGAAACACTGCGAGATTTATTAATAAAATTTTCTAAACAGAAAAATCTCTTTGAACACCCACCTCACTCAGGTGGGCACAGACTTGTTCGAATGCTCGGATCCACCTCATCTTGGCTGGATTGGGCATCTGGGGGTTGGTCTCTATATCAAACTGCCCGTGGTAACTTGGGAGTTGGTGATGTGAGCTCGGCTCTCCCATGCTGTCGCTGTATTCCTGTGTGCTCTGCCTGCTCACGTAAGCTGGGGACATCCTACTCCCAGGGGGACTGAAAATAATACAGAAAAAAAACATCACATGATTGATACGATCGCAACAAAGAGCATGTGCTGACAATAATGATATTTTACTCCATAGGCTTGTTACATTACATTTCGATCATAAAGGCAAACTTTCAGGGGAAAAAATCACCATGGAACTTCCACACAACATCACAAATCAAACAGGGAATAGTCATTTCCAATGCTTCCTTTTTGTTAGTTCAGTGCTGGGAACAGAGGCAAACTATTGAACAATTGAGACATTAACATTTCATAACAAATTGGTATTTATGTAATGCTCTCAGTATAATTAAACATGGGGGACTGAATACATGGTACAATGAAGTCCAAGGCTTGCCACTGTTACGTGTTATCTTCCATCACACAACGCAACGAGTATTGATCTATCAATCAAGGAAATTACAAGCATTTTTCTTAGTAAAACTCAATCATAATGAAAAGAAGTTTGGAAACATTTCTTGGCATTTTTTCATAATGAATCTTTGCATTAGACGTCATGTTGATCCCAAGAGACAGAATGTCACCTCAAAATAATATTACATTGATTAATTCATTTGCAAATATATCACCATCAACAGTAAGGATGTCCAAATTAAATCTTCCCCTGGCTAGCACAAGTAGCAGATCCATTTTATTAGAGTCCATTGACAGCAGTCAAATTTCTCCAAGTTTTGTGGGATGTTTACTCATAGGTACACAGAAGTTCAGCTAACTATATATCATTACATTATCACAATGGATTTAGAAAAAAAGTGAAAAATGTAATCTCATTTATAGAAGTTTGCTTAAATTTTACTACATTAAAATACAGTAGGTAAAATGAGCTTTTTTTTTTCAAAATTTCAAACAAGTAATGATAGTGGTTTTATCACCAAGTGTTGTCATCATTTCCTAAATATGGAGCTAACGAAAACATCCTTTTGCTTTAGTCACTTGTTAATTGCCAGAGCAAAATTACATCCTCTAGTTTGTCCAAGTTGTTTTTGTCACCAAATTACTACACATACACGTTTATCTGCATACCTTATTAGTACCTTATGAGTCTATAATTATCAAACATGGCACCTCAGACTTAACATGCCAGATAAGGAGGAAATTGTCTAGCTCACTAAACCCTTTCCATGGCCACAATTAAGAACAAGTGGTGGATAATTTACCTAATGTAACAAGTGCTTTGTTGAGGTATATCACTCTCTAATGAAAATGCCTGTCTAGCTTAGTCATTTACTCAAAAGCCGTGTTTCCAGTCTGGCTGGGTTGACATATGTATGTGTGACCTTTCTCAATGTTCCAAAAGGTCTCACTACAGACAGTTAGCTGTGGGTTATTACGGCCCCATTCCCATACACTGGTCTACATGGATCAATCCATGAAAAACTCCTAGTAATCAGACTGCATGCTAAAACTGTATTGAGTTATGACACCTTATCTTGTATGGAAACATTGATTAACTTGGGTGCCAATAAAATTGCGCAGTACAGGTGGCTAACTCAAAAACGAAGGGGATCTGCACTTATTGCATTTGATCTTATATAACAACTTCACAAGCCAATTTTGTAATGTTTTTGTGATGTATCTTTAATTTGAATTTGCACCTAAACATGGCCTTTATTTTACCTACTGCTCTTCATTGTCAGTGTTTCTGTCTGAAAAAATTGTTTGCAATTAAACCATTCTTTGCATATTTCAAAAGTTACATAGATATTCCTTTCGCTTAACTTTTCTGCATTTCGGTTATCATAATAAAGAGTCATTTTAAAGATTTTTTTTGTAAAGAATCTGTGTCTCCAAAGACATAATTTTGTGCCATGGGATATGATCTGAGACCAATTAGTCCACAGGGAAATCTAGTGAGTGTCCTGGGACCACTTGGATATTCTGTACACCAGTCTACCTCTGGGACCAGTAGCCAACATTCACACATTAACACAGCAACATTATTTTGAAACCCAGTCAACTAAATGAGGTTCTATTTATATTTAACAAATACAAATGCAAAGTTAGGGAAGTATTTTGCTGTTCACAGAAAATTCCACAGAAATGTCAAAGATTACCCTTTTGAACAAACTATTGCACATACTGTTGCACATATGTACGTAGTATGTAATATAAATGAAAAAGGAGAAATAGTAACAATGCCACTGACTAGACAAAACAATTTCAGTATCAAACCTGTTATCAGCAAAACTATCTCCTCTTTCCAAGTATTCTTCTTCATCATAATATCTGCCCTCATACCTGCAAGAGAAAATATGAGGCACATTCAGATAATTTCCTGCCAATACTTATGTATAAATAAGCAATCCATACATTCTTTATCTAAACTGAAATATTTTTATGATCAAAATACTTACATTGTGTGTATCACTCACACCTGAGGTTCACAATATCGCTTGCAGTTTTAAAACGTGTACCATGAAATTATGGCTGAATATGTTTTCTTGATTTCAATTTGGCAAAATGCCAAGTTCCATCATGTTTTAGCCTTCAACAACCCATAAGTTCTTAGGGCTTCTTATTAAATCATCAGCAAATTTGACTTGTTGATAGTTTTCAGGAGATGTCAGATGTGCTGCCCACCAAGTTGTATTGTGCAGTCATCAAAAGAGAACCTGCCAGTTTTAATGTCTGTCCAAGGACTCATTAATGTTAATTTCATTATCAGATATCATTAGTTCCATTTATTTTGGAAGCAATCAAAAGCATGAATAACCATAATTAATAAGTTTTCAGAAAAGCAGCATTCTGGGAAGGTCTTTAAGTGGAGGCGGAGGAGGGTGGGGATTATTTCTTGACCAGTAGCACACAACATTTAACTCATACTGATGAAAATATTCGATTAACATTTCAATCATTCACATAATAGACAAAACTGTACATGTTTTCATCTTAATCTCTACTACAGGCTTTCTCTAACCCCTTTATACATGCATATTGACCACTTCAACCTATGCCCAAAATGCTGCCAGAGTCCCTCTTTTTAAACCTTTTGAAAATATTATTCAGTAAAATTTTTCAATTTTCCACATATCAAATGACACTGAAATATCGAAATTGAGATAATGAACATTTAATTTCCTTTCCACTTCGTTCAAGTCCACAGAACTCTCCAGACTCTCAATAATATTACTGTATCACAGACACACTAAGTAATAGATGGTCTAGACAGGTATACTTTTAGCAGATCCATACATTCAACTGTACCAACTGACACTTTGTGAAACCCCAGGTGTATACTAGCATTCTCATTCATTACCAGAGTCATTATCCCAAAATTTGTAACAAAAGGGAGCTATTACGTATACATATAACAAATTGTAAGTCAGTGCCAAAGCACCTTTTTAGAGCAAAAGCATGATCATTTTTTCCCACCATTTTGTTCACATCCATGTACATACATCCATACAAACCTCACTGTATAATACCAATTGACAACACAACAGCACAGGATGCACACCATTTGTTATCTATCATGTAAAAAAAGTTATTGAAAAAAAAATACAATACTCATCCTTGAAAGCCTGCATTAACAAAACTTTATTCAACATTTTGCATTTTTGTGTCCATTTGTTATCTATCATGTAAAAAAAAGTCACTGAAAAAAAAATACAATACTCATCCCTGTAAGCCTGCATAGCTCAACTTTATTCAACATTTTGCATTTTTGTGTCCTTACTGTACAAAGTGTTCTCTGCACTTACCCATCATAAGCATCATACATAGGCTCCCTATCGTAGGGATCTGGGTACACGTTATGAGGTGGTCGGCTGTTGTAGTACAGAGGTTCTGACTCCGTATCACTGCGAGGCTGATGGTACGGACTATCCTGGTAATAATCAGCTTCGCGATCATACCCGTTGCAGCCATTGTCGAAGGAGTCGTACCTTCCATTGTATTCCTGGCTATCGTCTCGCTGGAAGGAGTCGTAGCGGTACGGGTACTCGCTCCGAAACTGGTGCGCGGAGGTATTGTGCTGATGCTGCATTGGATAGCTGATGTCACTGGTATAATCGCTGTCTTCAGACATCCCAGCTGGAAAAAGCAAATCATATATGAGAACGAGCTCAGAATATGTACGTATCACTTGATTCACTGCTATCCTAGCCGATTACCACAAGCCTGCAGTGAATCATTCCAGACTTTCTTGGGAATAGTGAGAAGAAAGAATGACCTATAATGTCGAAGAAATCAAAGACTGCAGTCTTACACTAACACAATGTTTGTCATGATAAATTATTCACATCAACAAAGCAACAATAATTTGGTACAAGTAGCAGGCTGTACCTATGAATGTGAATATGATCAATTTTCAAATAATTGTATTGCGGGGGTTGTCTGCATCTTCTCTAACTCATCTTCTTGCCTTTCAATTTCTTTCAGGGAGTATTTTATGCAGCAAAATTGCCATCATGGGGCAAAATGCATCATACAGATACAGCAATCACTTCATTACTTTAAAAATAGTAGGCAACAGTTATCATCTCCACCGAAGGTATTTATATTTTTTTATCTTTCAGAAATGCATCTTACTGACAGCACTTTGAAAAGCCTACAGCTAGATATAGAAAAGGTTTGTAAAGCACTGTTAAGCTAACTTGGATCCATAAATAACATTCTGTATTACAAAACAAATGTGTCTACATGGTTAATGTTATACTGTAATCGATAGTAAATGTCTAAAGCCAAAGTCCTACCTTATGGCCAATTTAGTCAGAGAAATAATTGACCATCATTATGTGGGCTCAACATCCAAGTAATCTGATGCACTTAACATAAAGCACTAAAATACAAGTCCAGAGGCTATAATGTGGTAATTAATCACACCGTATTAAATGGTCAATTGGTGACCCATGCAGATGAGATATCATTCATTGATATGCCAGAATGGATCGGATAACAGGAAATTACTCTCTGCTACACTAAGGTAACACCTTTTTTTTCACATATTACAAAGTCATCATGTCTGTACATAGAGAACTAGTTACAGAGAGTAGTCCAAGAGCATGGACCTCTGCCGAGGCCAAATGTGAATAACAACAAAATAAAATTTTTAATAATTCGTTAAGAAGTATCTGGAGACTAAAATTCAGCTGAAATTGCAGTCACTTCTTTCCGTCCTATCAAATTTGTTAACCTAAAAAAATTGCCAAACTTGTGTAAAACTTGGTCATATCCTGTCCACATAAACAAACCAATGCACTGCTTATTAACTATTGAATCTTAAAGGGTAACCACTGAAATTTCACCTATGATAATGTTAAAACTCACCAGATCTTCTGAAATCTTTTGCCCAGCTAATATTTCAATGGTACAAAATGCAAATTAAAGTAGAAAGATCTGTCAAAAACATTGGTCTCAAAATTCTGCTGTTTGTCCCTAACACATTTCCCTAAATATGCCGTCTTTCACAGAGCCTGTGAATTAAGACTTATCACCTGCTCTCAATTTCCTCTAACATTAAATCTGAGAATTTCTAACTGTTAAATGGCAGAAGGTTTAACAAGCCATTTACGTCATATATGCTGCAACTTGCAAATGATGTCATTTGTTAACGGTTTTTCCAGGAAAAAGATGCTTGTCAAAAATTGACAAAGCTGTACATATTAAATGTGAAAAAGTAGTATTGTAAAAACACTGCTGAAGATTCTTTGAAGACATGTACTGAGCATTTGGGTCCAAATACATGTGACAAAATCCACAAAAGATAAGATGTTTTTCCTATACAAAATGTAGGTGCTGATTCTGAAATATGATGGCATACTTAATGTGTACCTGCCTTAATAATAAATATATCAAAACATTTATATTATCTGACTTCAATCCCTCCAGTTTGCTAAAATACAACTATTTTAAATTTGTTTCTTTGGCATCCAATGTCATGATCATATTCAACTTGTCTGACCTACCAAGAGCTAACTACATGTAATCAAAATGGCCATCAAAAATCCAGGCAGCCATCATGGCATAAGTCTTGTTATAGATTAACATGATGATTGTACCATGTGACTACTGCTGGTAAATTTACACATTTTCATAGAGTTCCACTAGATAATTATTGTAAAAACTAAATTGAAAATGAAAATCCAGTAAAAATTGTTTCTTACGCTGTGAAACAAAGATAATGAAAAACACAAGCAAACAACTTTGTAATAAGACCTTCAAATTAAACACATTAAATGCATAGTAAATTATTATTGAATATTACTTATTGGGATTCATTTGTAATTAGAATAAAGAATCAAGTGGCATTCATTTGTATGACTCCTTAATAAGTGAAGAGATCCCTTTTTTCAAAGCTGCAGATTCAAAGCAAGAACAGCAACAGATGAAAACAAAATTAAGAATAATCCATTATAGCTGAAAATTAAGAAAGCACCTCATCAGTGCTGATCAAATCAAAGTTAATTGGAATCCATGTAACAGAGACTCTAAGAGAGTGTGATGCACTGAGCTATAGGACAGACATGAGTGGCCGAGAAATATGATACTGGAGCTATAAAGCAGAATACAAGGAGGCACTGGGACAGCAACAATCATGATTACTACATCATTTTATTTGATGGATGTTGAGAAAATCCCAATTGGCTAATGTGATTAGTAACCAAGCCCAGTGAATGTGAAGATATATGGCAGAGAGGATGTTTTCCCCGTTAACAGGATATAGAGTGGGTTCCTTATTAAGACAAGATGTCACAGGAGACCCTCTATCCTCTACAGAAAAATTAGCAAAAACTTGATAAACATTTGCTCTCCAAGGAAGCCATGTGCTGGAAAGAAATTAACATAATAAGAAATGAAGGCAATGGGATTTTGAAAATTTTTGATCAAAAGATTGGAATGGAAGGTAATTTTGTCAAACATCAAAGATGCAAGTGGAAGAAAAGGCTTTTGTCATCGAGCATTAAGTTTGCTCCCATTTTATGAAGTGATTTCTCTTCTTTAGAATATTTTGCTTTGCAAAAAGAGAATTAATAAAGCTTACATGAAAAGTAAACTTTGATCTCAGACTTAAAGCATCCAGTTTAGGTTTGGATGGGAAAAACATTCAAAATGCTAGGATTGATTTTTCCCAAAGAAATTAATTAGTTTTGTAACATGTTAGTCGAGCATGGGACAAAAATGTTCAGTAACTCGTATGTATAGCCCTTTGAGGTTACACAATTTCAATTTGGGCTAAAATACATAATTGAATTCTGTGGAAAGAAATAATTAATGTTTCAATTTGTCTAAAAATTGAATACACTGACATTTCAACAAGCACATTCAGATAAATGTGCTTGTAGCTTCACTAGTAATATCTCCTCTTTCAAAAATTTTACATAATGGCTGTCTCTTTATCTTGTATATTGTTCTCAGTGAAAGTAAAAGTTGGGTAAAACCTTATTACATTATATGAACTATAAACCATGTGAATTTAGATCACATACTTGACTTGGTAGGTAAATGAAGAATAAAATGTTGATCTTCTTTGGTGTCACTTGAAAATTTCAAAAATTGTCAAAGGTCATCACAATGGCATAATCAACTAAATCAATGTCATATTTGAGTCACTGCTGTTATGCAATAATTTTCATGGATATGATAACAATTGCTTCTATGGTAAATGTCTGAGATATATGTCACTGCTAGTGTTATATTTATAAACTTTAGCAATGCAGGTTACAATAATGCAGGTGGCATTTGACTTCATAGTATTAACATCCACTACATTTATGGGGATGAAAATGCTGTAGAATGAATATACGTATATTTATATTCATAAGCCGAAGAACACTTTCAACAACAATCGTATTAAGCTTTTTTCTTAGATTTGCTACATATAAATAATAAAAAATAAAGTTTTCTAATATAAGTAGCCAACATTTACTACACTTGATTAAGCAGGGCAAAACCTTGCAGTAGGACTGATCATAAAAGAAAAATTAAAGTAAACCATGCACAAAAGTTGATAAATGTTCATTGTACATGTATCTCACAATGGACCACAACATCAATATGACTAATATTCATTCACTACAAGGAATGAGAACTGTTAAAGGGATAATTTCTAATGAACAAACTGTAATTTTCAATATACAATTTTATAATCAACTGCAATTTCCACTCTGCAATTTAACAATAAAAGTGTTCCAAGCTACAGTATGCAATTGCAAGATACATTTTTTTTTTTTTTTTTTTTTTTTTTTGGTGCAAATCCCAAAGACAAAAACTCAAAGTTTGTAAAACCTGTCAACTATCAATTAATTTTACTCTACTTTTCGGCAATGCCCCCAAAAGTTAATTTCATAGATATCAGTAAAAAGTTATCATTAAACAGGAGAAACGGGTTCTGTCAAAACGGGTTCATTACTGATGAAGTACAAGGTTGCTAATTAACATGCGTAATAAAAGATATGAAAATAACGTAAGAGGCAAAAGGAAATTCACTTAACTTTTTAGATTGCATGGTCCATTGTGAAGACCTACAATTTTAAGATATAAAAGTAAACAGTTGCAAAGCTGAACACCATGCTGTTAAATTTCTACATTTATATACTATGTTACAATGTGTTTGTGTTAAATGTCTAATCTATTAAAAAATGGAACATTAAAAAGTTCAGATGTAAGTATAAAACTTACAGCAACAAAAGATATTGGAGTAGTTTTATTATGCCTCACTTTGCTGATAAAATCTGAATCAAATGAAAAGATCTTCAGATTTTGTCTACGATACAACTGATGTGCTAAAACTGTACGGTGGTTATCAAAC
Source organism: Lingula anatina (assembly GCF_051362555.1). Classification (NCBI taxonomy): domain Eukaryota; kingdom Metazoa; phylum Brachiopoda; class Lingulata; order Lingulida; family Lingulidae; genus Lingula; species Lingula anatina. Next base: position 25,044,039 of record NC_141767.1, read on the forward strand.
CCACCCCCATTGGTCTAAAAATTCTTGATCACCTTGTTATACCCATACTTCATGTTGATTTTTACCATTATGTTTCATATATTTATTTCTTGCAACTTCTTTTTATGCAGTGTGACAAGGACTTCATCATCAAAACGCTCGTGTGGACCATTTCGTTTGTGGAGGGTGTGTATGAGAGGAGTGTGGAGAGAGAGAGGGAGAGAGAGAGAATAACTGAGTCTTTTTAGATTGTTTTTTTAGCTTTTTTTTTTTTTTTTTTTGAAATCTCCAATAATCTCATTTTGTCACCATTTAAAAATTTCACATAGAATATCTTAGGCAAATACTCCAAAGCAAAGAAGGGGATTAAAAAACATTAGCAAGCCAAGCAGAATTAAATCATATCAAAACCTTTTGCAGATAGTCAATATTTGTTATGATTATGATTATTTTGATTAGTTTGTACCTAAACAGACATAATATTAAGAACTGTGTACAAAGCTTGCCTGTCAGGGGAAAGGGAAATTTCCTACATGAAGAAAAAACTCACAGCAAAACTAGTGCTAATCAATACATGTAACATGACATTTCAAATCATAAAAATGAAACAAATAAACATATTCACCAAATCTCACTAGATTCCTCAAGTTTAAAAAAAAGCCAATAGGTCTAAAATAGCCCATAATTCTGAAGGTACTTACAAACTGATCTTGATCCTGGTCCTCTTCTGTGGTGCTGCTCCTTGAGGGTCATCATCTGAAACAAGGAATATGGAAGTGACAGGCTGCTATCTACTCAATGTAGATGTCTTTACAATGCAAAAATCAATCCTAATGTTGTGTGCGAAAAATGCATCATAGTAATAACACCATATACTTATGGATAATTACATAGTATTACCCAATGCAATACGTGCATCAAGACCCGGGTTAGATACCACATTTTCTCTAGTCTAGACTTTGTTTAAAGAAACTGAAAATTACTTTCATCAATTTTTCATTAACTACAAAAGTAATTTGACTGCAGCAAAGAACATGCTAGCATGGATCTAAGATCTGGACTTTCTAAATCAGGCTGGCAACACACAGACTAGATAACAATTCATCTAGAAGCAGATATTAAAGAATCTGTCTGACCACCATGTATACACTTCTGTTAACACTACATGTATCACAGAGATACAAATGGACTTAAAACTGATGTGCCATAATCTGAACTTTCAATATACACTTCACTTCAGGTATTGTTTTGTGATCACCAAGTTGCATGACGTGCATACATATTTTTGCTTATTAGCTGCCATGTTTTTATCAATCACAGGGATGTCAATCGTTGTATTGTGATATGGATTCATCTGATGCTACGGAATACGACACCACTACAGCATTTGGGCTTTGCTATTAGCAGAACTGTATGCAGTGATAACATGAGTTGGTCTATAACATTGTACAGTATTGAGCAATACAGCATTATCCTAAAGTATCAGCTAATGCATAAAAAACTATACTTTATACAATATCTGGTAGTAATCTTAGTACTGATTGTTACTTTCCTCTACCATATCTATATACACTTGTAATTATAACATGTTTGCTCTCCATTTCAAGGTGTGTGTGTGTGTGGGGGGGGGGGGGGGTACGCATCTTGAGTGTGAGATTTTTTAAGCATAAATACAGCAGCATTAAGATTATTTTTAGGTCAGTCATTCAACTGTTAAATTTTCCTACTTATTGTGAAAAACTAATGCCCTTTGGATTTTTCTATTTGTAAAAAAAATTATAATACCAAACGCAAAAAAATGAAATTCTGATTCCTCACAATAAAAACCAATTGCATTAGCTAAGAAACAAATGATAAACTTTGCCTTGCCTCATAGTTTTTTCTTGAAGATTCAGAAACTCAGAATGGTAGAATACGATTTCTTAGAATACTCTCCCTCTCTCAAATCTTTTTCAAAGGTTTAATTTGGTGAAGAAGTAGGGGTAAACTGACTATCTGAGTTTAGATTATGACCGATTCTTATTACTGAGAATGACAGTCAATTGTCACATTTTCTAGCTTTACTGCAAACAGCAAATCCATTCTGAAGACAACAGCAAAAAAAGTGAGAGAACACAAGTTGAAGGCATGAGTCATTTTTGGAGGGCTATCCTTTTGAATTTCAACATCAAAGGAGCTGCAAAGGTATAATTGGATGGAGAGCCATCAAATCATATCACTATTTTCTTTCTACTTAAAGACTGTGAAGTCTCAGAGACCCATTATTTACCTTCTACAACATGTTATTGTAGCTGAAGTCTAGCTGGGCTGCTTCTACAGGAATCAGATACTGTAAGCTCCATGTGTGTGTGTGTGTGTGTGTGTGTGTGTGTGTGTGTGTGTGTGTTGTGTGTGTGTGTGCGTGTGTGCATTGATCACAAAAACTTAAGCATGGGCACCATAATCAGATTCATCAATAATTGCATATTTGCATACCCCGCTGGCATCAAACGCATTTGTTTATTGCAATATTACTCAAGGTCTACTAGCCTATCTTCAACCAAACTGAGTAGCCATGGAAGTAACCTGTTCATGAAAAATTCACATCAGGTCTTGTAGTCCATTACAACTAAATTCAGTGTGGGAAATGCCCTGCATATATACTAGTATGGAAAACTCATTTTCTATTTTTCAGTTGACATCTATGATGATAAACATGCCTTGTCATTGAATGTGTATGAAGCACTTCATAGTTAAAATATTCCAAACTAACTTCTTTCCAGTCATGAAACTGACAATATTTTCAATGTTTTATTAGTCTGCAATACCATATGTGCACTTATAAAATTCAAAACAAATATCTGTCCTACTTTTAGCCTCAAATTCGAATTCCCTACTATGTCAAGCCTTACTTTACTCAATGTAAAATGACAGGAATACAATTTGTCAACATGGCATCCACAAAACTTGACAGGAAAATGTAAATCCAACAAACATGCACAAGGCACAAGGATTTCTGAGTGGGTGTTTTTTTCATATATATATATATATATATATATATATATATATATATATATATATATATATATATATATATATATATAAAACTTGCTACTAAAATGCTGTAGCAAGTTGGTTTTACTTAGCACATTTCTTCTGGACTCATCCTCCATCTCACCTAACACATTCAGCTCCATTGACTCTACACTATCGTAAGAGAAGGTTTGCTATTAGCATCAATAAAGGGGGGGGGGGGTTGAATGAACTGCCCCTTTGGCTGAGAAAAGGTTCACTCTGATTCAAATTCTGGTCTGGTTTCTATGCCATCATGGTAAAAAGATCCATTTTCAAGGATGAGATCCCGCCTTTGAAATTGCTGGCTTAGATGAGCTTTAATTTCTATACACTTCAGAAATCACACCACACTTGGAAGCAAGGAATTATCACCTGTAGAGTTGCTTATCTTTATAATGCAGAAATGGCACTAAAATTGTCCATATTATTCGCAATGGCAGTCCAGCAAATATAACATGATTAGTTTGTTTGTGAGACAGAGCTAGTCATTCAATCAATTCAATTATTTTCTTTATATTTAGTACTACTATAATTAGTGCTTAATTCTAGTAAGTCATGCAACCCAATGCTAAAGGCAAACAAGTACTAGTAGCATTCCATTTGTTCCATTTATTTAGAATTGTGTATTTATCACATAGTACAAAGAAAATTAACCTAACCACAGACTCTGCCCACCCAGTGACATCACCTGGTTCTGGACAAGCTATGACAAAAAATAAATAAATAAATAAATAAATAAATAAATAAATAAATAAAAAATAAAAATAAAAAACTGATGGAATACATAGCCTTACATTGTTATCGTAACTTTTTTTTTTTTTTTTTTTTTTTTTTTTTTTTGAAGAGCATATCTAAATAATTAATCCTCATTACAAAAACAAAACAGGCGACAGTGTTCAGTAAGGGTCTAGTGTGAGCACAGCTTAATTACGTACTTTTACCTCTGGAGCTGTCACAGTCGATTTAGCCAAACAAGTCTTTATCACACCTGTCTTGCAATATCTTCAAATCTAAACAACTGGGGAAGTTGAGAAAATAACGTTAAGTGGGCTAGATCATGATAAGGTACAATGAAGCTTGTAAACTGCATGATGTACCTGGATGCATGAAACAAGCTGTATCACTGATAGATGAATTAGAAAAAAGATTTTTTTTTAAATTTCAAATACTACCAAATATATTTCATATTGGCCTGTCAGTAAGATAATTTGATAAGGCCTTACCCTATTTCTTTTCTTTTTTCGTAGTAAGATATATATATCCAGTCATTGCAGCCTATTTAAAATGAGTGTAAAAAATACTGTGCTGATTGGCTGAGAGTTGCCGATGACTGACAGCCAGCAATTGGCCAATTACTGGCAGGTGACAGTTCGTTCCAGTTTCAGGCGTTTATTGTGGTTAAATACATTTGATATTGTATTTCCTTAAACAGTGAGGATAGATAATATTAACAATTAATTTGTCTTTATCATAAAGAGGAAATTTTGCCTTACTCCTGAGTAATGTTATCACAAAGAAATTAGTCTCCAGTTCTATTAAGTCAATGGACCTCGTCTCATTAGATTGCATTCCAATATCCTAGGATCTCTTTCCACCTACGCCAGTAATATACGAGTGGGAAGACTCGCTCTTGTAATTTCACTTTGAACAACTTAGTCAATACCCTTCCCACACAAAAAAGATATGATACACTACACCTGATGAAATCCAGGGAAAAGGAGAAAGGAAAGGGTGGTCAACCTTTTCATTTACCATGTGATCAGATACAGATACACGTACCTCATTCCTCCTCTTTTGTTTCCAGGGGTGCTTATCGCATTATATTATCTCAACCTGGATGTTCATTTGACACTTTTACAGTATTATCTACGACTAAAATCAATAGATTTGAAAGGCAAAGTGTGAACATTTACATACCATGCTAGTGGTTGGCGTTTTCATTTCAAAATGGCAGGGTGCTGTATCAAGACAGATCTACAGGTGACAGCTTCATCTAGGTTTTCGTCTTCTGAATTGTTTTTACTTATTTAATGATCATTAGTATTATTATTATTATGCTTTGGTTCCTTGGTTGGTTAAAATTATTTAAGAATGGGATTTCATTTCATAGACCAAATTTGAACTTCATGTAATTGCAATCTTGAGGCACATTAATACAAGTATTGGACCCAACTGGGGACAGCAGACTTGACTGTAACCCCCTGACTTTGCAATTATTTATAATTATCAAATGTAATAATTATCTACCCTTTTATATGGAGTAATTGCAATCATTTTGTACCTTAGCAGACATACTGATCCTCTCTTAAAAAGACATAAAATGTTTAGTATATACTGCATTCATTACTGATGAAAAGCAAAGACACTTTATATCACAAGAAGTTGAGGTTATTCAAAGTTATAAACTCAAACAGAATAACGAAAAGTCAGTATCTATTATTCCAAAGTAATTTCTTGTTTTTTTTTACATTTCCCACAATACATCTCATTCAATGATTTAAGCAACTCTTAATAAAATGAAAACTGAAGCAAAATAACAGCCGATAAGCGAGATAACACAGATAAGTGGAACAAATTTGTTTTGTGACAATCAAATAACTTTCAAAAAACTGAAAGTTCAAGGCTATTCACATTGCATAACAAAAACAAAATGTCCTTGAACCAGCAAAGATGTCACCCCTAAGTTCTTGTGGAAGTCTAATTGACATAACCAGACCCTGGCATGAACTTAATATGCTATGAGATTAAATTAAAGACTTGTTTGTGCTATGGATTAAGACACGACAAAAAATTTAATCAATGTGTTTTCTACCATCTGATTCATGATCATCCTCTTAAGCTGTACATGAAATACCGCAGCAAATTAAACAACCAATCTGTAATATTTAGAAGGCTCTTCAAGTCTCCAAGGCAAAATTGTTTCATTCAAGTATGGACAAAAAGGGAGTTCTTCATTCCTTTAGGTATTGCCACCACACATATGGCATGTTATGATATGTGTGCCATATTCCCTTGGGATATAAAACATTTTACTTAAACAGAAACCATTACAGTCCCAGCGTTTTCAGATATCTTGTTTTGTTTCAACCATCTAAGACTGCATTCTCACAGATTTTAGATCTATTTATCCCCGTGGGAGTCTCACTAGATTACTGTCAGCTTACACCCCATTTCCATAGATTAGATCGACCTACTTTAGATCGACGTAACTCTCTGGGGGTTCACGCTTAATAGCTGTCAGCCGGGCGGACACGAAAGTTAATTACCCCCTTACAGCTTGTAGTAGGCGGGACGGGCATTTAAGTCGGATTATCTGAAAGTAATCTAGTGAGACTCCTCGCGGAGATAGATCGATCTAAAATCTATGGGAATAGAGCCTTAGCCTGCTTATATGCCTGTCCCGCCTACTAAAAGCTGTAAGGGGTAATTAACATCGGTGCATGTTCGGCTGACAGCAATTTAGCGTGAACCCCCAGGGAGTTAGGTTGATCCAGATGGATCGATCTAAATCTGTGGAAATGCAGTCTAAGTAATATTCAGAAAAGAAATATGTCCACTTACCTCTTGGTCCATTATGTTGTTCAAAACCTCTAATTTGTTTTGCAGTTCAAGGGCCTCTCCTTCTGGAAGATCTGTAGAAAGTCAAGTTTGGTAAATTTATGTGATATACATTGACAGAATTGGATGATTTGTACAAAAACACAATGACAAAAGAGAATAGTAACACATTGAACATTTCCAAGCAAGATCCATTTACTTTTGTGAGGACATTTCACCTACTAAATGACAATACTTTTTATGAGACACAACATTGAAACAAAACATATCTAATTCTAATTTTACATTTTTATTTTGACAACTTCCCTTTTTACTTTTTAAATCTAAATCATGCCGTTTTTTCCAACTGAATAAAATCTTATATTAACCACCACTTATGTTTTTCATTTTGTTATAAAACATAAACATTTCCCAAAACAAAACACACCGAGGAATAACTCAGTTGTACTGAGCTTTATAACTGACATGGATGTAAGCACTAACAATTACAATAACTTTAATTTTCTTTCTTTTTTAAATTCTAATAAAAATTATTTTATTTGCCATGATATTTATTAACACAAACACTTACATGTAATAGGAAATACATATGACAAAAAATTTAAACTAATTATATGATTAAATGATAATATAATAACATACAGTAAAATGAGTAGAACACATAAAACTGAATTTCATTTTTCAACATATTGCTGTGTTGAGGAAGTGAGTAAAATAAATTTTTAAAAAATTGATAAAATAATCACAACAAGCCTTTTTTTTCAACTTGATCAATGTTTAATCCCTAGTGAGGACTTAAGCAAGTTTAAAGCAAAATGATGACTCTAATTATAAATTGAAGAAAGTTCAAGATACTGCACAGACAGGCAAAGATGATGACTTAAAGTAAAAACACAAAAATGACTATATATAAAGATGAAATTAAAATAAATCACAGAAATTATTGACTGGGGTTATAAAACTGTTATGAAATACAACATACTAAAATTCAATTAAGGTTTATAACCATAAGAGAATTAGTGAGAAAAGTGCAATGTTTTATTCCACTAGGAAAGTGAAAGCCTAGGCTTTCCGAAACCGTAAGTACTTGGTGAACTTATGTTTCTCCGTAGTGCACTAATTAATCCTCAATATATACTGGTGAATACACATGCAAAATTAGACTTATAGATCTAGTTTTATGGATTATAAGTATACAAATACACACAGAGAAAGGCAGTGCTCTTCTTGTTCAATTTTATCTTAAGGCAAAACTAGACAGTAAGTAACCTTGCAGAGCCACAACAATGAATTGCAAACCTTCAGTGAAGGCATCAAGTAATGTAGAAAGCAGAATATCAGTTAGTAAAAATCATGGAGTACTTACCGCCTAGTATGTGCAATAAAAAACAAAGTGAGCCGTAAAAAATATGGTAACTACTTACTGTTAGCCATCACCATTAAATGACTAACGTCATTCATTAAGTAACTGTGACATATACAACTGTGGCAATATATATATTTAAAGGCAATCATTAAATCCTCTTGTATTACATAGGCGAGGAATAACTTTCATGAACAGATTTTAATCTCATAATTGAAATTTCTATAGGAACATGTAAAGTATCCATCAAAGCAAAAAACAACTTGTGACAAAACACTTCCAAGTGAAAAACATAATTTTGCAAAACATTTTTCCACCTAACAGATGCTACTGTAATATACAGGTTAAGACAGAAGAGTAACTAAATTTTGAATATTATTGTGAAAAATAAATAAATAAATAAATTTTTAAAAAATTAGGCTATTCATATCTTATTTGCAAGTACAAACTAACAGGTTATTTATATAATTACTCATTATCCAGATACCCTCTGATTCTATTAGAATATTAGACTCTCCCAATATTAACTCATGCAACCATGATTTTTCATGCAGCAGAATGCTATGGTATAATACATATGCCCATTATATGCTACCCTATATTTGAAAGATAAGATATAGCCACATGCAAAAGAGAGAGAGAGAGAGAGAGAGAGAGAGAGAAAGAGAGCAAAAGAGAGCAACATACCACAGGGTAGTTCAAATCTTGCATCTATGAGCACACTATTTTCTGTTGGACCTCTGGTTCCACAAATCTCTCCATTTCTGATCACCACCTCACTGAACAGCTGAAGCCACTTGCCATCAGTCTCCTGGAAAGAATTTGTTTCAGTCAGATAGTGATACAACAAAATACAACAAATTTAACTACATAACATATGATAAAATGTCTAAACACCATGCTCAAAGGTTTCCTTGAACTTTATTTTAAACCAAGTATAATTTTTACATTTCATAATTCTGCAAAAAAGAGAATAAGGCTGCAACATAGAAATGTAGGGTCTGAATATCTTCATTTGGACTAAGTGCTTCTCATTCCTACAAGAAGTTTGATGGAAAATGGATTTTCTGTTTTCCAGTCATAACAGTAAAATGTTGTAACATAGCAAAATAACTGGTAAATTCTCTTATCTCTTGTTAACCAAAGTAGTTTTAAAGAAAAATTTTCTATACAGTAATATAAATGGGAAAAAACAAAAAATCAGTTTCTTATTATAGGTTTGCATGTCATTTTTTTAACTACTTAAAACAGTGTGCATTCAGGGAGTTAAAAAGCACACACGCACACGCACACACACACACACACACACACATCAGTTAGTCATTTAACAAACATGTACTATCTCCACAAAACATGCTGATCAGTGAGAAAATGGGGGGGGGGGGGGGGGCTGATAGAGCTTTAACAAAATCACAATCACAGTTTGGTGGTTGTTGGTCCTGGGTCTACATGTAGTTAAAATCTATGGTTTTCCAACAGGGGTGATGGCTGTTTATATTACCATACCGTGTTAGAATGTGGGATCTTCATCAGTGGCAGCCAGTGTGTCCCCATTAGTTTGTCCCACAGCATGCCTTTGTTCCACAGCTCTATGATCAGACCAGAGTCCATTCTATTGGTCTCACTGAAAAACAAATCAATCAATAGTGTAAGAATAGTGAAATGAGCACAGAGAGAGTAAAAAGAGTCGTGCAACCATGCATTGGTCAGGAGACATCCTGGAACTGAACTAAGTAAATTCAATCATTCCTTGGAGAATTGTAAGAGGATAATATGTCCCCTCCATTATTTAGAACACTTTTATCAACAACTTTTGCCTTCTTGTAATACTGAGCCATGGCATTGGTTGAGTGAAAGTCAATAGGGAGATGATTTAAACCTCATTCCACCTCCATTCAGACAATAAACTACAAGTATTTAAGGTGCAACACCTGAAACACCAATTTGGCATCCAAAATAGAAAATCACTAACTTTATGAGTACATTTTGACATGTTAATTGTTGTTATTATATGTAACGTGATTGAGTGGCAAATTTAGATATTTCTTGATATCAATTTTAACTTGAAAAAAAAAAACACAGATATCTGATTTCATTTTTTAATTTTTTTTATTATGAATTTTTTAACAACAAAAGACCTTGCCCCTACTTTGGTTGGGCAATTTTGCAGACTTCTGTATTAAGTAGATAAACACCAATCTCACTACTGCTAAAATTCACCAACAGAGTATGATCACCTACAACATCATTTCAGTAACTGAGCAAAAAAAAAAATTTTCTTCTAATCATGCTAGTATTCCTATAACACATGCTGCCCAAATGGCAATATTCCAGTGTTATCTTTCCCCTTCAAGATGACAAAAGAAAACAATGTAGTTCAATTGTTACCAGACAAAGGCATCAAATTTTGAAAAAAAAATGACATTTAAATTATGGAAAAGATTCATTTGTGAGTGAAAATGTCGTCTTCTACATTTGTAATAACACTGTTGGGCACTGTTCAGAAACTTGGTTTGGCTGGCAATCATTATCAAATAACATTCCAGATCCCAAACAAAAGAGACAAAGTTCAGACATACTATGGCAAAACTGATTCAAAATATCAGGGTGTTATCAGACAAATATTCAACACATACATATACAAAAGATCCAATGAAGTCATTTGGACATTTGTGTTCTCGTAGTCTTGACCAACTCTTTGGCGTGCATCTACTGCAGGGTGCACTGTTGTCATTAATGCAAGTATTTCCAAAGGACAAGGCAGCAAAGCTGTCAAATGTACAGACAAAAAGCAGACAATAACAAGGCACAAAACAGGCTACTGTCAATTCTGATGCAAAAGTACATTATGCTTAACTGCAAATTCAACATCAAATTTTAATTATGCTCAACAGGTAATACCAATGTAAGTGAAATGTGAAACAAGCGTAAGGCTTCGAGCCCATGGGAGTTTAAGTTCACACTTTGAATATGCCAGAATGAGAAAAATGAAAATTTCACATAAAACTGCTTAAATTCAATAATAAATGATAACCCATTTGAGCTGGCTTTCTTATTTGAACTGCATGCCAATCCTACCAATCATACTTGTAAGTTGAAATTACTAATAAGTAACAGTTTTCTTTTCATAATGTTTGTAGTAGCAGTGCAAAAAGATTTTTGTCAATTTTGATGTAACATTACATAATAAATTACAGAATAATTATCACCAATTTTTGATTATTGACTATAAATAGCATGGACAAGTAGAAAATTTGATTACCATTTGGCTTCATGTCCATGGGAGCTTCGAGTCCCACAATGAATATGCCAACATGATAAAAATGAATATTTCACTAAAATGTATATCTTCCAGAAAAAGAAGCCAATTAGACTGCTTTTCCAGCTCAGGCTGCATTTTAGTCCTTTGTTTCTTTTTTGAAAGTTTGACAATCATAAGTAACATGGTTTTCCCACAATGGTCATCATGGCAGCAGCTCCCAAAATTGTGTTTTCTTCTATTTTAATGCAATATTACATAATGCTTAACAGCATAATGACCATCAGTTTTTAATAATAAAAGATCCGTATCATGGATTTTCAGAAAATGTGATTAGCATGGGTCTTCAAGCTCATGGAGGTTCTTAAGTCACACCTTGAAAATGCCAATATGTGAAAAATTAAATTTTCACAAAAAAAAAAAAAAAAACAGTTTAACTGCCAGAAAAATTTACCAAACAAACTGCATTGCCCACTGAAGCTTTATTTAAGTCCCATGTTTCTTTCCTGTAAGTTTGAGAACAGTAAGTGACATGGTTTTGCATAAATGGTCATCATGGGAGCAGTGTCCAAAATAGGTGTGTCTTCAAATTTTGATGCAATATTACATAATGTTTAACAGGATAATTACCATCAAATTTTAATAATAAAATATTAGTATCATGGATATTCAGAAAATGTTCCTAGCAAAGGTCTTCAGGACCAAGGAACTTCAAAGTCACACCTTGAAAATGCCAAAATGTAGACAAGGCAGCACTGTCCTGAAATGTGTTTTTTTCCATTTTTAACAATTTTTTAACATATAACAAAATTAACAATTTACTGCCATTTTTATATGATCAACTAAGAAAATTGATGAGATAGGAAAAATATCAATAGAACAGTGTTAAATGTCCAATTTCCTCCATTCTGAGATTCTGAACATAGTGAATGAATGAATCTGACAAACTGCTATGATATGAGTTTATTTCCATTTTTGAAACTCTATTATACAATACATGATAACAAGTTTACCATCATTTTTACATAATCAACTAACAATGTTGTAAAGATGCAGGAAATGTCAAACAAACACTTTTACAAATCTTATTAGTTAAATAATGAGACTGTTAACATGCCTAAGAATTGAATCTGAGGAAATGTGAAAAAACAGCATAACTTATAAAATAATGGTCCGATTATGCTGATTTTCGAACTTGACCTGCGTTTTAGTAAGATTAATTACTCCTGTGAGTTTCATGACAACAGGTTTATCGGTTTTCCTTGAAATGTGTTAACAGTGTTGCACATATGCTCAAAAGTGAAAAAAACAGCATAACTACTAAAATAGTGGCCCGATCATGCTGATTTTCGAACTTGATCTGCGTTTTAGTAAGATTGATTACTCCTGTGAGTTTCATGACAACAGGCCTATCTGTTTTCCTTGAAATGTGTTAACAGTGTTGTATATATGCTAAAAAGTGAAAAAACAGCATAAATTCTACAATAATGGCCCGATCATGCTGATTTTCGAACTTGACCTGTGTTTTATGAATATTAGTCAGCTCTGTAAATGTTAGGCCAAAAAGTAAAACCGTCTTCCACTTATGGTGTTAACGCTGAAAGTGCACGGCGACGGCGACATGATCGGCGACGGCGACGGCGACGACAGACGCAGGTGATGGCAATATGTACAGACACATCTGTGTCTGTACATAAAAAAGGACAAATATTACTACGCTTTGTTTAACTTGATCTGCTGTGGTGGATAATAAGATGAGGAACCAGTTGATACGATCGCCTTGGGAAGGTTGTCACAATACACTAGATAGAGGTTTTAACAGAATTGCTCAATTACAGAATTCCAGGAAATAATACAATACCCAATTTTTCTTGATTGCCATTTTTCACGTACACCAATCACACTGTCAAAATGAGTTTATAATGGTGATTTTGGTTATCATGACATTAGTATTCCAATTATATTCCCAACTATTGTCACAAGCATCTCTGTGTCATTTACGTGTCCCAAAAATCCAACTCATACACTTTGCCATGTAACAAATAAACTACTTCAACTGACAACATGACTTGTTTTCATATCGCATAAAGAAAACCTTATCTCTTGAAATAACAAAGGATCTCCCAGGTTTTTCTATCCCTATATCAACTTAATAACTGACTGACTGACACACTGACTGATTAATTAACTAAATAAATACAGGCTGCTAACATTCTTTTGTCTTCCCAATCAGGTCAAAAGAACACAGGGGAAAAACCTTCATTCCCCGCTTACCACCAGTGGGTGAAATCAAAAACCATCCACTAATAAATCTTTTGTATTTTAATTGACAAAAAAACCCGATCCCGACAGGTGAAATTTTGTGATAAATGACATCAAACAGCAATTTAATCATTTCCTTTCTGCACTGCCTATCGGTTGCTGTGTGATTTTAGCCAGGGCTAACAAAGCTGTTTCCCAGAACAGGTATACACTTTCCCAGGAATCAGATAAGGCCTACTTGACACCTTTATGATTTCTAAATGGGATTTACGCTGCATTGTGTCAGGACGCACACAAAAAATCCCAATGATTTTTAACATTAACCACCTGCATTATTACGATAGAAAACTATACTCATAAAATGCTGCCAGTTTTGTTGCAAACAATGCACTGCCTACCTATAGGGTATTTATCTTTTATCAATTTTGTATGATGTTTTTATAGGATGGGCTGGCACACAAATAGATACAAACTCCCCTTGAGGAATGGACTGAGGCACGTTTAGAGACTTATTGATCAGTCTAATCAGAGCAAAGGCACCAGTTGGTCTTCTTTAAACAAATGCCTTGTCCAGTAAGAAGCCATATTGTACTCTTAATCTAGACAACATCAAAGCTACAAAAATTGATATACAACCACTCAGGCTATAAAGGTCAACAATTCTGGTACCCACACTTCTCATGAAATACAGCCATTTTCTCATCGTAGCTGCATTTTACGACATTGTTTGGGCTTCTTCCCTCATCATGGAAATTGTCAAGAAGCTCAAAAAATTTCTTGTCAGGCTTCTTCCATGTGATGTAGGTTGTGGTTGTGTGTCGTGGGGTTATTTGACACTTCTTGTGAGATTAGCATAGTCGGCAGTAAATAGTTCTGTTATCTGCTCTGCCATGACACGATGACAGGGAATTTATCAACATCAACATCCTAGGTCCCTAGTTAACCTTCTAACCTTGAGTTTTTTTTTTATCCCTAATCATAGGTTACTTAACACTCCTAAGCTTATTTATGCATTTAGGAAAAATACAATAATATACAAACATAGCTACTTCACACTTCTAAGCTTTTTTTTTTTTTTTTTTTTTTTTTTGTTAAGGGCCAAATAAATTGCACATTATGCAATCGGTCTCATTCCAAGTACTTTTTTCCTGAAAAACAAGACTTCACCTCAAAAACACTTTTTTTCGTAATAATGCAAACCAACTATTCCTGTGCTTCACTTAATTAATTCTAGCATTTTATGCACATGAAGCTGCCAGATTTTATTTCACCAATATCGGGTCTCCTGTTTTCCATGGTATAATATGTTGCTTCCTAATGCTCTTGAGATTAAGTTGCCTGAAAATGGGCATACATGGTGTCTGCAAATGTCACGTCAAGAAAACTTCCACTTGACGGCAATCATTATCACTTCGACCATCATTTTTTCAAAATTTTTCGACAAAAAGTGTGCCTTAGGACTTGTGTGTTGATTTACATGAGGCACAATCTAGCCCGTGTCTGGACTGGTCTTTAAGTTTATCTACATTGCTTACATGGATGAGTATTGAACTCCATGAATTTATACATAGCACAATTTTAGATATGTTTTTATTTCATTGACTGAAGTTAAACGATCTTTCTTACATATTTTTTTTACTATTGATTCCTAAATATTTTCTGATAACTTTATTCAATTATTATCAATAGAAGCCCTGCTCCAAGAGCTATAATGTTATCAGGTGATGATGATTACTGTACATAGCACTCGCTCAAGCTTGGTTCACAACGAGGTTCAGCAACCAACTCTGACTGATTGCAATCAATATTTGTAAACTTCTGCTGAATCCATATTGAATCACAACCAAATTATGGCTAGATGTAGGTGGAGAGGCTCTACATGACAGAGTGCAAGTGAATATTGCCACTTGGTTAGAGCTTAAGCTAGCTTCCACTAGCTCTCTCACTAGTCTCACTACCACATACAGTGTTCTCCTGCTGCATGGACGGCAGATCTGTATCTGGCTGCTATTGATTTCCTGACATTACCCAGAAATGAAATTACAAGTAATGGCCTCTCATCTAGAGGTCTCATTCGCCTAAATAACTAAATGCCATTTTTATTTATGGTTCAGGATGTCATG
Source organism: Lingula anatina (assembly GCF_051362555.1). Classification (NCBI taxonomy): domain Eukaryota; kingdom Metazoa; phylum Brachiopoda; class Lingulata; order Lingulida; family Lingulidae; genus Lingula; species Lingula anatina. The sequence goes on from NC_141767.1 coordinate 25,059,637, forward strand.
TAAAGAGGTTGGTACAACTCCACCAGGTACCCTCTCAACAGGTTGATTATGAAGCTTCTTTTTCTTTGAGATATTTCCATCAGTGACATCATAATTCTTAAACTGAAAAGCACTGATGTCCTACCAGACAAGTTTTTTTTTTTTACTGTCACTACAAATTAATTGGAATGCTTAACCCAAAAAGAAGGCCTATTTAAACAAATGAGTATGTGTAAGGAATTTCAAGCGACTTTACTGCTTGAACTGTCTTTAATTTTCTCTTCTGCTTGAAAATACTAGACAAATTAACAAAAGATTGTACATAGCTTTTTTTTCTTTTGAAGATTACTTACTTAAAATATAGTAAAATTTACAGGTTTTTAGTAACCAGTTCTAGATGGGGAAATTAAATTTTACCATCTAAATAGTTTAATAGTTTAATTTGCTTTCAATGCTTGTCATCTTTCGGATATCTATAGAGGAATACAAGTTGGTAGTTTTTCTTATCAAATTTGAAGGTAAACTGAGAGGTTTTACAGACTCATTATCCAGGTAAACTATATCATTTCTTAACCCCATGCTGCTGTTGAGTAATTATGATATTCAAAAAAATTCATCAAAACCAAGTCAATTCAATAATTTTTAACGTCCATATAAAACAACTGTTAAGTTGATCAGATTTATCAAAAGTTTTATTAAAACCAAAAGATATATAATTCTATAACAGCTGTTTAAAAGAATTCATATCCAACATCTGAGTCATTTTGTATCATTGGTATCCAAATGGCCATGGGAGAGTTTGTAACAGAATAGAATAGGATATCTGTTACAATACATGTGTCATGTAAACTGTCTCTCATGACAGGTAAATAACAGTTGATGTAGCTGTTTGAGACTCATCTGATCCTGTGTCAGCACACACCTAGTATTCTTTTTCTTCTTCCTTTTTTTACATAATAAAAAGATCAGTACAGTGTTGTTCTGTTGTTAAACTATGTTCACACATGTATTATTCCAACTGAATTAGAAGAAAAAACCTTTACATCTTTAACACATTTGCCTTGAATAATTACTTGAATCAATAACGGTTATTTATGGAAAAATTACGTCTAGTCACTGCAAAACACCAGAATCATTGACAAATGTTGCAATGGGTCACTGGTCTTAAGAGGATCATCAAAAATTATCGATTGATTAATCATAGCACAGAATTGATGTAGTAGAGTAATTCAGACCTTGATAGGAACATATTTTCTGCTATAGGATGATACTGTTGCTCTAATATTCTTGTCTTGTTATGTCTATAGGGCTTTATGGCTGAAATATAAAGATTTCCTCAGTGACAAAGTGTCACAATGATTCCTAATGCCAGTGTTTGCCTAAAAACTTTTGCTCATCACTGCAAGTTTTTTATTTATTTATTTATTTATTTATTTATTTATTTATTTATTTATTTTTGACTAGTCCCCTTGTTTCTAACAATATCATGTCCACTGGTTATAACAACTTCACCAAAGGAACAAGTAGACTTTATAAATTACCTATTAAAAATACCAGGATGTGGATGCAGATTTTGACTTTTTGACACAAAAAGAAATGGCAGACATAATTACAATCAAATTGGATTCAACTTTTCAAAGCATAATAGCTCTGCCAACTGAAAAATAACTTGTTTAAGGTTAAGGTTTTTTTAAAATAAAGCTCATGATCAGTAGGATTTTGAATTAAAAATATGACTCTGTCAATAAGCAGTCTTTGAGTTTATCAGACATGGTGCAATCCCATGAGTGGCTGGCATCTATTCACTTGGATAACATCTTCCCAATCCATAGACATGTTTACACAGTAGCAACTACTGTTAGCATACATTGAACAATGAAGCATTTTGCTAATGCAATCAATTTGACTCAATTTGTTGGCTGCTGAATCTCACGCAACAGCATTTAAAAAAGTAGAATGCATTGACTGTACTAGTGAACAAGATCAACCTGTTTCAGTTTATATACATTTAAACCACGGTTTTCAAGCAGAAAATAACAGGATGTGTCATGCTCTATCCCTAGTAAGAGTCACGAAATGCAGAAATGCACGGATGCACTTATACATCAGGCCCGTGGCCAGGGGGGGTTCGGGGGGTTCGAAAGAACTGCCCCTTTTGTCAGGAAAAGGTCCATTTTGGGTAAAATTTTATGTAGGTACACATAAGTTTCATTGTAAAAGGTCCACTTATTCAGAAAAAGAACCCCCCTTTTGAATTTGCTGGCTACGGGCCTGTACATGCAATAGAGCATGCCAAGGCCTTCCCTTCACTGATTATCTGAAGGTGACAGTCAGTCATCCACCAACATTTGGAAATAACATTTCTTATGGTCTCAGGCTCTACATAAACATATACCCACATACAACACCACTCAGTCAGTCATACATATGTGGCAGGAATATTGTTTATTCTAAAGAACCACCCAAATCAAGCTGGTAGAATATTTTTCTTTTATTTGTTAATGCCTACATGTAGTTTTTCTCATTAGAGTAAAACACTTCATCCCATAGTTTATGTTATTACTTCACTAGTCTGAAGTGGATTACATCATTTCTTCCAGATAGCACAGTTTTGAAGAAATCCAAATAAGCATTCCCCAGCTGTCTTTTCAGGGACACTTTGCCTGAATCGTGGCAAAGTGTGTAGGTGTCGCACACATGCATTCATTGCTTTCATAGCTTTTGCATATTATGGTATATTAAGGAACTGGTGGGTGGTATGGTAATATCATACCATGCAGTCCACATATCAACCTCTGTCACCTGCTTTCATCACATCACTGCACAGAAATACAAGAACCACTCCACACTTTTCTCCATCTTTTTGCCCATAAAATGAATTACAGAGAGCCACTCTCCATTATCTATTCATCTCTAACCTAGTTAGGTTGGAATTTCCACAAATTATTGATCAGCATAGTTAATTTAAATTTCAAAGCAATCTCTCTGTCTTCTGGGGAATTCAATTTTCACTGGATCATTTTTTTATTTTTTTATTTTTTTGATGGCCACAAGATGACCATGAGGCAGTGGGTTGTGTTAACTTTGTGTTGGAAATTCCCTGCACTCTGCAGCTGCTGCTGATCTGGCACCCCTGCCCAACTCCGAGAATCAATGATCTGGTGTGTTTGCTGCACAAAGGCTGAGAGCTATGTATGACTGAATCAACAGTACACAATACAGGCCACTGTTCATTACTCCCAATTCCCAATAGTAGGACAGGTTTGTGAGGCAGTGCGAGATTAATGTCATCACCTCGTTCTTCCCTTTCTACTGCCATATAACCATGGAGTGTGTGGCCTATTTCACCATGGTTATTACTAATCACACTGCCTATAACACATGATTCACGACAGAAAATCATTATCGAAGGTTACCATCAATGGGGAAAGTGACACCAGAGCATGTCATAAATAATGCATTATTCCAAAGATTAGACAACAATAACTATATTGCAATCATGATCATATTGGCGAGGGGCATATTTGTTGTGCACACAAAATTGTGGTTTATAAAGGAAAGAAAAAAAAATCTACTTAATACCACAAAGGCATCTTCATTATCCACTGATCATTTGACAACTGGATGTAATATTTTGACAAATAGACTCTATATTGTTTATTTCTCAAAAACCAAATGTTTTTGTTTCATCCTTTTTAAAATGCATTCATGACCTCCATGTCCTTAGAACAGATTCAGTCTCCTGCTGGTTCAACAGACTTTTTTTGCCACTTATTGAAAGCAGAGGGATGCATTGATAAATATATTAATAATGAATAACAAAGCACTTAAAAGATTATCTGTGTTCCAATTACTCTTTTCAGTCAAAAAGGAAAAAAAACATCATGTCTAAACCCAGATTTTTTTATTATTTCTATTATTTACCTATTCTTAACTTTTTTATGTATTCACTTTTAAAAATATTTGGAATCATTAAGAGCTATTGTAACAATACTTTATTTTTCTTCAAAACCTTCATATTAAAGGTCATACAAAAATAACTTGCCTTTACAAAAGATGTGTTAAAAACTACTTTATGGTGATAATCCATTTTTGTATGAGTAAAGAATGTACTGTATCAGTAAATCTAATCTTCAATACTGAAAAAATTGGACTGTCACCAATATTCATTCTGAAATTTTGCAGATGAGTCCAATTTCACTCCAGAAATATACTTTCTTTAACCTAAATTACATAAATCTGCAAGATAATAATACCTCTTTCAAATATTCCTCTTCATAAATTGCAAGATAATCAACCAAATAAATCATGGAACATTTGCTCAATACAGCAAAAGATAAGTCATATCAATGTTGGTGAGCAGTGGCAATAGAAAAAGTAAGTAAAGAGGCTCACACAAGAGGTGGTTTTCTGTGTGCAACCTGTTGAACACTTACAACATAAAGTCTTGCTCCCAGCTTGGCTGTCTGCCCTTTACCGCGATAGTAGTAGATTTCACATTTTGGAGTTTGAGTGTGACATAGCTATGGAATTTTTCTGGAAAAAAGAAAAAAAATCATTATTGCAATTGCTTTTTAATACAAATATAAAGAAAGAATGGGAATCATGTGTTATATCAGATTAATGCAATTCAATTTTCAATCATCAGCTTAATGATGATTTATTATTTCCTCTGTTTTATAAAGTCAAATATCAGTAGTCTTGAATAAAATCCATCTATATACAGTGTACATATCTATAGATCAAAATCTATCAATCAAACAACAAAAAGTCATATTCAACAGAAATAAAATTTACAACATGGAAAACCATTTATTTTACTTATGATCCTTAAAAATATAAACGAGACAGCAAAGCTGACAAATATACAGACACAATACAGGAAACAAGGCAGCAAAGCTGACAAATGTTCAGAGGAATGTTTTGGCCAATTTTGATGCACTATTACTAACACTATGCTCTAAAACAGCATAATCGCCCTTACCCTCTTACATTATGTACTACAGGCAACATGGATATTAATAAACTAGCAAGTAATTCAGTTTCATGGGTTAAAAAAGCCACTGAAAATGCTCATGTGTGAAAAATAAAATATATAAAAAAAACGGAATAATTACCGTAAATGTAAAGCAATCATGCTGATTTTCGAAAGGAACCTGCCACTTTACCAAACAAAGCCACTCAGTAAATTTAATGTAAAACAAAAATATGGTTTGGCAGTTCTGGGGTGAACATCACCAAAATTGTACAAAAAAAAAACAAAATAAGTACAGTAAATGTAAACCATTCATACAGATTTTCAAAAGCAACCTGCTTCTTTACCAAACAAAGCTACTCAGTAAATCTAATGTAAAGCAAAAATATAGTTTGGCAGTTATGGGGCCAATGTCACCAAAATTGTGCAAAAAAACAGAATAATTACTGTAAATGTGAATGGATGCTGACTTTTTGAAAGCAACCTGCTTCTTTACCAAACAAAGCAAGTCAGTTAATTTAAAGTAAAACAAAAATACAGTTTGGCAGATATGGGATGAATGTCATGTCATATGTCATACCAAACAAAGCAAGTCAGTTAATTTAAAGTAAAACAAAAATACAGTTTGGCAGATATGGGATGAATGTGTCGGACACCAAGGCGACTGTGACGACACTGACAGACAGACAAACCAGAATATATACAGACACTGTAAGTGTCTGTATATAAAAAACTGTTAGATTATTTATATTGGCAATAGGCAGTCAACCAAAAGACATGAAGTGGTTGGTGATTTTGAGCTGTATTTTGAAATATATTTGAAGAATTGACATAAGAATTTGCAAATATTGGTCCTCTCTTGTAGGAACCCATTGATACATCAATATCAGTGTTAATTACTGGGAAATTAGAAAAGAAAAAACTTTGCCAGGCATGGACGAGAATAAACAAGCATGGATACGGAATAGAGAAAAGTGATTCCTATTAAGGATAAAATACTGCAACTGAGCACTGTCCTGAACACATCAATTCACGTTTGTGTCTGAGGTTAGATATCCCCAATGATAATTGTCTGCTATTACAAAGAATTATCTTGAACTCTGTCTGATTCCAGGGAATGTAAAGAAAACCCAGGGGGAAATCAATGGCATTATTCTCTGGCTTGCTGCTATTGTTAGTCCATCTTTATTGACTTCATACATCTACAACATGGTGTTCACCCATGTACAATGGCAGTATACTGACTCCTTATATCTTAGCCAGGCCCATTTTCCTCCCCAAGTCAATCAAATTTATAATTGGAAACCTGAGCCTTATGCTTTGCCTTACCTTATTTACCCTGGCTGTTGATCAAACTTATTAATTGGATATTACTGCATCTAACTGTATCTCATATTTATTTCTGTAAAGTTTATTAACTTATGTCTATATGTCCAGTTTTGCAGGTAAAGCAACGAGACAAGGAAAGACAGTAAACCATCACAGAGACAGATGCACAAGGATGAAAGAACAGACTGCCACGGATTGTGAAGACAGGAAAAAAAAGAGGAAGAATTTTGACTAAATAATCTGGCACACCTCTTATTTCTTCATTTTTGCCATTTATATCTCATAATAATGGTATTTGCATCTAATTAAAATTGAAGGTTTACCTGGGAAAAATCCTCACTTTCACACTGAACACTTAATCATAAGAAGCTGCAATTACTTCGCATCACACACTATTATTGCACATTATGCCTTGAGCAGCCCCTGTGATTAATCCATGCAATGGTTAAACTTACAAAACAGTATAATCTAGCCAAATTACATCACGGAACAGAGCAGATTGAGATGGCTAGGCCAGGGAATGAGCTTTAACCAATTAATTAAGCTTCTGAGCACATCAAGTTTTAGTCCGCAGCTAGACAACTGAGACTAGAGATAGTTCATTAAATACCACATTCAGACTACAATGCGAAAAAATTCAAATTTTTGAATATGAATTTCAGATGAAAAATTTGATTCACTTTCCTGTTTACACACAGCAAAATGAAGCAGAATTGCAAAGCTGAAAATGCCAGTGCGACTTCCTGCAGTTTGAACAATCTTGCATGTGCCACACAGGAAAACTTGAGCATACAAAAAGATGGGTGTCATTTATTTCTTTATGGTATACATACTGTTTTTTTTTTTTGTGTGTGTGTGTGTGTGTGTGTGTGTGTGTGTTTTATTTGGAAAACCATTTCTCTGGTTTGTTAAGGATTTTTGATGTATCTCCTTCCCCTACACGTGACTTCTAACAAGCTTTAAACTTCTTTTCCTGTCCACTGTCCCATAGTTTGATGTTGTCTTATTTCCCACATTTTTGTTGGCACATGCGCAACATGCAGTGATATCTTCACCTGTTGCCAGTTCCAATGAGTTATTCCAATTGCTGTCAAAAATGCAGCTAGCTAGCAGGATTTTGAGAAACTGGTTAACAGACATCCTCATCCATTCACACTACTACAATGCTTCGAATTGTAATCAAATTCGCTACTGGTGTGAAATGGATATAAATGACCTCATGAAATAATTGTAGTTAAGAATTTTAGTTTTCACATGCAGTAAGCGATATCTTGTCTGGTGCTAAGTTATGTTGTGTTTACCGCAATCATTGTATATATATCTGTAATTAGTCATCTTTCTGGGTTGTTTAGCAATGTGACAAGGATTGGGATTGTTTGTTTTTATTGTTAATAAAAGTTTCAACATGTTTAAAAACTAAAAATTTATTAACATAGATTTGTTAAATCCAGAAACATAACACCTGAAGCTCTCTTGTGTTAGCTAATATGGGTCCCTGGTGATGTCAATAAACTTTATTATGGGTTTGATCAGTTAAACAGCCAATGAACTCCACGTACTCATATTTTTTCCAACAGGATAACTCTTCACAGTTTTTTTATACCTTTTTTCATGATATCACAACATTTATCTAACTCTGTTTGGGCTGGAAATCATATTTGTGTGAAAAAATGTGCCCTACATAAAAATCTGTTGAATCCTTAAGCCTATACTGACATTTCATAATTCCTGTAAAATTTTAATGTAGCATTTAACTTTTTTAAAATTCTGCGACACATCCTTAGATTGCTTTCCTTTACTAAGAGATACACCTTTTGGACTGCAATTACCAGAAATATCAACCGTGTCTTATAAAATGTGAGCCCCATTGAATTTCTTACATAACCAATTAAATTCCCAATGATTGAGCCTCTCGGTTATCAATATCAGCATAGTAACCTTCTGTTTTCCTGGGAGTCTATCCTCTCTATTTACCAGATTAACCCACTCAGAAGCATATCAAAATAAATAATGCCTTCCTAGAGCAAAAAATATTCTAAAAAATGCAAAAGAAACAGCATATATGAGAAAATACCAAAGGCATGATTCTAATCAAGTTTGCGCCTATTTTGTTGAAAGATAATAGGTTTTTCTTGTTGCAATCTCCAGTGGGCCTTCTTCCCAATCCTACCAGCTGGCAGATCAATGAAAGCCAGAGATGCTACTTCTCCAATCAAATCTACATATAATTATTCATCTTAACAGACAGATGCATGCTGGCATATTGGTATGATCAAACATGATTTAGATGGAATATGCACATGATAAAGTAAGGCAGCAAGGCGTGCAAAGGGTGGGGTCAAGTGGGGAAGCAGGAAGGGAAGGATGTCAGACGAACGAGGATAACCACAAAAAGCAGAAAACTCATATAAATAGAATGTAACTTATTTTGCTATATCTCACAAACCACAATGTCTGATTGAGGGTTGATGCTTGTATATGCAATCACAATAATATTACATATACAGTCTGGCACTGACGATAATCTGGCACATCTTCCATTTATCAAATGAAAGCATTGTTCCACATCAGTACAGAGAGTCCATATAGGAAATTTAAATCATACTGGCACATTTCAGAATACACTGTACATCAGTTAATGCAAACATTATAGCTAATCCAAAGGAAATGACAGTTAAGCATTATCTGTTTATAAAAGAAAAAAAATGATTTTTCCAAACAAGTTCCGGGAGATCATTGTAACCTGTTTGAGTTGCACAGTGACTTTTTCCTTGAGAGTGAATTTGCATGGACTCTGTACTTTTCTCTACCTACTCAACCCAAGTAATTCTAACTTATTCCACATAGCCTAGCAACTACAGTAATCCTTCAAACCACTACATGTCAATACAAGAAATAATATTGAGATGTATTTGGAAATTAGGAGTGTGAATATATTTCTGGAACCAATTTGATGATAATTTTTCAAATGAAATATACTAATTAGCCACAATATGTGATGAAAATTTTGACACTACCTTTCACACTTACAAAATATTCAATCAGTAGCTATCTTTTTCAAATTTGGTCATATTGTTTTTTTGTTTGTTTTGTTGTTGTTCTTTTTTAATTTTTTTTTTTAGGCAGAGAGTAACACTCAAAACTATCAATTAGAAGAGGCTCCTTTTGCAAACCACAAACAAAAGAGATATGGAACCATTCCACCAGCTTTCACTCTTTCCCTCTCACCAACTGACCCCTGCCCTTTCAATAAAGTTCATATCACACTCTTCTTATTTATCGGCTCACTCCATGACTGATGTTCATGGACCCGGCGCATACCGCTTGAACAAGTCCACAACAAAGCAGGGAGCAGGCACAGGTTTTGTATTGATCTTTCATGTTCTAAATTGGAAAGAACTCATGGACTGTGTTGCAAGGAGATTAGGAGTAGTCTGGACAAGGATTAGGAAGCTTGTATTTCATTCACTTTTTCAAATATGGTGTTTACAATAGCAAACCCATTTAAACCCCATGTTTGGTCTGCTTGTGTTTTTATGTAAAGCAACACGTGGACTCCCTTGCCAGTTGTTTGACGAAACTGAAGAAACTGCCTTACTGCCTAGGATCTAAAATGAAACTTGGCTTGTTAACTGCTAAATCTAAACAGACTGGCATTAACGAACTGAAACAAACCAAGAAAATGACAGGATACTTTAAACTATGAAGATTTTTTTTTTTCAATGCAGTCTGGTTACCACTACCCTCTTTTTAAAGAAATATCATGCATTTGTTTTTTTCTCTTGCATGAATGCCAATAATTGGTATTTAAGCCATAAAGCTATACTAAATAACACAAACTTTCTATAAAAATCCCATTCAATTGTGTTAAGATTTTGTAAAAATCCAAATGAATGTCCATTTTCTTCATGCTATGTCATTTTCCCTTTTCAGACTTATTCCTTGGTGGCCAGGAAAAGAAATCCTTCTCAGGTCACTTCAGAGGATACCAACCTACTGGATCAAGCAGACAATAAAATCAATAAAATTCAATTTTTTATAACACCCCGTTGCCCTTTAAGAAACCTGCAGAGAAAAACTTAAAGGTTGTTTCGTTATTTATATCTGTCAGTAATACACTGGAGGATCTAATTCTATGCTTTTATGAGTATTCTCTGGTCAAAAATGCATATACATGTTTCAAACGAGTAGCACCCAACAGATTTATATGTTGCCTGGGATTTATCTATTATCAATCTGGAGTACAAAACCCAATGGTCTCTACACAACTTGATCCTTGAATATTATAGCACTGATTACGAAGTACACAGCAGGGCAAAAAATGCTGAAATTGCACCACCCAGACAACTGACACTCGAATATCTACATGGATTGAATTCTTTTACTCAAAAACCTGAGAAAAAGATTCTTCTGTAATGTTCTCTTAGGATAGGTTTAGCATTTTGTTTTAGAGAAGTTATGATTAAGCAGCTGTGGATGATGCCATTTGCCCTTTTACCGGACAATACAAGGAGAATCTATGCAGTTGCTAGCAAACTCTTTATTTTCAGATATGGTTACATAATCATATTATACCTGCACACGTTTGTGTGCATACCAGTGTTATGTATCAAATGTATGACGTGCAGAATGCATTGTTCCCTCTGAATGATTCACACAGAATTATTACAAACGTACTATCACGCTGTTCTTTATGTAGGATAACATTTCCCTCTATGCTTGCAACTTACACCCTGCATTCACAATAAAACCCAACTAACATACGTTGAATAACAGATTTCATCATATTATGTATTATGTGCTGCTTTTAATTGCTTCTCTGCAGTAAAATGTCAAGTGATAGTTTGATCAATAGATCTCTTTGCAATGAATCTGAATGCATTAAGTAATTACATGGAAACTTGAACTGGACTGGAACCCTGTTCAAACTTTAATATCATATTCATAGGCAAGGATAGTGGGATCTCACCAGATTTTTTTCCAATGCAATACCATTTGTTAGGGTGAAATGAGTATAGACATAGTACATCATAACAACTGAACTTTCACTGAACAGACACCATCTAGTTTTTCTAAAATGTGCCATGCTTACAACTAAAATTATTTTATAACATTTTAATTCTTTTAAGAATTATAAAAGTTTAATGTCTGTCAATTATTGTGTATTTTTTTCTCGTAACCCTAAAGGGGCCCGTACACGGTGAGCATTTGGCGCGCGCCACTTGCGCTGCGCCGTTTTCTCATCGTGTGCGGGGCTATTTTGGTGAGATTTTTGCCTCTCGCGCGGCTGAGCAAAATATCTCACATGTTTGATATTTTTGGTCTCTTGAGGCAAATGTCTCAGCGTGTGCGGGGTGCAAGCACCGATTGCTCACGCCATGCCAACAATGCGCACATGCCAGTAGCCGGAAACAAAGAAAAATGGCAGCCTCCAGCGAAGTAAACAAAAATGTACACAGTTATAGTTAGTCTGATTGATTAACGTGGTCACCGTTTGCCATTACTTTCAGAAAAAAAATAAATATGTAATGTTTCCTTAATCACATGATCCCACAGTTCGCGGTGCGTCCGATAGGGGCAGGCCAGGAGGCATCTCTGCTGAGCAAAGAGCGCATCGTTTGCGGGGAGCTGAGGAGCGCGAGCATCTGGCGCAGCGCAAGTGGCGCACGCCGAATGCTCACTGTGTGCTGGGCCCTTAAAGTAGCTAAAATCACATTCAAGTTTTAAACATTTTCACAGAATTTTTTCCTCTATAAAATCTCTCTTCTCCCCCTTACACGTTTGACACTTTTTTCCAACAACTTACTAGTAATTTAAAAGAATGAGTGGAATAATAACTCGACTCCTAGTTATAACTCGACTCCTCTTCCTTATTCAAGGGAAATAAGATAATTTTTTTATAAATGGATGGAGATGTTAAAGATGGAACAGATGTCGTGGAAAGGATATACACAAGATAAGAGGGACAGAAGAACATACCTTCACTGCCAACCAGTCTTGCTTTCTTTACTGAAAAGAAAAAAATACCATTTCAAAATTACTGGTACCAGTATATTTATCTACAGCAATGAACACTGGACTTAAAATTGTTTGAGACAAAATATTACATATTTATTAAAAAAAAAAAAAAACCACAGTGACAAGCTATTACATAAATTCATATTAATGCACAGTGCTTGCTAGCCTGAATGATGAAATTGAATTTTTTTTTTTAACAGATAATACATCATTTTTGTCATAAAGACAACTTGCCATTTTTTCATTCAGGTTGCCTCTACTAGTATTCATGTCAGGACTCAAATTACAAATCAATTTGGCCCCAAGGGACATCACTGTGACAGTTGTCCTTAATGAAAATTTCCAAACATTTTACCTGTCTTTCAAACACTGTCAGGATGAGCAACGTTGCAGAAAACACCTACTAGTAATCTATATAATGTTATTTTCTATCACAACCAAAGACTAAACTCGAACTGAAGAGATATATATATATATATATATATATATATATATATATATATATATATATATATATATATATATATATATATATATATATATCTTCATTCTTGCATAAAACAAAATAGCAGAAAATGAGAAAAAATTCTTAACTGCTGTTTTTACTTATCGTTAAAAAGGGCAACCACAAGGTGTCACTTGGGAAAGACATATCTTATAGGTATGTCAAGCTCTGCAATTATCTCTTTTGTCTTTATAAACCAATAAATGATTAATATAGCAATATGGCATCATTTCTTGGTACAGTTTTCATTTAAACTCCAATACCCTAGAGAATTACCAAATTCTATTAAGTTGGCAATTTATAATGCACTACACATGTCCAATTACATGGTCTATGATAATGGACCAAGTTCTACAATGACAGTGAAAATGACCACAATAAAATACAAAAAGAGATTAAATTAGATCTTCAGTTAATGCATGGGGTACCGACCATTTCTGATATTGCTTATGGCTTTGCACTATTATTAATCTGCACTCCAATATAATGTTGGGGCCCATTAACATTGTGCATTTTATTATTATTTTTTTAAACTTTTTTTTATGGAAGAGTATATTAAGCAGAGGCATAATATTAGACATAATAGCTTTGGTAGTTTTGCAAAATACCGAGGGTTTGTCTTTGTTATGAGATCTTATAAAACCTAGGTACTTCAAAAATGGGAACCAATACCCTACAATAGTCCCTTTGGGTTGTTAAGCAACCAAGCAGGGATGAGACTGCCATTCAGAGGCTCCCAAAAAGTTGGAAATCTGGCAGTAGTCAGGAAAATGTCATCCCTGATCAAGGTATAGTTTTTTCCCAAAATGTTGCAAATATAAAATACAATCTGCATGAGATAGGGCTACACTTTTACCGTATATAACGACTTTGGATATGACAAGTCATGTTTTAAAAATTCATAGGGATTTATGAATAACTTTCAATACAGTGCAAAGAATTGTACATTGAAAAATCTGTGGCTTTTTATATGAGTCACTTTGCTAAAATGTAAGGATAAATACGAAAACACTTATTGTCCCCAAAAGTTGCCCTTATTGAAATTCTCATCCAGTAAGTGTCCAAATGGTTTACATATTGACTTAATAAATAGAAACTGCAATAGTCTGTAATATTGAACCCTGGGTCACAGTAGATGCCAATGTTGGTTTTATATACAAACTAAGCCGACGTATTGCACCGACCCATGTTATTTGGCCAGTATACCAGTACTCTACTACCAGTAACGTTACTCAGATGGGTCCCACTCCTTTAGACCATTGATGTAAGAGGTTATTTAGATCGTGAAGTTTTCTGTGCCAGATAGGCAGTAACGGTGAATAAAGGTAACGTCAGGTTGTCGAACGTAATATAAGGCGCTGAGGCTCTGCCACTCCATCTGACAGCCGACTCTCCATTCATGTTGACTTGCCAATGTCAAGTAGTCGCCGAATATTTTTTTTACCCAAGTTCGCAAGCTACTTACCACACACACAGAGTAGAGACATAGTTCAATGAAACTGGTATTCTTCACGTAAATCTGCCATCTTCTGCAGTTTCTAATCACCTGCGATGTTAGCATAGATACCAGTCATTGTGGAGACACTGAACCTGACTAACCCATGTCCGCCATCTTGAAAAAGTCAATTATGTGACGTCATCAGAACATCGATACAACACGGAAGTATAACTTTGAAATCTCACGTTGGCTCACTTTGACCCAAACCAGTGTGCCTTTGCTCCATTTATCTATGCAAAATGCTTCATTTATAATTTTCCTTAAATTTTCTGTGCACATATTTTTTCAGACACAACAAGATCAATATGTAGCGGCATTTTGTTCTTCAGGCATTAGCCGATATTTTGTGTAGACACTGTAGACTACACTCCACATTCAAAATCTCTAATAGGGCCTACAAGTGTAGAATATAGATAATGAATGACACGTGTAATTTGTTTCTTACATATGGATCAATGTTAGAGAGTGTTTTTATCTTTTCTTTTGAGTCTTATTATACACTAGGCCTGTATGCTAGCGTGATTAAAAATTCAGAAAATTGCCTAGCATCGATGATTTTCACCTTTTAACCTTCATTTTTGTAGTGAAAGTAACAAAGATACTGTATATTCTGTATAGTCTTTCTCTAGCGTCACCCCTCATATACTTTATTTATCCCGGTCTTACACATCTCAGGCGGTGGCATTCAATAAAAGATGTTTTCATGAGTTTTTTTTCCTGATTTTTATCTCCTAGATCTAATTTTTTCCTGTTTTAATTTCTTTCTCAAATAAACTATCCATGTTAATAAATTGCATCTATACGCGAATTGCACACTGCAAAGTACTAATGTGACGGTTAACTTGGTTTTTTTTCCCAAGATATATATTCGCTTTAAAATCGTACAAACAGGTGTATCTTGGTTATTTTTTTTAAATTTGTACTCAAAAAATTTATTTAAGATCAGTCGGTCTATAAGCAAGAGTGTTGTCTATGAAGACAGGAAAAGTCAGTTTTTCTCTCCAAAATCCAATGGACAGTAGGGTTTATGATTGTTGATATATAAACAGTTCGGGGACAGCAAAATAGCATTAGGACAGCGGACTGTATTACATTAACAACAAAATTACTTCCGAATCTAGGAGAAAAGTCTCCGCAAAAAAAGAAATATGAAAATGGTTCTGAGGAGAAGGGGGGGGGGGGGGGGGGGGTAAGAGACACACCCACATCCCTCCGTGTCTCATTCATTTTTTTTTTTATTATTATTTTATTTATTTTATTTTTTTTTTTTTGGGGGGGGGGGGGGTAGAGGTTACACAGGTAAATAAACAAATTTTTCTAGTTTTATGTATGTCTGAGTATAACATACCGAGCACACTTAACGACGTAAGTTACGCTGGCTAAGTAAATAAGAGAATAAGAAATTCAATGAGATTGATTTTCTGCCGAGGTTTGCTGTATGTTGCGGCAAGCCCTTGGTTGCAATCCATACTGGACACTAGCACAAAATGCCATCTCGTGTTGAGATTTTTGGATCAATAATGGTAAAAAAAGTCCTGCTGATCTAAATAGGCTACCGGCACACATATTTTTGTGTATTTCATTGATCAATATCTCTTCCAGGAGCTTTTTACAGGCGCTAATAATAGAGAGGATGCGTACTAGAGTCTAAACAGAAGCTATTACACAAAGAATTCATTGCACTTTTGAAAGCTAGGTTAAATGCTCTCCTGCTTACGGCAGCTTGTGCAGCGAGTACCTGTAGCCTACAATTTAGCTTGACTACGGTCTTATTTAGATAACTTTTAAAATAATATATATAAGAACGGGTTAATGTAATTCACGGTATCATCTACTTAAGTGTTTTAATTTCTGTTTTACAGAAAGTGAAATATAAGCTTCCACACAAAGAGCAACGGCGGTTGGTATAAGACTTACAGAGAAGCACAAACCTCTTTGATAAACACAATCATGGTTGAGAAGAGAACAACCAAACGCAATAAGACTGATTTCTCTGGGGAAAGTGAAAGGTAGCCGATTATGACTAGGAAAAATACAGAAAGTAATTAAGTGAATTGCTTTGTGTAGTCCAAATGATTAAAAGTTTAGCAGTTAATAAGCGAGGGGGGTCTAAACAGTCCGATAGAGGTCTCACTTATGATAAGTATAACGGCTTGACTAAAATACGCCGATGTAAACACAAGAAAGTCAAGTTTTTAACTGATTTGGCGGCTCAACAGCAGCGACAGCACCAATAACCTTAATATACATGTAAAACCATTTTATTCAATTACGTACCTCTAATAAAGACTGCGTACGGCATACTGAGTCCTCCTGTATAGCTTTAACTATGTAAATGATTCCCCCAATCTCATTAATGTATCTTACTTCAGAGAGTTCTTAGAAACGCACGAAGAATTGAATTAAACTCCAAGAATTAGAAAGCCAACTGAGGCGTATAGCTTATCAATATGGCTCCGTTAGGTCCATGCGCCTTTCGAAGTACTGCTTGCCGTCTACAGGTGCATGCATCACATTTAACGCAGCTTGTTTGGCGCTTTCTGGATTCAGCCGAACAAAAGATGTAAAAATAAGCAGGTCTTGTAAACTGTATGTTGCATTCTAGTCTCGCAATGTAGCCCTCTGTATTAAGTTGGATTGAAAATTCAATTATTGCGGCAATGTGGAATGTACATCTCTTTAATTTCCAAACACCAGGCCCTCACGTCTTTTGAGAATTGAACAGTCGATTTGTCATTATTAGATATGCCATTCTCGGGACCCTTACCCGCAAGGTGACAGCACTACAAGCTGTGCCCCTATCAGCAATGTTCCAAACCTTCAAATCGAAACCGACAGGTGGATATGTTGTTTTCTACATTGTCATACACGATGAATGTTAATTGCAATTATAAACGGATTCAATAAAGCTAAAATATTAATTATGTGTTCCTGGTTACTAGGAGCCTTCTGTTGTGCAGCAGAATCCAAGCAGGCGGAGGAATTTTTCACAAGTGCAGCCACTCAATTGGATACAAATGATGCATGATTAATGTAAGTATAAAGCAGCTAAATGTTACAAGACCAAAAGATGCACCCAGCAAACCCTCGAGAATAATAAATGTCTCACGAGAATCAGAAAGAGGGACGATAACGAGCACGTTCCATGGTATTGGAATACGGCTTGCTGATAAGTTTTATGAATTATAGCAGAGTTATTGATCATCTATGTAAACAAGTGTCTTCACGTGTTATCTTGCCGGAGCTATCGTCTGCAACCTCAAGCACTTCAGGTGAAATTAATGAAGCAAAGAGTTCTTACATGAGGAAGTAACTGTTTAAGAAAAATATAGCGATATTCTCAAGCGCATTTTTAAATTGATTTCGCGTGAAATTGTGTCCTCTTTATGTTTTATCCACAAGGAGGTCAAAATATCAGAAAATTGTGCCCTTAAATATGTATATTTTGGCTTTTCGCCTTCTATATCGTGTCTTACTTTAGAAAAATGCAAATTTGAAGAATAACTGATGACAGGGGTTTCATTGAAAGCAAGAACAACGGTTACAAGGCTCCTGTGCCTACTGGAATCGAGTGAAGAATGCGTTTGTTGTTCCCAAAATAAAATGCTTTGCGCTGTACAGTCTAAAATCTGAGCCTATAAAGACTTAGCTGGCTAAGTTGCACTTCACAGTTGTAAGAATCTTACAGATAGCCTAGGCCAGAAATAACTGATAAGTTGCAATGACTCACTGTAAAAAAGGTTGGTAGATTGCATGAATCTATTTGTGGTCTAAATTTTGTCTTTTATGCATATGTTTAATGAGAATAGCATCCAAAGGTTAAGGTTGGGCTTTCACTACACCAATCCCCTATTCCCTTTTTTTCACTTACAAAATGGCAAAAATAAAAATAGGTGCAAGAAAAGTTCTGATTTAATCAAAACTAGAGTATTGTTCGCTCATCAACCAAGTTATCAATTTTGCCTCATTTTTTCCAGTCTTTTTACTTTCTTTTCACTTTCCTTTGATTTACATTTTGATTGTCTTGGCAAGTCTTTTACTTGCAGTGGTGTCAGTAGCCCATTTATGTATATTCTACTCATCAACTGTGGACCAATCATTCTTTAAAAATTGTAGTTGTAAGACAATATCGCAAAGTTGACTTTGTATAGTTGGCTATCCAGATTTAGCAGTCTAAGCTTAATTTTTTTGTGAAACGGTTCCCTTTTTTCAATGAGCCAGTATACAGTACCTAATCAGTATTGAATTTACATATTTTATCTTTATCAGCACAATAAGAATCTTGCCATCTACTTTGAATTTTCATTGTTATTAACATTTTAGAATTGTTATGGAATTAAGCTAATTATGTTATCAGTAAGAACAAGATGTTATTATAATGATACATTTATGTACTGTGTAGATGCCAGTGCACAACTAAATTATGAGGAGAAATTTTTAATACTTTTTGGGATGGAGGAAAAACAATTAATGAGGTTTTGGGGATTATCTTAATTTTGTGCAAAATTGGGCAACAGACAATGGTTATTTATGTACTGAAAATATATCAATAAAGCAAAAAAGAATGATAGTGCTTAAGCTTTGTGGTGGAACCAAAATTTTAAGAAACAGATTTTGTGGGGTTGCAAAATATCGTGTGTATCACGTCTAGAGACCTAGCAGTATAAAAAGCCTTATAATTCTTGCAAGTGGTTTCTTCTTAGTAATTTGGACATTTAAGGTAAATTGAGGACAACACCGCTTCACTAAGAAATGACGTAAAGTCACAAACTACAACGAAGATGGACTGTGAATTATACAAAAGTAATGTCTGATCGGAGAGTGGGGGTGCATTCGAAACACATGACCTTTTGTCACTCTTACGTAGTTTTTTTTTTTTAATTACACATACACCATAATAATAACTTTAGTTAGAAGACACATTTTGTACGCCTAGTTCTAAGGACATAAGCCTACGGATGTATCCAATATATATTAGATGGGGTTGGGTTTTTTTACCCCTCCTAAAATAAATTTTAAAACTCGGTCAGAACTTATAATTTGATATTAAATAACTTAATTATAAATTTATAATTGTATATATATGCATTTAAAAAAGTCATCAAATCACGTTCCAAGACCTAAATATTTTCGTAATGTACGCCTTATGACACTTGATAACGTTCACGTGATTCAGATGAAGACAAAATGTGTCAAAAATATCTTAAATCGATATTGGGAAAGGGTTTAAGGGAATGATGTAAGGCACATGAGTAAACTGTGGTCACATAAAGAGATAATTCTAGTTTTTTATGTAATTATGCAAACATTTTCCGACTCATGCATGCCTCAAAGTATGGGAAGTTTAAATATTTTAAATATCGAAGGCTTTAAAAATATCCTATGTGGATAATATTTACACGTTTTTAATACCAACAAAAATTAGACTGCTTTAAATAGGTATTACGACATGCACGTTTATTTTTGACACATTTTGTCTTCAACTTCGGTTGAATTTTTCACAGTGCCTGGTAATGAATGTTTGCTAATTGCTTTCTAAGAGAATGCAGTTTTTGCCGTTTAAAAAATTTGACTTTTCCCTGTCACCATTTCGTCTAGTTAATCGTGGATGTAACTGAATTAAAGATTCTATCAATGGCTAAAATATTACAAAAAAAAACATCAAACAACTGAAAATAATGACCCGCGACAAAAGACGCCCCGAAAAGTTTCTTTTTTCAATTTTTAAAAACTGGGCGACACCTCGAAGGTGGCCGCATTATTGCGTTATTCAAAAAATTCTAGTTATTTTCGAAGACGTTAAAACGTCAGATTTAGTTGCTAGGCTGATGTAAGTAAAGTTTCACTTGGACAAACAATTCTTACGATTAGTAATATAAAAAAAGATAAATGGGCCTACACATATACTTGCATTATCTTTATAAAAATCTTTTTCTGTTTCTGCTCAACTCATAACTCATGTTACTGGTGTGGGAGTACTGATAACCCGACGCCATGAAGGGAGACGTCAGTTGTTAATTATTACCTAAATCAGTAGACGTTTTGAATATAGACATATACTTTCCTTCGTTTCTTCTGCCTTGCATTAGTAATATGATCCACTGCTGCTATCTTCCAGGCTATTAATTATTACCTAAATCAGTAGACGTTTTGAATATCAAAATATACATTCACTCGTTTCTTCTGCCTTGCATTAGTAATATGATCCACTGCTGCTATCTTCCAGGCTATTAATTATTACCTAAATCAGTAGACGTTTTGAATATAAAAATATACATTCAGTCGTTTCTTCTGCCTGGCATAAGTAATATGATCCACTGCTTCAATCTTCCAGTTTTGTAAATCAATATAATTTGTTTTTTTCATTTTTCAGAATAACAAGTCAGCTGATTACAAAATGTGTTTCAGAGTACTTGGGTGACTGAACATGCTAAGTCCAGTGTACTTCCAATTGTCTCTCTACAATTCATTACAATCAGAACAACCATACTCCCTCAGGCTGCCTCAAAAATGCAGCCACCCTACGCCAAATTACATTATCCACATTTTGGATCAGTGTTCAAATACACGCACACTAAAGTAGCCTGCGAGAAGTTCACAGCTACCAGCTTAACGGACATCGTACCTATAAAAATTTTAGGGAGAAGGTATGTTGCTCAGAAATTTTCATCAAATTTGCCTGCACATTTCACAGACATTGCTTAGAACTTATTACTCTTATTATAAACAAAATGACAGGCAGAATAATCAAAATATAAAATATAAAAGAAAATGTATATGTTGATAAGATGTTATTACCAACTTTGCGCATCACTATCAAAGGCCATCCCCTTTGAACAAGTTGACCATTGGTGACAACAAGAACGCCATCATGTGACTATACGTCAACAAAGGTATAAAAGCGCAAAATTTTAAAAGTGCGTTCACTCAACAGCGGACAGATCTAGAGCAACAGGAAGGATGCCATGTGCTGCGCCCTGTATCAAGCACAAAGGACACGGGAGTCGACTCCCATTTCTCCGAATCTTCTACTCATCCTACGTCAACGCATCGCTCTTCGACATGTAGCGATTTGGGGTGAGTGCAGAAAAATCACCAGCCAGGCCAGGAATCGAACCCGGGACCCCTCGCTTACAGGGCGAGTGCTCTTACCTACTGAGCTACCCGACCGGTTCTACCTGCCCCTGGCACTACACTCCTCCCCCCCAAATGCCGAAAGACGCGAGCCCTTTCTCGCAACACCGCTGCCACCATTGTAGCGATTTGGGGTGAGTGCAGAAAAATCACCAGCCAGGCCAGGAATCGAACCCGGGACCCCTCGCTTACAGGGCGAGTGCTCTTACCTACTGAGCTACCCGGCCGGTTCTACCTGCCCCTGGCACTACACTCCTCCCCCCCAAATGCCGAAAGACGCGAGCCCTATCTCGCAACACCGCTGCCACCATTGTAGCGATTTGGGGTGAGTGCAGAAAAATCACCAGCCAGGCCAGGAATCGAACCCGGGACCCCTCGCTTACAGGGCGAGTGCTCTTACCTACTGAGCTACCCGACCGGTTCTACCTGCCCCTGGCACTACAGACATATTGTTCCCTGCACATGCAGACGTCTAGACGGTGGATTCGGCGTTTCTCTTAGCTGGCCAGCTAAAATCTTCGCTTCTCCCCACGAGGAATCGTCGCTCGGTCATCTTCGCAGGATACTTCACCTTTTTGCTGTCGTGGGCTGGAGTCGTAGTGTCATTGCATATTCCCATGCTTTCCAGGTTTCTTTTTATTACAGGTCCAGGAAGCAGACTGCAAACTGGTGGGCGCCACCTGTGGGACTTCGACTACACTCCTTAAGGTATGTAATCTTTTTTTCTTTTTGGAAGGGGGGTTTGAGAAATGAAAGAAATCTAATCTCGTTTTTATTTCTGTTTACAGGACATGGAAGATGATGGGCGCCACCTGTGGGACTTCGACTACACTCCTTAAGGTATGTAATCTTTTTTTCTTTTTGGAAGGGGAGTTTGAGAAATGAAAGAAATCTAATCTCGTTTTTATTTCTGTTTACAGGACATAGAAGATGATGGGCGCCACCTGTGGGACTTCGACTACACTCCTTAAGGTATGTAATCTTTTTTTCTTTTTGGAAGGGGGGTTTGAGAAATGAAAGAAATCTAATCTCGTTTTTATTTCTGTTTACAGGACATGGAAGATGATGGGCGCCACCTGTGGGACTTCGACTACACTCCTTAAGGTATGTAATCTTTTTTTCTTTTTGGAAGGGGAGTTTGAGAAATGAAAGAAATCTAATCTCGTTTTTATTTCTGTTTACAGGACAAAGAAGATGATGGGCGCCACCTGTGGGACTTCGACTACACTCCTTAAGGTATGTAATCTTTTTTTCTTTTTGGAAGGGGAGTTTGAGAAATGAAAGAAATCTAATCTCGTTTTTATTTATGTTTACAGGACAAAGAAGATGATGGGCGCCACCTGTGGGACTTCGACTACACTCCTTAAGGTATGTAATCTTTTTTTCTTTTTGGAAGGGGAGTTTGAGAAATGAAAGAAATCTAATCTCGTTTTTATTTGTGTTTACAGGACATAGAAGATGATGGGCGCCACCTGTGGGACTTCGTCTACACTCCTTAAGGTATGTAATCTTTTTTTCTTGTTGGAAGGGGGGTTTGAGAAATGAAAGAAATCTAATCTCGTTTTTATTTCTGTTTACAGGACACAACTGCAAGGAGACACCCCACATCTACACTTAAGCTACTTCGACCTTCCCTTGGAGCCAGCGAGTCCTGCCATGGTCTGTCTACGAGGTGGCGGCACAGGGGAAGCCTCCAGCGAGTCCTGCCATGGTCTGTCTACGAGGTGGCTGCACCGGGGAAGCGTCCAGCGAGTCCTGCCATGGTCTGTCTACGAGGTGGCTGCATTGGGGAAGCGTCCAGCGAGTCCTGTCATGGTCTGTCTACGGGGTGGCTGCACTGGGGAAGCGTCCAGCGAGTCCTGTCATGGTCTGGCTACGAGGTGGCTGCACTGGGGAAGCGTCCAGCGAGTCCTGCCATGGTCTGTCTACGAGGTGGCTGCACTGGGGAAGCGTCCAGCGAGTCTTGTCATATGGTGTTTCAATGAGATGGAAACCACTTAAAGGTAAGCCTGACTGCAGAGTGCTGACATAGTATGAAAAGTCATTAATTCATTTTTCTTTCTGTTGACAGAACACAACTGCAAGGAGACGTCCCACATCTACGCTTAAGCTACTTTGACCATTCCTTGGTGCCAGCGAGTCCTGCCATGGTCTGTCTCTTTGATGTGGCTGCACTGGGGAAGCGTCCAGCGAGTCCTGTCATGGCCTGTCTACGTGGTGGCTGCATTAAGGAAGCGTCCGGCGAGTCGTGCCATGGTCTATCTGCGAGGTGGCTGCACTTGGGAAGCGTCCAGCGAGTCCTGTCATGGTCCGTCTACGAGGTGGCTGCACTGGGGAAGCGTCCAGCGAGTCCTGCCATGGTCCGTCTACGAGGTAGCTGCACTGGGGAAGCGTCCAGCGAGTCCTGCCATGGTCTGTCTACGAAGTGGCTGCACTAGGAAGCGTCCAGCGAGTCCTGCCATGGTCCGTCTACGAGGTAGCTGCACTGGGGAAGCGTCCAGCGAGTCCTGCCATGGTCTGTTGAGGAGGCTGCATTGGAGAAGCGTCTGAAGCATATGGTGTTTCACTGAGGCGGAAAAACCTGCAAGGTAACCCGTGTTACTGGCGAGAACAATACACTAAAATTAATTTTTCAGCAGCAGTCTGTGCCATAAACTTTTCACCCTACTGGCCATTCAGTCCACCTTCTTTCCTAAAAACTAGATATAAATGTCTGAATCTTGATTCACTGGTTCGAATACAAAGTTCAATAGGACTAGACTGGATTGCATTAATATTTGTATTAACAAGACCTTGACATTTTTCTCGAATCATGATGTAACAGTTACATTTAAAATAAATCAAAAGCTCTTTTTCATACTTATAGAAAAAATCTAACAGCCATGTCACCAAATTGACACATTCTGGAAATCTACCGATTCCAACAATTTTTCTGGCTGCAGACTGCTTTTGAGATACAATTTTTGAAAACTAATCAAAATTTCCTTTCTATTTACAGAACTCATTTAGGGCAATTCCTGATAAAGTCCCGCTTTTTTGAAAGAGGTGCAAGAAGAGGGTCGCATTCAATCCTTGGTGCATGGTTGAGTCCTGCCATGGTCTGTATGTTAGGGGGCTGCATGGGGGAGCATCGGAAGCATATGGCGTTTCACAGAGATGGAAACCCTTAAAAGGTACATATCACTCATGTTTTTTGGGGAAAACAAAACACTTAAGTGATTTTTCATACCTTGAAAAACTAAAAACCGTTAGCCACATTAATTTGACAGCTCAAATTCAGAAGGCACTGTCTTTTACCCATGACCCACTCCTAGGATTAAGATATTTATGGTTAGTAGATTGGATTTGGGTGGGAGAAGTAAGGAGGGAAACTTTTGACTTATAATTTTTTTATTTTGTAGTTGAGGCAGATAGCATTGGCGAGCGCCTGTCCTGATGACGGTCCATTTTAACAAGGTTAACAAGGCTAAAATGGAGAAAGTCATGTCAGCTATATCATATAGTGTTTCAAGAGCCCTTCAATAGTTGTGATCAGAGAGCATTCAAGGTAAGTTATGGGACAGGATAAGGGTAAATGAACTAGATTGTCATTCATTGTATAGATAATACAAATCTTTTATCAGTGCAACTCCAACAAACTGAGCATTTTGTGCAAGGTCTTAGACAATTGTTTTAAGAATGTTTGGGACCTGTCACTCGGTGCAGGCATTTGTTTTCCATTTACAATTTACTCTAGCAAATTCAGTGCTCATTTTTCACAGGTAAAAAGCTCTTTTAATTTGTCACAGATGTGGAAAAACCTTATCATTCATACAAAATATTTTGACATGCCATTCGTCAACTTTCAGATCCTCAACAGTCTCAATATTCTGCAGGACGTTGTCAATGGTCCAGATTACTTGGAGCTACCGCCCCCACCACCCACCACCACCAATGTGACTCCGGGGCGTGGTCACTGGTCCAGATTACTTGGAGCTACCGCTCCCACCACCCACCACCACCAATGTGACTCCGAGGCGTGGTCACTGGTCCAGATTACTTGGAGCTACCGCCCCCACCACCCACCACCAACAATGTGACTCCGAGGCGTGGTCAGTGGTCCAGATTACTTGGAGCTACCGCCCCCACCACCCACCACCAACAATGTGACTCCGAGGCGTGGTCAGTGGTCCAGATTACTTGGAGCTACCGCCCCCACCACCCACCACCACCAGTGTGACTCCAGGGCGTGGTTACTGGTCCAGATTACATGGAGCTACCGCCCCCAACACCCACCACCAATGTGACTCCGGGACGTTGTCGCTGGTCCAGAAATTGTATACTAGCAGCTACCACCCCCACCTCCAGTGCTGTGGTTGTGGTAATAAAAGGCCACCGTAGAAGTGAGTATTTCCATCTCTCTATATTGTTCAGATTGTTAGGCATTTTCCTGGTTTATATGCCTCCCTTTACGCCTCTTGTTCTCCAGTCACTTTCTTTTTGTAGAATCTTGGCACTCCCAATCAATGTTTTTTTTGTGATGGTTCGTTGTAGCAGAAGGCTACCTTGGGCTGTAGTGTATTTTTCCCTCTTCAGGTACCCTTTCTTATTCCTTCCCGTGTTCTTTAACTCTAACGTTCAACTTTCTCTTTGTCTCTCCCATATAAATCCTTCACAAATTAAACACCTGATGGAATACTAGTGCACTCCTCCCGCTGGATCTAGACTGTTCAGGCTTTACTTAAACTTGTCTTTGAGTAGAGTCGTTTGAATGCTGTTAGTGTTCCTTTTCCTTCGTTAAAACTAATTTGTGCAATAACCCATTGTGACATTAAGTCTGAAGGTCGCCAGTGGCATGTCAAAATATTTCGCTTGAATGTTTTTTCCAAGTTTGTGACAAAAGTGCTTTTGATATTTATTTCCCATCAAACTGCTGAAACTTTAAAAACACATTTCATATACAAATGGTTGACTTTTATTACATTTTGAAGTAATAATTTAAATTTGCAGGCTACCAAAAGTGGTGGATTCTAAAAATGAAGATTGCAATACCAAACCTCCAGATGAAACACTTCTTCAGGATTGAGGGATCTTTATACAGATAACTTTGTAAGTTATTGGGGATCAACAACTTAAGAAAAGTGGTTCTGAATTTTTTAAGTATTATAATTGGTGTATTATGGCATTTCTTATTATTGACAGTGATCAAAAACTATATCCTATGTAAACAAACAGTAGAATTAGAAGTAGCACAGACAGTCAACAATTTAACATGTAGGCTAACATTACAATATTCAATATAGCAACATCTTTTCTTACTTTTTTTGTCAAATGTTTGAAATAATTTATTTTTTGAAGACTGCTGTCTACTTACTCTAAAAAGTTAATATATATATTTCAATAAAGGAAGCATATTTCACTGTACATTTGGAAATAACGCTCTGATCATTTTAAGAACCAAGCTTTTCATTAATGTTAACGGTGTGTAAATACCAGTGATATACTTTCTTTGTTGCAGTTACTGCAAGCTTTCGATATAGCTTTTCATACTTTTGAGTAAAAGTTGGATTTCATTTGTAGGCTACGAATTGGCAGTTTTCCAATAATTACGCCTGCATGATGTCGGATAACGTCGACCTAAGACCAAATGTCCAAGATGTTAAACACTGTACAGCGTTAGCAAGGAGCCCTGTGGACACTTTCATCGATGCTCGGATATCCCACGAGTTTTGGTGTTGAAGGACACGGCTTGTTCTGCAAACAAATATAGAGAATGTGGAATGGTAATGAAGGCAATATACAGTACTGAATGTAGTGGGAATACAGTCTAATAATGTATCAGTCTTTTGGATGCTGAGAATATTTGGGGTTCATGGGTCACAAACATGTCAAGGTGAAATTGCATCAAATTTCATTTGTATTTTATGCCTTATGCAGTGAACCATTTTATTTCAATAACAGAAGAGAAAACTGAGGTTCAAGATAATTCTTCATTCCATACAAGATCAATTGAATAAGATGTGTGCTTCTGTAGGAAAAGTCTACCTCTACAGTTGCTATAATTATTATATTAATAAATTTGAATATAGAGTTGCTTTATCCACATTCTGAATGCAGATAGTTTTTTGCTCACAAAAACATTCCCACCACTTGTGGTCGTCTGTGTTTTGTTTCAATCTGAGATGGTCATTTTTCAAATTTGTGCTTTTGATGATGTGGAGTTGTTTGTCAGTATGGCATTTGAAAAGGTCTTAACCTGCACACTAACCTTACTAACAAACCCTCACATCTTTGTAAAATCTGACTTCATGTAAACGCTTTTACATGAAGAGATTTCACATTGATAGATTGTGCAAAATCTGTAATGAAATATTTTACGTGTGAGAAAATATTTCATTATATATTTTGTACAGTCTGCTCTTCTTGAGAGATGCTGTCATCTCTCAAGATAGAGATCACATTACTAATATTCAGATTTTCTCAAGTGTTATAGTTGACAAATACATCCACTTCATCACATATGAACCTTTTCTCCGGATCAAAAAAATTCAGATTGAAATTTACATGGGCGGTCATACAGTGTAATGTGAGATCCGAAATATTTGAAGCAAGCTTGCTTTATTCTGTACTTGTATCATGCAGGTAGTTGCGATTTCAGTGCAAAGTTACATTTAAGAAACCTGGTATTTTAAGTCGAATTATATATCAAAGTTTAGTTGAAATCATTGATATTCCCGAGTTATAATCATATTACTTGAATCTGTTTGCATTTCATCATAAAGAGAACTATAATCAAGTTTTGAAAGATGCTTGCAGTTGTAAAATGATTAACTTTATTTATGGTTTTAATTCTCCAAGATAAAGTCAAAATTATTCTGTTTAGTTGTTATCTCTTGTTAGTTTTTTTATTGGCTTCATTGCCTTTTTCTGTAAGAATTACTTTAATAAGTTTTTATGCTTCACCTCGTGTATAGTATATATAGAGAATAGTTAGTCAAGACAAAGGTTATTCCGTCACACAATGCTGTCTAAAACGGGACGATTCTTGAACTGTACGCAGCGCCGTGCCAATAGAAACCGATTTCGTCATGTTATAAGGACCGAATTATCCGGGCGTGGGCACTTTCCCGGCATTCCCCACGAAGGGTTTAGACGGGTTTTTCCCCACGGCCCGAGAGCATCTGGTACCAGTTTCCGACCACAAGACCTGCATTATCGGACTGTGTGCGTTCCGACGCTAGATGAAGACGATGGAAAATCTTAGAACTTTTGATAATACTGCTATGTATTAATTCATTGCGTTTACGTAGTTCGTTACTGATTATTAGTCCTTTTTAAATCAACTGTAAAATTGTACATAATTCAAAATTGTACATAATAGTTGAATAAAAAATATTCTATAATTTTCTTTCTTTATTTTTTATTTATTTATTTATTTATTTTTTTTTTTTTTGTAAAAAAAAAAGTGGTCGTGTACAGATCGCTAAAAAAAAGCGAGACTTGCAAATAAATTTAAATGGACTCGCATGTATGCTCGTTTAATCATTAGTAGAAATTATCCTCTTTCGCCTCTTACTTAAACTTTTACAATCTCGTCATTATTTCTGTCACTCCAATTTCTTCCATAAAACTAGCCGATGTCCAGGTAATGAGTTGAATTTTGGTTTTTGGATACAAAGCTGTGGTGCTGCGTTACTTTGCTCTCCCGGGCCCTGTAACTCGAAAGCAGCGCGCATTGCGACCGAGCGCAAGCGTCTCGATTCCATTACTTGCCCATGCTCGCCCCATGTAATACACTGTAGCCTCTATATGATATCGCCGTTCGCAATACGCGATGCTTTTAAGTTACGGAGCCCCAGGAATAACTCGAGCCGTTACCTAGACTTTCCTGAGTCAAATTAGAGAAGTAACTATCTTACTTAAATAAATCCCACTGTAGATTTAAGAACCCAACACCTCTTAATGTTAACGAAGGGGTACATTGTGTATAAATGTATATGTTCTTGACTATAACACAAGTAAAACGAGAAAAAAACTAGTTTTTTCCCATTCCTGTGCCATTGTAATCCTTATCTACTGGCACTATTTTTTTTTTTTTTTTTTTTTTTTTTTTTTTGCTGTGGGAATTGAGGCCCCATTTTTTTATATAAATGCATATAGCAAGCAAAACTAGACAAAACCAAGATTTTTTCCATCCTTGTGCCATTATTGTCCTTATCTACTGGCACTATTTTATATTTGCTGAGGGAATTAAGGCCCAATTTTTTTATTCTTAAGAACTCTTCACTCCCATCCCTGTAGCATAATACTTGCCGATTGCATTTATTTTGAGAATCAGATTTTATATAAATGTATAATGCAAGCAAAAATAGACAGAACCAAGAATTTTCCCATTTCTGTGCCATCACCGGTGACATGTACCAGAAAGTCCCCCATGACAGAGAGTCCGCTTCCCATTCATTTGTACAAGTGAGCCTCGCCCTAGATTTTGACCTACTTAGGTCAAACTAACCCTAACTATATGGAGGACGGACTTTCAGTCACACGGACCCTCAGTTTCATGGCACCGGCCTTATCTACTGGTACTCCTTCATATTTGCTGTGGGAATTGCGGCCCAAAATTTTTATTTTTAAGACCCCCCCTCCATTCCCGTAGCAAATGACAAAATTTAGTTTTTACAAATATGCATACATTTATCATAAATATGTGTGGTAATATTTTAATAATGTTAAGCGAAGATTAGAGGCAAATGACGAATATTAAATATGTTACAAATATACTAATAATTATTACTGATTTGTGCTAGTGAAATTGTGATGCTGCAAAATAAAATTTGCGGC
This sequence comes from Lingula anatina, assembly GCF_051362555.1. NCBI lineage: Eukaryota > Metazoa > Brachiopoda > Lingulata > Lingulida > Lingulidae > Lingula > Lingula anatina. The sequence goes on from NC_141767.1 coordinate 25,089,895, forward strand.
TTTGCTGAGCAGGTGCAACACTTGATAATACTTCCTTTCCGTTTAAGATTTAAGCAAGCCTGTATTTAATATGTATCGTGGTTTTGGAACACTGCCATTATATTATAACTGAAGATGTTCTCAGGAGTTGCCATACCATTAACACAATTCAATTCTCTTATAGATTGTGTCATGGTTGACTTAAATGTTTTAAGGTTGAAAGTAATAATTAATACAGATTCGGTAAATGGTGATTGTAATATTGTTTGTGAGTTCCTGTTTTCATAGTTACTAGTAATTCACACTTAAATTGTAGAAGGAAGATTGCCACGGGACCCATATCTTAGTCTGGTGTTTTTTTATCATCTTCTTTTAACTTTTGTTAAAATAATAACAACTTGTATAACATCACAATAACACACTGGCATCTTTGAAAATATGCATTGGGTGTATATCTAAGGATTATTCATGACTTAAACTATTTATATTTTACGAGAATTAATTGATGATTTAAACACTTATCATAAGCAGCTGAGATAAAATAGATGGAAAATGCAAAAGCTGATGAATGATAAGTATTAAAATGAAAAAATATTTTTTGGATCCCTTTTCACTGATTTAAACTTATTCAACCATTTTGAAGACTTGCAGTTCCTACGTGTGTTAATAAAGGGAATCGGAGAAGACTGATTGTGCCCGGAAGTGACGTGTAGTGGTGTTAGAAGCGAAGCTGAGTGGTCATTTTACCTGGAGGTGAACGGGAGAGAAGACGTGTAGTCGGAGCAAAAAGAAGTTTTCTAAACAACCTGGTAAGATAACTCTCTTTTTTTACGCATTTTGGGCAGAGAATACTTGTAAAAATAAAAGGTGCATGATATGAAAACGTGACACGGAACTTGAAGGTGCAAAATCGTGCTTAATTTGCGGTCAACTTGTTTTGAAATAAATGCTGCTTTGGCCGCCAGCGCGACAAAGAGCGTTAAGGGAAAATAATTCCCGGTAGTCTATAAATCTTTGTCATGTGGAAATTTGGCATTAATATAATCTGATATGTCCATATCTAAGTATTTTGGGGTGTTTTATGGTATGGGCTGCAATTATAACGATGTTATAGAGGTTTTGAAGGACCTTATGAAAACCAGGAAGTAGTTCGTAACTAACAACTGAATCGTACCGATCTCCGACTGCTGTGCAAAGCTGTATCTTTTTTCAATATTTTGACGAATTTTTAGATCTTTATATGTCCATCTGACATGAAATTCCACACATATGATCACACTAATACACCTTTTACACTGGGGGAGGAGCTAATAAGACAAATGCCAAGACAAAGGTGACATTTTGACAGCCTCTTATCTGAGTTTAAAATCACTGACAAAAGAGACTGGCAATCAATTTCCTCAGGCTGGCAATCATTAGCCTATAGAAATTGGTCACGTTATATCTTATCTACCTGTGAGAATCGTTTTACCAAATGGTGCTTTATAATACTTCCTATGTGAATGCATTTATGTAACTAAAAACCTTCTTTTAAGGATACATAAGAAAATTTGATTGGAATATAAAATCCGAATAACTTAACTCTAATTATGACAGTGTTTAAACAATTTCATCATTTTATTTACACAAAAATATGTAGTAATTGTTTAATATAAATATACCATTTACTATATATTAAATCAACAATAATCAAAACCCATGTAACTTATGAGAGCAAAACCATTACAGATGACAGAATATCTTTTTTCCTGTCACTAAGTATAGCCCCTCGCCACCACCACCCTGAAAAATATATACCTGAAATGACTTCCCTACATCACGCTTGATGTTCACTATCCACTGCTTTTTCAGTTTTTCATCTACTGGAAATGTATGGTAGGACAGCTATGTTCCATCTTAAGAAAGTGGGCCTACACTGGGGCAAAGAGGCACACAACATTTCCTGAGACTCAGTAAAATTAAAAGTAGCAAAATTAATACTGAACAATTAATAACAAATGAGCTACTGCACAGCAATCAATGTGCAAGTCAAGACCATTTTGACAGGTAATAAGCTGTAAGATGCCATTAAATGCCAGTCGCGTACTTGTGATTTTTAGCTCAGATAAGAGGCTGTCAGAATGTCACCTTTGTCTTGGCATTTGTCACTGATTTGTGCCTACCCCAGTGTAAAAGGTGTATTAGTGTGCTCATATGTGTGGCATTTCATGTCAGATGGACATGTAAAGATATAAAAATTCGTTAAAATATTGAAAAAAAGATACAGCTTTGCACAGCAGTCAGAGATCGGTACGGTTCAGTTGTTAGTTACGAACTACTTCCTGGTTTTTACAAGGTCCTTCAAGACCTCTATAACATCGTTATAATTGCAGCCCATACCATAAAACAGCCCAAAATACTTAGATATGGACATATCAGATTATATCAATGCCAACGTTGCATGACAACGATTTATAAACTCCCGGGAATTATTTTCCCTTAACGCTCTTTGTCGCGCTGGCGGTCGATGCAGCATTTATTTCAAAACAAGTTGACCGCAAATTAAGCACGATTTTGCACCTTCAAGTTCCGTGTCACGTTTTCATATCATGCACAATTCTGACCAATGCTGATCTTCTCCGGCACCCTTTATTGTGTCTTCTAAACCAGCAACAGACCGTCTGGCATACATATACATGGACTGCAAAAAGTAGAGTAAGAATTTTCGACGGAATTAGAAAGGAGGAGTGCATGCAATCACTTGCAAAGTGGCCAAAAATGTATATTCAGGCATTATTTTGTAAGTTTGGAAGTTGCTAATAGTTGATAAGCACTAGTCGATGACACAAAGAAATTTCCTATTTTTGCACAAAAAAGCCCTCAGCAGTCTTCTTGATTTACATTATTTTGTAATGACCAAAATAATTCCAAAGAATTGCAAATATAATGTTTATTATTGATGGGTGTTAATTATCGATTGAATAATAGAATGGAATGGAAAGAAAACTTAACATAAAATAAATGGAAAGAAAGATGACGTTTGAATCATAATGCAGGTGTAGAGAGATAAGACAGTGTACCGTGCAAGGGGATTGATAGAAATATTTTTATAATAAGCAAACGTAAAACATCAGCATGTTGTAAAGCCGTGAGAGAGAGAGAGAGAGAGAGAGAGAGAGAGAGAGAGAGAGGGGACAACAGCAACGATGCCATAACGGTTGTAAGATAAGCCAATTTGTATATATAGAATGCCGAAGAAAAAATGCTTTTGTGGTTTATTTCGCGCAAAAAACAAAGATGAAAATCATAAGTCATCTTCATACATATCATAATTGTCGATAGTAAACAGCACATATTTTAACTGTTTATTACTTTTATTTTTAAAAACAAAGTCACTTAGTGGTATTTTTGATGACATTTTTTTTTTTCAAATGACCAAACAAATTTTGTTTCAACTATTTCTTAAATAATTAAAAAAATTAAGAAATGATTAAGCTTTTTATAATCAAACATAGATTCGATTTATCTTTATTTGAAAACATTTTAATTTGATTTTCTTTTACGTTTTACCATATGCGCAACTATATGATAAGTCAGTAATGATAACAAAAACAATATGGTAAGAAACAAGTTTAAATTTATACCCGACACTTCCGTGACTTTCTTGAAAATTGGTGGTTTTTTCTCTTCAAAAGATGTGATGATAAAAGCATCTATATCTTCATTATTTGCGCTAAGGCTTGTGAACTTAAGGTCCTTGAGTGCAAAATTCCAAACAGCCCCTTGGCCCACTCCAAAGAACTCATCCGAATTATTTGGGAATAGTGCCCAGTGGCCTAGTGGCCCGTAAAACATGCGAAGAAACGGTTCAGTGGCATTATGAACAACGGTGACGCTGCCGAAAAGCGGGTGATGATATCGTCCCACATAGCTGCTGAGAGCCCGTGCCGCAGTGCCGCGAGTTCGGTTTGCACCGGATTTGGGAATATATTGCCAGTCAGCAAACGGAGCTGGGAACGTGCAAATAGTTGAACTGTTCAGCCATGGAGTCTCCTCCAAAAGGATGTCCAACAAGTATGCCATTATCACGCGTCTTCTAAAGTGAGATCTGTCAAACGTATTGAAATTCAGGTAGGCGCCGATGTTCATTGAAGGAATGAATGTTAGGATGGAAGAAAACCCGAGGGTCGATCCAGAATGCGTAACTAGTGGGTAGCCTGCAATGAATACACATAAAAGTTGTATATAAATACCACGCAATGGCGAAATAAGATAAAATTTTAGAAAAATCATCACTTTTTCTTACATGACTCTCTATGAAATTGTAACTCAAAAATTTGCGTGAATTTTCTTTTAGATGGGGATTTTTACTTTATGGATTATGATAACCCTCGTTTTGAAATGGAGTACTAACTAACGCCGCATCACATTTTGGAGGCAACCAAGGATCCAGAGCTACAATTCCCAGATAACTGAAGCTGAATAATAAGTATTTAACAACACAGATAACGATACTTATACATGTTGCACTTTCTCTCAGGTTGGTGCAATTGCATCTAGTTGAATTTCAAAAATATAAGACAGTGATACAAATATTTATACTTGCACTACAGTATAACACAATCAGACAGTCATAATATAATATAATATAATATAATATAATATAATATAATACCTCGGTAATATCCCACTTTCCACGCACAGCCATATTCCTCGAATATAAAGGTGACGGGAGTTATTGGGCGAGCTGTAAACTTGTTGCGGGGATGAGGTACAGGAATAACAGGCCTGTATGTTTCTGCAAGAACTTCCTGTGGGATAACTTGAGTGTCGTCCTCTGCTCGGCCTTCGTTTAGGTGAAACAGTATCCATTTCCCCATGTCTACTGAGTCAGAAACGATCGCCATTGAGGGGGCATTCATGGACCACAGCCTGTTAGAATGCATTATTTTGTTGTAGTATGCGTAGGTAAAAAATTGACTTGATATCCACCAAGCGTCTTATCTGATCAATTGCTTAAATGTGTAACACAGATAACATACGGTTAGTTAATATGACATATATTTTTAACGTAAAAATGGTATTTGTGAGATACATATTATTCTAGATGCATATTGGAAAATGTGTTACTATCAGTAGCACTAAGTGATATAGAATTCTTATTTGGCTTACGGCAAATAGGCAGCTCATTAGGAAATTAGCGTATATAGAATTTATGCAATGATAGAATAACGTATAAAATGGAATTTGTGAGATACATATTGTTCTAGAAGTATATTTGAAATTGCTTTACTATGGATAACACCCAGTGATAAAGGGTTTTTTTTATGGCTAGGGGCAAATAGGCAGCTCACTAGGACAGCGAATATAGAATTTATGCAATTATAGAACAGGCATCGGGTGCATATAGATAATGTCCCTTACGTCATTTTTACATAGTGCTCATTATACGGCAGAGAAATTAAGTTACTTCATGGTATAACCTCTGACTCTACAGTTTCATAGTATTAGTACTATGGTATTCAGTACACATAACAGAACCCAAAAATGCAATGCCAATATAGTCGTCTAAGGAAGGCTAATCTTCTTCTCAACCATGGCATTGTCTAAAGATTATTTCTCCAAAAGAATGTAGCTTATCGACTATGCCTACAGTCAGGGACTACACGTGCAATGAACACGTTTTGTCCGCATTAAAAATGACTAGCCTCTACAATCACAGATACTTGGTCAAATTTGTCCTTGCCAAGACCGATTATGATAATCGCAGGTTATTTTGCTCTATTGAAGATTAAATTTTCGAGTTGGGGACATTATATTATTCACCTGATACAACCCGATTGCCTGCAATTGTCACAAATTAGGCCTACTTATTCTATCATGTCTGCTGAATTTTTTTTATGTTGCAAAGGAGTACGCATAATTTGTTATGATTGCACAGGACTGACAATAAATAGAGCTTACTTTAAAATTTTAGGAGAAATTTCTCTTGTTGCGTTGAAGTTCCTTTTAGTAAAATCATAGGGTGTTGGTAACTGGAACTGCTCGTAATTTGACGTATTTAGGATGGCGGTGTGGCGCATGCCTATTGGTTTTAACAGCTCGTCCTGCATGGCATCTGACCATGGCTTCCTCGTCAGACGCTGTGTCACGTGACCAACTAACCCGTACATAAGGTTGTTATACATTAATTTGCTTCTGAGTGGAAACGCTGTTTGGAGTAGCGGCAGTACCCTGAAATGAAATCATACTAACAACTCTAGTATCTTGGAAGATTTGGTCTCTCAAATGAAGATGACATAATAATGTTTTCAGTTTTGTTTTGTGACTGTATGTAATTTTTTATTATAAAGCTTTGATAAGTTCCCTGAAAGAAGTTTAGTATTATTCTTATAATATGTAAAGGCTTAAACAATTGTATCCAGTTTATAACTACACGAAAGGATACAGCTTACTGAGCAATGTTATCTAACGTTATCTGTCCTCCCAGTCTGGCTTTGTCGTAGCTGGGAATACCGGTCCGGTGACTGAAGAGGTCTCGGGCTGTGACATGTGCCGTTAATTCTTCAGTAGAAAATCGCAAATCATTCAACTCTCTAATTGTTGTCAATGGAGTCTCTAGATCGTGCCTGCATCAACATATATACAGAAATTTACTTTCGTGATCAGTTTTTCTGTACATTTATAAAAATTAAAATCTCATCCAAAAATGTGTTTCTATCGACGTATAAACATAACTCATAACTTATCGATTTATATATTTCGATAAAATAAGGAGTTATTTTCATAGGTAAAAATAGCAATATGTTGCTATAGCTCTTCACAATTACGGTTAAATGACATAAAAAGTCACTTTCCGGAAAAAAGGTCATTAAATGCTTTCATGGCATACGCAGCCGAACATAAGGTCTATAAAAAATGGCAAGTAATTTAGAAAGGGAATAAAGGTGGTCATTAACAATTCACCTCGTAGCTGAACTTCCGTTTAAATGCAAACAAAGATGAATACGAGTTTAGATGTCGATTGATCACGGTTAATCGCAAATAACAGAATTACTCATGTATTTTTTACAGTATAGTTTTTTCACATCTTACAACATTAGAGTGTGTGTGTGTGTGTGTGTGTGTGTGTGTGTGATCAATTTTCCACGATTTTTTTTTAAATTTTGAATATGAGAAATTGGAAAAAATTCTATACATGTAAATGTGATTGAAAATAAAGGTGTATCATAAAACGTGTCCATATATCGTTCCTTTCACCCTTTAACATTTAACCATGAGACCTGCTTACGTTAAAGCGTATGGTATTCGTTTTGTAATTGAAGACTATCGAGACGTACAAGGACACGGCAGTATAAAGTGTTTTAAATATAAGTTTGAACTAAAACACGATGACAAGCTAGAAACTGAGTACCCTTACCCCTTTTCATACAATATTTTGGAGAGCAAAGTAGCTGAAAATGCTTTCGTCAACGATCCGATGCTAAACAATGTGGAGCTTGTAACGGGTTCCTGGCCGTTCTTGTCCTTTGTTCCATACCCTTTTGCCAAAATAATACGTCCATTTTTCACCAGAGTTACTGACAACCCTGGGATTCTGAGGCAAGATAGAACTTCAGACATGACGGCATCAATGGTGCTCTCTTCACTAGTGGCGCTGGAACCACTTACCAATATCCATGAAACTAAAATAACGATAAAAATACTGCATCCAGTTAAAGTCTGATCAAATAATGGATAACTGTAAAACTGTGTATAAATGCATAGCGATGCTTATATGCGTGGGAACGTCGTAGAATAAATAAATTTTATTTTGTGCTGGTACCATAAAGACGCAGGAACAGTAATTTCGATCCAAAAGTAGTATACAGAACACTAAAATCAGCTCTAAAATCCCTCTTTTCATCTTTTATCATTAGTAATATTCATGATGGGACCTTCTTCATGTTTAAAGACTTCATTTTCTCGTATTTTGCAGAATTTAATGAAAACCAATAAAATACACCTTGTTTTTCAGTCATTATGTTTGTATTGCAAACTCATTATATTGTGATGGGCTGTCAGCCTATATGTAACACACATTGACAAATGTCAATACAAATAACTTACCAGCTGTTGTTACAAGAAATAGATTCAACTGCATCATGCCCATCAGTTTGTCTCTTCAGTCGCTCATTCGTCCTCTTAGGCTCGTTTGCGTTCATCCAACTACGATTATTTCAGCTAAGCTCTATTAAAATGGACCTTACGGAAACCCCAACCGTCATTTGGACGTCATTCCAGTCTACGTGCAGCATGCATTTATAGTGCGGACTTTCAAATGATTCTGTTATTCATAATATGGTTAACATAGAACAAGAACTTGAGATGTCCTCCTAAGGCAAATACGTATGTTCTACATTTATACGTTTCATAGGATACCTTGTATGTTGGGAATTGAGAGAAGAATTTTTTCATGTTGAAACAATGCTTTTAAAGCATTTAAATTTAAGCGAGTAAATGAACAGATAAACGAATGAATGACGTGATGAATAAAGTAATTAACTAGTGAATAAGCAGATAAACAAATAGATGTGCCATTTGTAACTTGGTATTGATGCCGATGCTGTCTTGTGCTGTGCATGTTAATATGGAGCGTTAGTTTGGGCTTTTGAACAGGATTTGGAATTGCCTCCAATATAGTAAGAGGGTGACGTGACCTGCTTAATGTTGACATTAAGATCATATATAAGAGTCACTGAAGCAACATGAAGACCGGAATCTAATGCTTCATTTGATAGCCATACCCTAATGATAATAGTGTTGTAAATTTTATGGCAGATAGCCTCACTAATTGCAAGCAATAAGGGAAGTAAATTCAAATAAGTCAAAAAAAAAAATAGCGATCCATTGAGTGCACGTGTAATTTCTTATGAGTAAACAAGCGTTTTTTTTTTTTTTTTGTGTGTGCTTTATGTAGGGAATGTATAATAATTAAACAATAACTGTATAGGATAGTTTCATTCATATCATATCAAAAATAATATCTTCCAATATTCCAATAACAACATTAAAGGAAATTTATTCTAAAACATACTAGATAAACTAATCTAGAAATTTCTACATTTGGGTGTTTGATAGTACATTGTTCTACATTAGTTATCATGCAATAGCCCATATCACATATTTTTATAATGCATTATTAGTTTTGTCTCCAAAATGTACAAATTGATTTAACACTTCACTTATAAGTTCAAAGCCTCCTCTTTTAAAGGAGATAAAGCAAAAATACCTGTCCATTTGGAGACATTGAGAGAAATTAGAAATAAGGGTGGGGTCTCCTTCATTTTGAAAATATGAAAAGGATTTTTCAAAGTAAAAACATATAAAGCATTTTAAATAAGCCAGACCATTTTCAATGTGGTAGTTGGATTCCTGAAATTCTAAAATATGAAGTCATGAAAGTTACAAAGGAATTGGATATTTATAGAACTATTGTTTCTGTGCTTTTCTAAACTAGGTCACTATGGCCTACCAGTAGTTTTATATGAGGCACAGCAAGCCCTCAGCTGGGCCCAACTTTGGAGTGCCATAATTCTGAGACCAGATGAAGTATCAATCTAAAGTTTTATGTTTTCTCTAGTCCCTATAATATCTACAAAATATGTGAAAATCAGCAAGTTTCTTGACGGAGGGTACCCTCGCTGGATGAATTGATATTGAATTACTCAAAGGCGGTATTGACTTCATGTTATTGGTCCCGGATATATAGTTGTATATAATAAAATGGCATAACTCACATTGGGTTAATTGAACTGTAGAAGGGGGGGGGGTCAGGAAAAGAGCCCCTCTTTTGAAACTGCTGGCTACAGGCCTGGCAAGCAACGATTACCGATTTTTAAGCAGATCCGTCCGCTATGCTACACGCTATTTGCTATACAGGGCCTTCCTTACAACTTATATATTGTGCCACCAGCTTCCAGCGTCTAATATTAATATGGTACAATATACCCAAAGTAAGCTACGTAATATCAAATACTTGCATTCTGTGACAATGTTTAGTATCAAGAGTTCGGTGATGAGAATCACTTACTTTTGAGCAAAAAATTTAAACAGCTATCATATGCCTACCACACGTATGTCTTCCGGCCGAATGCCCATAGGTCATCGTGTGGTAGTTGACCTGTGAGCGATACTCTCTAGAGAGAGAGAGAGAGAGAGAGACCAGCGATTGACCTGGGGAAGGTCAAGGAAGTAATGTACATCTGTCAACCATGAATTGGGACCAGGGAAACGAACTGTCTACCCCCTCCCCCCCATCCCATCTATAACCAGGTATGGTCACGGGTCAACCAACACCCAACCACCTCATGACATTCAGCCTGAAGATGCCCTTGTGATAAAAGTAAAACGTATAGCCGTTTCAATTGCTCCAAAGTAAGTGATTCCCATCATCAAAAACTTTACTTAATTCAAGATCTTGGAACTAAGAACAATTTCATAGAAAAAACAGACAATGTTGTGTTAAAAGCTGTCTTCACAAATATCCGTGCTCCAAGTCACAAATACATTTTTACCATAGCACATTGCTCTTTTCACATCTACAGCATTTTTTCTACTGGTACATACCAAAACTGTTAACCGCTTGCTTGTGAATGTTTGAAAAGATCAAAATGCAGAACCTGTCTCAAACATGTTAAACGCATCGTTGGCACTTTATTTCATGTCCCGTGGAAATCACTTTCCGCACAAAAAATATTATCTGCATACTATACCATTGAGTATAACCGTACATTTTATACTATAAAACAATCAACCCGGGAACCATATACATGGACATTTAAATATGTGCTTAGTCTTAACCATGGATTCCGCATGTGAAGCCAAATGTGACCTCAAATACTACATAGGGCCTAAGTGCAAGCTCAGTTAGCCAAGCAATACAATGTACTATCATCCACATTATGAACAGTGTAGAATCCGTAGCCAAACTAAACTGTGACCCAGTCAGTCCAAATTGGTCACCGATTGCAGGGGCGGACCCAGAGCTATTTTCTTACAGTCTTCCAAATTATCTTTATTGATCTATCCTCCAATTTTGACCGTCTTCCAACAGAAAAAACAAGATATCTTTTAATGTATACTTGAAAATCTGACCGTCTTCTGGAAGACCCAGAAGACGGCCTAAATCCGCCCCTAGATTGGTCTCATATGGGCTCATACACCTCTCCAGAGACCGACATAGTCCCAGTGGTGTTGCATACCGCAGCTTATCGGGCTTATACATGTAACACGAGTCTGCCTCTCCGTTTGTACGTGAAAGCACCAAGGTTTTTTTTTTTATTTTTTATTATTATTATTATTGTTAATGGATCCGTTTGGCTAAGAGTGATCATCATGTGACATAGATTAATTTGCATATGATTGTTGATGATATGTTTTCACATTAAAATGGTGTGCATCGACTGATTGCAGTCGCCTCCCAATCAAAACATTTGTTAGTTAAGAACTGGGTCTGACAACCTTGATGTACGATGCAGATTTTACGTAGTAGATAACAAATCGAGTTATTCTGAACGTGACTCTATCGTATACGTGTTCGGCAATGTGGAGTTCTCAGTGATAACTTTGTCTTTTGTATCGCAGGGGGATCCTCCGCATTCTTGAATTACGTCAATGTTTGAAAAATTTGAATACCCTGTCATTTCCCTTGCGTTTCCTTCCTGCCTGTGCGAGAAGCATCGTTTGGAAAACCTACGAGGTAAAATAAAGAATGCATTTGCTTTACCTAATTGCGGCTGCACAAAGACACTGTATATAAACGAAGTGGATTTAAGCCATATATGCAATCATTTGCAGATAATTTAGCGCAACTTTGGTGAATCGAATTAAAATAAATTAATTTAGACAACTTCTGAAGAAACACTATATATCGAGTATTTTCGGTCTGTAGTTACCTCGTAGCTCTTTTTAAAAGACAGCACATATTCCTAAGTAGCTATATGTCTTTTCTGTTGTTAATTCATTCATAAGCTAGGATACTACCAACCTTTTAGACAGCTTGTAAGCGGTCGCCACTGTAACTAAAATGCTCACCAGTACGGCTACTACTACGACCAGCACAACGACTGAAAAGAAATGAACATCAGTGTAGTTAATTTGATCAGATATATCTTACGTTTGGTAAGCTGCCTTAGGAAAGGGAATTAAGAGGCCCTCTGTGATCCCACTTCATCTGAATTTTTATTTTTTATTTTTCAGTTTTTTTTAAATTGTCAAATATGAATTAATATTTTATCGCACAAAATCATGCATTCCAGATGGGACGTTAAATTTTCAAGTATGCCATTGGTCGTTTTTCTATATATATATATATATCGCGACACAAAGGAAACAGTCACAATCATTTCATCATGCAGCCTTGATAATTAACTTTACTGGCAGGAAAGGCTTACCAAAAAGCAAGTTACCTATCTCAAAATATGCAAAAAAGACCAAAACTTTGACAGAAGCTAAACGAAATGAAACAGCAGTTGCTATTGTACCTGTATCTCTTCCAGTTGTGCGTGCTGTGGCTGTTGATGTCGCTGGCTGTTTGGACTGAATCACCACAGTTGTAGTTGTCGTATTGGAATCATTATCCCCGGCAACAACAGTGAAGGCTGACACTGTTACATTGGGCAGTGTGGCAGAGGAATGACCAGTTGAAGAATGTGATACATCTGGAGATCTAGTTGTTGGTGCATTGGCAATACTACTCACAGGGGCCGTCGAGACGCTCCGGTATACACTGGGTGTTATAGAGCTATGTCCTAAGGAATGTCCAGATTTCCCTATAGAATTAACATGATCCATTGTATAATACACATTAAAATCATCGTTGACATTAATATTTTCTTTTTTAATCCATTAAACTACTAGATTTGGGTTCAATTGGATACTGATACGTACCGGTGCTTCTGATGCATTCGTCTAATGCCTCGCTCCAAAGGCCTGTGTGTTGGCATGTTATTGTCTGAATTGTTGTATTTCCTTCCCCTTGCTTCAAAACATAGCCGTCATCACAGACCAGTGTTGCAGTAGAATTGTGTACACTAAGTCGTCCATTTGTTGGAGATAGCAGTGGTGTGCAGGGTACGAATACTGCAAGAAATTTAGGGAAAATAGTATATCATTTTACCATTATGATGTACGGTTATCAGATAAACGAAGTGTTACAATGTAGTAATTAATTTGTTATGCGAAAAAGAACATGCTTGCATGATGACATTGCTTTTAGGCCTACAGCATACGTATGTTAAGATACTTCATGGTATATTACCACTTCATAGGATAAGAATTATTTTAATTTTTCAAAAAAATAAAAAAGGAAAAAATCATTGATTAGATATTGTGTCTCCAAGGGATTTCTCAATGCTATTAGGCAAGTGCACATATAGAATATTAAAAAGCACTTACTTTTATATTGAAATGAAAATCCGAACTTCTCACGGGATGTTACGTTTCTTTGTGTGCGAAAAATTACCAAAATGGTGGATGGCAGAGGTGTCTTGCCTCGGTACTCTAACCGTTTTCCAGACTTCACGACATTTTCGTGACACACATTAAGGAGCTGGAACTGCCTGTATCCTTCTTTGACCAGGATATATAAATGACTCATTGCACAGTTAAATGTAGACTGAAGACTGTAATAGTCAAAGGTAATGCTGAGTCGTTGCCCTGGCAACAAAGGGATTAGCCACGTGCATTCGATTGTGCGCGAATCGCCTTGTCTGAGCTGGGTCGGGAAAGAGGGGCTTTTGATTGTACCTTGGAAGGAGTCTTCTAACCGAACAAAGCCGCCTCGAGAGCATGCTTCTGAAATCGTGAACCAGCAAGATACATATAAAGTTTATGGTTGGATTCATGTCTGAGGGATTTAGTCTATAGTTTTTGGGGAGGTTCATTTTAGATCCAGGACTAGTTTTGTAGCATTCAATTAGAAGCCGTGTTAAACTGATAATTCGTCTGTAAACATACAAGAAGTATTCAACAATCTAATTAGTCAGTTTGATGCCGTCTGTTGTGTATAGCTAAAGAGATCAAAGAAAGAGATCATTCATGTAAAATGACATTGGTTTACCCCCTGGGAAACTTAAATCTTTATCAGGCTTCGTGAAGGTTATTTTTTAGAATTTTGAGAAAAAAACGAGAAAACCCTGGGCTTCAAAAGCTAATACTAGGTCAAACTTTGTTTTAGAAGGTTCATACCAAGCTTTATGAAAATGCAAATTATAACCCACAACGACACCAAATGTATTTGAACATAGAAACTTTCTTCACAGCAGCACGACGCCACCATGTTTAAGGGGAAGACAATTTGTTACAATATTTTGAATATCAGTTGTAGGTGAAAAGAAATATAGATAATAATGATATTAGTGAATGTCACAGGCCCTTCGCCAGCTGCAATTTTAAACGAGGGTTGTCTTTTTCTTTTTACCCTATTTTCGACCAAACCTGAGAAATAGCATATTTCTTAGTTCAAATTTTGATATAAATCGAGCCTTTTCCATCCAAAGGGTGATTCGTTCGAATATCTCGAAATCCCATCTATCAACGGACCTGAATTTCTTTAAAGTTTTTAAGACTAAAGTGCTCTCATTTAATACTAGTACCCATACATTTTACACTTGCTATGGATAGACAAATATATGGAGACAAATATAATAGAACTTGGAAGAAAAAAGGGGCCACTACAGGAGCTAGATTCTCCATCAAGTATCGTCAAATATCAACCTGTGCAGCTTCGATTATTTAATAATGTTGGCCTATTCTGATCAATTGTTAAAATTCATGTAGTTGATTTTGTCTTTTAGAAAGAAGGCTACGAATTTTAATTTTTTAAAAAATTTTCTCGTTCCCCAATTTCCAAAAATTGGCAGAAAACCAAGTTTTGCCTATAGGGCCTAATTGTAAACTCAACTACTTCTTAAGAAGAAATAATGTTGGTTTGGGAGGTGCTATCAAATTGTGAGAAAATTTGACTCGTGTCCCAGGATATTTTATTCTTACACATCTCTTAAATTATAAAACTTACATAATGGGAATTTATATATATAATCGATGCATTTGCCGGAAGGAAAAGAGTTTTGATATTTCTAACGAAAAGTATTTGATATTTGATTCGCAGTTATTTGAAAAGTCCTCTACGATTCTTATGCCATGTTTACAAAAGATTACTTTTGATGGAAATTCGGTGTCTGGTGTCTTTGTGAGTATGTTTGAGACTTTTTTCTCTCTCAACGAAACAGACCTATCTAAATAAGCAAGGCCGTCCAAATATATATCTTTTCTCAATCTATTGCTTTGCTTTGGCATCAGTTCTGGATAAAACACGGAAAGATCTATATTTATCACATAATTTTCCATCACAGTACACTGTAGACTTGGGGATTACCATTTGCTTGATAAAATTGGCAATACAAAACATTCATTTCAGCGTTGCGTGGGACATTCCATTTTCACATCATTATTCTGAAGCATCGAGAATAACAAAAACGGAAAATGGTTACTAACCTCTCTCGTCGTAGTCAATTGCACTCTCGACGAATCCGTATAGAGATTCGAAGTATAAAATCACCAGTACATTCCCCCATACATTCATGATTACGCAGACAATCAAGACTGTTTGTCCAATTAAAAAGTAAATGAAATCTCTGACGCTTTGTTCTACTGTGTTCCGCCCCTATATACATGTAACAAGCCCAGTTAATACATGTTTTTCTGGACCGGGCTGATTACGGCCGGGGTGGCCGGCTTCGTATTTTGGGTTCGTTGTACTGTGGCAAATATTTCGAGAAGTATTAAAAACAAGTTCGGTTTAGATGCAGAAAAAAATGGTTCATAATTTTCGTTATTACCGATATTTTATTTTACATGGTACGTCAAATGTATGAGAATCTTGTGAGTGTTAAAGATAATCTATGATGAGATAAAAAGTATGTCCTAAAAACTAGAGTCAAGTGACACCCCACGCACGTAAAGTTAAAAACAACTTTTCTGTCTAATTAATCTACATTCCAATTAAAACTGTTTCTAAACAGGATACGCCTTCTGCAGACTTTCTTATCACAGGAAAACCCTGCCTAACATTATTTCCAGTGGCAGTACACTAGGGAAGCGCTTGCTTCAACACATTGACTGTTTTTTAACCAGTCTGAAAAAGCCATTTAAGATCATGCCATTAAAATTTTTCATTTGGTTTCAGACGACAACAGCTTAAACACGAAAAGTTTTTCAAACGTGCACTCTGTCTTTTCGGTAACAACATGAATCAAACTTTGTGTGCTTCTAACATGTAAGACGAATTCCTTTCATGATTTTCAATAATCAGTAAATTGTGAAATCTTTTAAATATTTATCGCCTCCTTGTTCTTCTAACCATAGTATAGGGCTAGAAAAAAAAGGAAATGGAAATGATTAAATGATAATTACTCTTTCAGTTAAAAAAGTCTAAGACAGTAAATGTTCTGTTAATTGTATCCTTAACTTTGAAAAAGTTCAATGTAGTTCTAGTCGAGAGAAAAGATTTGAGTTTACTAGAAACATAACCTAAGTTTCTTTATTTTTTTCAATCAATATACAGTTGTTTGGAAGAGAACTAAAATGATGCTAGAAACCTTTAAAAATGCATTTTCATTTGTGTAGCGTTTCTGTGTAGGATCACTTTTTGTATAATAAGTCCATCACAAGAATGATTGGAATATCGAATGTGCACAGCACGCTGCTTTCTTGAATGAATAAAATGTGCATTTACTCAAACAATTCGCTTGGTTAATGATTCCTGGTAGATCTTTCAATGTAAAAATTTGTTTAAGGCACTTTGGTTGCTACAACCACCACTACCATTCTAACAGTCGGTCACTACACGCTTTCATCGGTGCCGTACAGTTCGTTATCCTTCATTTCAACATCATCTGGCACCTCAGCTGTTTTCCACTTGTCTCCTTTATCTTTATGTACCACAGCATAAACAGGCTTTTCGGCATCCTCGCCATCAACTGGCACAATGTCCCCATTCTCAGCTGTGCCAGGATTACCAATTTCTTCATACATCTTGCTCCCCTCTTTTCTATCATCGTTTTCTCCCAGAAGTAGCTGCGCCTCGGCTGCCGTTTGGTCGTCATTTTTTTCGTCGGTTTGTGCATTATGCTCTCTGTTAATGTCATTAATACTCCCATTGTTACTGTCACCGACAGGGGTCTCTTGTAATTCTTTGCTGTATAAGGCATTGACTTGAAGACGGTCTGCTATAATGCGAGATTCTTTGATAGATTCACGTCGTTTGGCCCTAGATGTGAGAAAAATTTAAAAGAATTAAGCCGAACAGAGACTTTCGCCTAAACACGCGTTTTCAAAACCATTATGAAATAAAATGTATACGTGCGACAGTAGCAGACTAGTAAAACGATTTCTTAAAATAAGTAAAAGCAACGAAAAAAGGAAAGTTTTTCCGTTTTATTACCTGACTGACAGGCACACAGCCACCACGATTGCTATCACAATCAAAACCACGACTAGCAAGCTGATCACAATAACTGGAATATAGAAATATGAAGCATTAGACAGATGAAAATTGCAAAAAAATCTTTTCATTATGTTAACAAAGTTACGAAATGAAAGAAAAATAACCAGCTGGACGAAATGCTCCGCTTTCTTTAATAATAGCGTAGAATTTCAAATGATCAAATTTCCTGTACTGAGCAAATGTACTTGCAGTAAATAGAAAATCATTCCTAGGCCCATTTATTTAAATCTTATATAAAACCAAAAAAATCACAATCTCAAGTTTTTTTTACTTTTTAACACCAGAAATAACCCAACACGACTTAATATGACCTATGCAGCATTGTCTCAAAGATTCTGTTAGCGGTATTGACAAAGTTCCAATGCACAAAATGAAGTCCCAGCAGTGTAGATTCTATTAACGCTCTAAGCTTTTCAATACATGCGCCAGCAGCCTCCAACAGGGGCCGATAGCAACTGACAGTAACGCGACAAATGAGTGCCGAAAAATATGTCATACAAAAATACGTTATACCCATACAGCAAGTATTACATAACGATTAAGCTTTTGTAGCCGTTCATAAACTCATTTAGTAACAATAACTCTACAGGCTTTAACCAAGGAGGTGAAATTTATACGTGTGGCAGTAGCAGGCTAGCAAAACTTCTTTCTTAAACTAAAGTTTAACTGATAATTTCTTCTTTGAAACACTTCACAAGAAAAATTAGTGTGGAAAACGAAACAACGGTTTTATACAGAAAGTAAAAAATCTCCATTTAGGTGTTCAGAGAAAGGGTGAAGAGAACTGTACATAAGGTTTTATAACAAAGTTGGTATTTACCTAAAACGGTGCCATTTCCATTGGATGCTTCTCCATTTCCAAGAGCTGTAACACAAAGTAATGATCATGTGAATTTAAATATCAAAAAATGGTAAAAAAAAAAAAAAAGCATTTTAAAATGACTATCTGCCTTTTTCCTCAGTGATATTATTAGTTATTTTAACGGTTTTGGTATTTATTGTTGATATTAGATAACACATGATTTAAAAAAACTAAAATTAAACAGACACAACATATGTTATCGGGTATTTATAAATCTCAATACTATAAAATTCCTTCTGAAAGACAGTTTTCTCCCTTTTGTCAAAAATCTGTCAAATTTGTTGCTGTAAAGGTGCCGGTACAAGCTTTAATCCAAACGGCATGCAGCATATTATTAAACTAAACAGTTTCGTCAGAAAAAAAAGATTAAAAAATGAAGCCAATATCATAACAAACATGCTGATATAAAATAATCAGGAAGCATGATGATAAAAATGAAAACAAAACAAACAAAACACTCAAGATTCTGTCTGTTTCATTTCCTTGTTTCTTGGAAAAATTAAAATCAATAATATCAGCCTTTCACACTGAACGAGTTGCTAACCGTTTTCAGTTCATACTAAACAGATCAGCCTCATGTTGGTAAAGTAAGGACAAACTCCACGGTTTACTTTCTGCCGTCTGTCCCGACCAACTGGCGGGCGACTTAATGTTGAATAACAAAAGAGAGATGTTTAAGTTTTGAAGATTCGTGACCTCTAAAATTTAGATACTCCACAATAATGAAACAAACAATTTGCAATATAAGCTTTTGGTATGTAAAAGTTATGGGTTGCGTAATTTCCGATACATACACATACATGTAACATAAAAGACTTGTTACCGACATTGTTAAAGTATATATATATATAAGCAAAAAAATGTAAGCAACCATTTTAAAATCTGCATTTCATGCACCATAGATGGATTAATAAAAATGTTCATGATATCAATGATATCGTAAATTAAAGGGATAACAACTGTTCATTTTGGCCAAAAAAATGGATTTTCCTGGGGTAAACGACAATTTCCCCATACTTACCGATTGTTCATGAATCCATTTCGACATACGAAGTTAGTCCCTGTTGTTTTCTTTTCTTTTCTTTTTTTTTTCCTAAAAAGTCTGGTTTTTGTAATAATCTTATAAGAGATTATTACAGAGGATAGCCATTTATGGCGGTCACATGGTCCGACGCAGGCACAGATTCCACAATAATTGCGACAAACGCCGTTTTGGTGGTAAAATAGAATTTATTATATTTCCATGGATTCCATGTGAAATATGAATCTCATACGAAGAGTTGTTATCCCTTTAACCTTACAATAATCCTTACAAGGACAGAAAGTAAAAACTGCGGCAGGGGAACTTAAACCCATTACTTAATTATAGGCTATACAGAATAGAAGATCCGAGGATCTTCTGATCCACGGATCAGATATGGCGGATCCTACTTGAAAGAAGAGCCGACTAATCCGCTGATGGTCTCCCCGCCTCTACACGCGCCATCCTTGCAGGGGTCTAGCAATTAAACCTCGAAGCATTTAATACCAGCCCTAGGACTCCCGACTAAGCACATTTTACCAAGATGTTATACCACTCCGCACAGCTTGATCCACAATACCGAAACGAAAGAGGGAGTGACTGTAACACATTTCACCTCCTCTCACTGTCCCCTCACCTCCTCATCAATATCTTAACAAATAAATTTAAGACGTGGGTATTATAGATTATCTATTATTCTTTTTATGGAAGAATAAGTGAATAATTCTGTTTGCGGAAAACGTGGAGGCGGGCATGGGGGTGGGGGCCTGTTCAAGAGCAATCTCTGAACCACCTGTGATAACACAGTTGGTTCCAATCCATTTTCATTATCTGGAAAAAAACTTCTTGTCTGGTATCTTTATTCTTTTATCGGGTGCGTTGTGTTGTGCTACATTACTTATTGCCTATCAGTATATAACAAGCAAATAGCATGCAGGCGAATAGCGGAAAAAAACGTCCCGAACTTAAGGCTGTGATAACTCAACAATAACCCACGGTAATTCAACGCAATTTCATATTACACTACTTCATTATTGTATTTGCCACATGTAGTACATGATTTGACACAGTAGCTTATGTATCGTCCCTATTATTGTCAATTTAAAACCAACAGTCCAAAAATGTTAAGCTAGTAAGAATATTTTTCAGTAATCTTTTATAAAAAGATGATTAGTGGCCGATCTTGCTTTTTCACCACATCTGAATATTGCTCCTTTTTGTAATGATTCATGTTATGACCTCTACCAGAAATTTATCTACACAGACGTTGGACTCACTCCACCGAACACTTTCCCGGCAGGTCAAGCCCCAATGCTGCAATACAGGCAATTTCAATGGATTAAGGCACAACCTGTTCAAAATTTTCTTATGCGATATTAATGATAGGGCATGATGGCCTAATCTGACTTTGAAAGTAACTTTCAACAAGATATTTAGTCTTCTGCAGTCTGGTAGAGGTCATCACCTACCAGGAAGCTACAAACTTGAGTTATTGTGTAATTTCGCCAACGGGTATTCTGACGATTGTACTTCTGTTTAAAATGCCAAATAACTTCTATAGTAGCCATTAAATCTAAACTTATGTGTGTAGAGACGATACCATGAAGTAGCACACTGTGAAATTTTCGTTGTCTTACAGAAAAAGGCTTTTGAGAAAATATAATCTAAGTTCGGCACGTGTTTTTATCGACATGCACCCAATATATTAATTCGTGTTAAATTTAGTCATTATTACCCCCTGATAAAGTAGTGAACTGCACAGTGGAAGCGGCAACGCCAGGCAGTGTAGTAGTAAAAGACGACGCTGAGCGTAAAAAAGAACGGGTAAATGATTTTAAGACAGATATTAAGAAATATATATATTTTTTTCAGTAATCTTTTAAAAATATGATTAATGGTCTATCGTGCTTTCTTCAGCACATCTGCATATTGCTTTTTTTTTTTTTTTTTTTTTTTTTTTTTTTTTTTTTTTTTTTTTTTTTGATTCATGTCATGACCTCTTCCGGAAATTTATCTACTCATACATTTAAATGCTGTGGCTTTGGATAACAAACATAGTATTGTAAATACGGATAATTTTTATGGATTAAGACACAGCTTGTTCAAAGTGTTCTTATGTTATATTAATAATAAGGTATGATGTCTAATCTGACTTTAAATGTAACTTTCAACCAGGTATTTAATCTGTGGCAGTCTGGTGGAGGTCATCACCCAGAAAGCTATAAACAGTGTCATTCCGTCATTATGTTTTTGTATTTCTGTTAAAAATGCCAAATGACTTTTATAGTAACCATTAAGTCTAAACTTAAGTGCGTAGAGACGATATCATGAAGCTGTATACTGTGAAATTCCGTTGTACATGTATCATAGTGAAAGGTTTTTGAGAAAATATAATCTTAAGTTCGGTACGTCTTTTTATCGACATGCACCCGATATATTTAATTTGTGTTAAATTTAGCCATTATTACCCTCTGATGAAGTAGTGGACTGCACAGTGGAAGCAGCAACGCCAGGCAGTGTAGTAAAAGATGACACTGAACAAAAGAGAGAAATATAAAGAGTATATTTTGGCAAAGTCGGACCTAGGACATTAAGTATGACTGTGTGTGTGTGTGTGGGGGGGGGGGGGGGGGGGGGGGGGAGGGGGGAGGGGGGCGGCTATGAGTGAATTACAGCATACACACACACAAACACACACCAATCACACTGTGGACGTGATATATTTGGTTGGTTGGGTTTACGTATAATTGCCAGTTATTATTGCACATTTTGCACAGGTTTTAATTTGGGCTACGTGTACATCTGAAATGACACTGAATATCAGGTTTTTGATTTAGGCAACAGTCCCTTGTGAGCTCATACAAGATCGTCAGCGAAAATTTGAAGTTCAAGATTACGATGTGCCGAATGATGGTTAAAACTTCCTGCTTGAAAGTAACGGGCCTGGGTTTTTATTTCAATTTAACCATTGTTTTTATCAGGGCTGATAAATACAATCAGTTTTTAGGTTTAAAGGTCCTTGTTTTTTTTCTTTTTTCAATCATAATTATCCCTAAAATTCCTAAATCTTAAGAAATATTTGTACATTTTGAAGAGAAACAGTGCCTTCAGTCAGATCTACTGTATCGAAGCCCATTGTATCCCGTCGCCTGTTTCAAATGTACAACTTTTACCTGTAAAACTAGTTACAGCATTAAAACTAAGTTATATTTGCCCAATGCTATCTAATTTAAGTGAACGTACTTACACGTACTTTCGTCAATGGTAATGCATGGCAAAGACAGCTGTTCCTTTTATCTCTCATACAGTGTATAACCCAGTTTATCATTTCATTTAGGGGAAGGTTAGATTTACACTTCACACAAGGGTAGGCATGCCACTCAGCTGTGCACATACCAAATACGTGTTAAACTATGGACATTAAACGCTCTGCAACAACACGTTAAAGGTGAACTAATGCATGGTACATGTAGATATATATAAGTACAGATAGATATATTAACAGACAGAGTAACAGTTGACAAGGCTGACAGACAAACAGCACACTGAAATAGGTATACCTGTAACACAGCGATCTAGTTCCTCGGTCCACGTATTTGTCGTCCTGTTGCAAATAATTCTCTGTTTATTAAGAGTTGGTTTGCTTTCTCGCACAAGTCCCTCGTTACATACCAAGGTGGCGCGTGTGGCAGAGTTCATTTCCAATTTTCCGCCCTCAAAAGGTCCGTGTAATGTCGGACAGGGACCGGAAACTGGAGGTAAATAAAAAAAAATAACTAGACCGTGTTATTTAAAACCAATTAAGTCAGTAAATTTTATGTAAATTCGAATAGCATGTTCACATGAATTTGTCAATCTTTGAGAAAGAAGTGAATCTTCAAAAACATGTTCACAGTCAAACTACTCATTCAACTAAAGTTAAGCGAGTTAATCAAATCAATGAAAAGTCTCTCTTTTACTCGACTTGGTAAGGATCTGATTTCTGAACAACATGTTTTCTATCATTATATGTTAGCTGCCATTTTAAGATTGGAGAGGGCCGCATCTTATAATTTTTGTTTTGTAGTCTGTCTTATTATTATATTAATCATTTATTTCACAAACGCCGCGCTACAAAAACGTTTCATCGCTGCTTAGAAACATCATAATCTTAAATCTCCTAGATTAATTCAAAACCGTTAAGAAGGAATAAAACCCACAAGAATAAAACCCAAAAGAGACACTTTAAGCAAAAAGTTTAATCATACCAGAAAAACTTAAATTTTATAAAAACTTACTGTTATACTGAATGGAAAATTCACCCATACTTTGTATTGTTGCACGGTAGAGGATCACTGTAGTTTCATTTATAGGAAGTCTCTCCATTCTATTTTCTCCGCATTGTTTGAATATGGGGTCTTTTATAGCGCCATCTTCCATGTTCTTTTTTATTCCAATTGTCAAAACATTTTCATTACATGACTCTAGCTTGAACCCAGGGGTAACATCAATGGACATAGTTTGCCCTGTCTCCAGAGGAATAGTCCACAGACATCTGAACACTGCGTACCCTCCACGCATTTCTGTTCTATACATCTCAGGATTCTCAGGTTGCCTGATATGACCCATGCTGTCCTTCAAGATTATTCCATCGGGTGTGTCACATGCCACTATTAAAAAAGAAATCAAAAGAAATTGGTAGGTCAAAATGTAAAATATGCTAATTTGGAAAGTAACAGAACTTATACGCTGTATTTGTCCAAGAAGCGTTCGCTGCAAATGCTTTCGTTAAACTTGCGATCTTATTTCAACATCTTTTAATTGCGAAACACTTTAACTTAATACATTTATCGGGATGTGGGGCCTAGCGGGTGTGAATATAAAGCATGGTTCGAAGCTTTGTAAAAGGATTTCGTACATTTGAGATTATTAGTAAAGATAATGATATGTTTGTGGAATATTGGAAACTTGTGACTCCAACAAAAATGTGTGATATTTGTAATACATCCCATTTCCTGAGTTGCATAAAATTGACAAATGGCAAATTAACTTTGTTAGTATTCTTTACCCGTTAATAAAATACGATGATAATCATTCAAAAGAGAAATAATGAAAAATAAAGAAATGCTGAGCCAATGTGCTGCGTAGTCCCTGTTCCCTTGCAGATGTTCCTACCTTCCTACCTTAAAGTGAATTTCATTTATATCCTGCAAGCGTTTAAAATGCCCCAAAGTCATATTTTATCTTGAAAAGCTTATATTTTCCAATAGCTGGGTTTTAAAAACATTAAACCCCCTCAAATTATTTTTTTTTCTGTAGGGAACCTAATGCTAAAATTACCCTCTTAACCTTAGAATCTCGCACGGTCCAAGCCTAGGTATCTCGCAACTTCACACGAGAGATAAGATCGCGAACATCATAAATGATACATCATATACAATATAAAACTACTACGACTTCTTTTTAAAAAGTGAAACGTAAAACATTTAGAATTAAATTATCTGATTAAGAGTAGAACAAAACAGCCGATACCAGCTTAGCGGCGGGTCGAGCAATGGTTTGTGAGATGGAAATTTTTTCTCGAGGATAATTTTATTGGGCGCGAAAATTCCGGACCGGAAATCTTTAAATGAAATTGAAAATAGGTTGCCTAAGACCAGCATAATAGCAGAGCAGATAAGTGCCGTCATAGGGCCTATTGTCGTCTATAATAGTAATAAACACGTTTCCCAGACCGTCAAATAATACATATTCGAAGCAAAAAATCAATCATACCATTTGTTTGATCAACCAAAACAACGATAATAAAGAAAACCCCATCTCACAAAGCACACAAATTTGTTGAACGTTGCTTTTTAGTTGATATTTGTTTAGGCGTTGTTCAACAAAAGATTCATCATTGATTCACCGTTCACAACTCAACATTAAAAATGTGACGTTGGTTTGATGTTGAACATAGGTTGTATTGAAATACCATCCAAATTGTCTTCATTGGTATAACAAAGGATTTAAATTAGGGACTTAATTTTCTTAACTTCCAACGCCTAGGCTGGATAGCAAGAATGCGCTTTCTTTGCTTTAAAACAGAAATATGTTTTTGTGTCATGGAATTTTAACGTAATATAAAGTTAAAACTTAAATTGCATACAGATCCAACATACATTCAACCATTGTGTGCCTGTTGAGATAATATGATGCTCCCCCACTTTGCCAGATCGAAGATAAATAAAGAACTTTATTCCTATTCGGGAAGAAATAACACCATGACATGAAGCGCGCACCCGGGGCGGTGTACCTGACATTGTGTCCAAGTAAGCTTCTATGGCAAAATTCAGCTTCAGGATGCGTCTGTCATTTGTGTTGAAGTTGATCAAACCTTTGATGAAATTCTCATCGAATAATCCAGCGACCACAGTGTCATGCAGTCTTATGTCCTGTCTTAGTGCATCAGACTGAGTGGCCATGGCCACAGCCGCATCACTGCGTCTACCAGAGTGATGGATTCCGAGAAAGTCGCCAGCTTTCACCAGAAACCTGTGCGAGTGAGGCACTGTGACATTTGCTTTTCCAACTGTGTGGGCTTTCAATTCGTGCTTCCCTATCAATTCATAATAATGCTCCGGGCCATTTGCGGGTATTCTCCACACTCCGACAAAAACACCGGGCTGCAGGTCTGTCCTGTAATACTTCCAAGCGGCAACCATGCCATCACATTTAAACGTGTTGTTTAACATCAAGTAAGCGTGATTAGTTCCTCTAGAAGAAAAGTTTCGGGGAGTCGTGCCTACTGGTGCTGTGCAATCTCATAAAAGTATGGCGATATTATTAATTTGCAGGTCATATCGAAACTTTTACAATACAAAATATACCCGTGGCTTTGACTTAAAGAATGGCTGTCTGCCTTTGGTCTATACAAAGACAAAGTTTAGATATACATAAAATCAATATTAATGGATTTTTCGTTTATAAGGGATATGTTATAAACACTGATAGCTAGGATATGGAATTCACTGACAATATTAACCCGATTCATTTTCTACGTGACATGACGTGGTGACTCGGATGACTTTACAGTAATACAGAGAAAGAGAAAGAAAGAGAGAGAGACCCACCTGATTCATTGTAGGGTAATTCCAGGTTACACAGTGCTGACATTGGTAACAGCGTCAGTAATACCAGTAACAGCATTCTCTCCATGATCAAACAGACGGGATGAACCGCTTCACTGTACAGGGTATTCTTCAAGTATCAGTCCCAACTGCTTCTCCTCCACAGCTCAGGAGAATGTATCTTCCGCTGTCAATAGACGATCATATACATCCTTCCTGCCATGACTCAAACATGGCTGAACATGTGTAGTAACTTGACAATAATTTTGGCCTTCTTGCGTTGCATCCGCTACATGTTCTACACGTACTTGTATATTACCGCTTATGAAATGAAGAGAGCCACTATGTAGGTCGACTCATTGGAATGTCAACAAAAGCAAAGTAGGTCGATTGCCGGCTGACTGCTTGCCTGTAAAATCAGAGATCAATATATGAGCAACAAAACCGGCAGGTGCGCTGATCGCTCAGACGTGAACGCTTCTGGTGGACAGGTGAAACCGCCATACACCATCTGTACCACACACCTCGTATTTCTATTGCTCAGATATAACCGAGATTTGTCCCAGAAAATGCACGTTATCTACTCTTTTCAACGTGTTGATTTCCTTTGACACATTTTCGTGGGAGATAACCTCTTGCACTTTCTAATTGAAATGTCAATAAAGTGCTTTCTGTTGTTGGCATCAATCACACGAACTACATCACTGAGCTTAATCTACAGTCGACTTTTATATCAACCTGCCCTAATAACAAATAAAAAAAGACGATAAGAACTCAGACACCCAAGGTTTGGTGAACTTATTCACAGAATGCGTTGAGATGAAATGGTTCAAATACTAAAGAGGTCCCTTCACATTTCTTATTACCTACCTCCATTTTATAGCACATATTGCCTGTTACACTGTCTTGTTCAGCTATATGTACATTAACCTCGCCATGCAGCTACAATTATATGTTGATGCCTCAGGTGATATCGTGTTTCACTGAACTTTTAGCTTGAGGTTCAGAGCACTATTTAATGCAAATCAGATCCACTAGTGCCCAGTGCTGTGTGGCTGCATGAATACAGCACCGATACAAGCGTTACCGACATACAGCGAGACATATTTCCTAAATAATTTCATTTTATTTCTTATTTTCTAAATTGTGCTCTTAAGGGTTAATTTCAGTTCGACTTAACTTAATTGGCTGGTTATATCTTAATACGAAGTTTGTGGGGTTTCTTTTGTTAATCGGGTGCTTTTTGTTCGACTGATATGTCCACTCATTGATCTACTTACCACTGCCTTTAGGAATCTTTTGTTGGCCGCCTTGGTCTATACACTGCAGCTGTATGAGTTCTCGAATAACAATTCGCTTACTTCAACTGACCCTCGTTTTATGCTGTTGTAAGCTTGCGCACTGCATGCATTTGATCTGTTTTGTCTGTTACTCAATTGAACAGCTACCATCTCAGGTTGTTTCGTGTGTTGTATACGTAAGCTGTGCACAGGTACGCGCTACTGTGTTACTATAAAATAGACACGGCACGGACATGTACTGGCCTGTGTCTTACAGTGTGGCTTACTTTTAACGCAATTATTTCTGCAAAGTCTTCGAATGCACTGTACAAAAAAAAAATCTAAACCCTGCAAATCCTTCAAGATTTTTCAAATTCAGAGAAATATGTTTATTTAGTTTACCCTAATTGGATATTTTTTAAAAATGAAACAAATGGGAATAAATGCAACCATTAAAATGACTGTATTTATACGAATAAGATATAAGTGCGTTGAGTCACGAAAAGGCTAAAACAGTGAGGAGGTTTGATAAGTATGTTAAAACAGCGCATTAAAATTCGGTATTGAAACCATTAAAATTGCAAATAAAAGATCCATAATGCCCTTCAGACAATACCTTTTATTTCTATTTTAGCGCTTTTATATTAATCAAAATACTTACGTCGTTCTAACCGCATGTACTAAACACCTATTATCTTTTATATTTACTTCATGACGTCATATGTGACTCTTTCCTTGCCCTGCGTGGTTACCTTTGGTTACAAGACGCGTTAAGCCAACATGGCGACTTCAACCTGTGCAGCCGAGTCCTGGATAACTCGATAACGAGCTTGCCAAACGTTTGTCCAAGTATTTGGCATGGCGCTTGATTATCAGAAAAAAACATACGTGCCACACAGACCAGAAACAAAATTTCGGTAAGTAGATTGCAGCAGGAAACAGAGGCTAAAGCCACCCAGATTGCTGTGTGAAATGCATGCTTACTGATACAAGCTAGAAGACTAACCAATCTGGTATAAACATAATATAATCGACAGTTTTCATCTATCAGTATTGCTAGCTGGACTATACGATTACAGATTTTAAAAAGAGGGATAAAAATAGAATAGGGGTGTCTTGACATATAAATGGAGGATCAAACGAAGATCTATAGCTTGAATCTTGAATGTAGGCCGAGAGTTTAAGCACAGGAGTTCGTGTGTAGGGGGAGAGGGGGGGGGGGCTACAGCCTGAATAAGTTACTTTTCTTAATGTTTTTTCGTGCCTTTTGTCAGTAAAATGTTGATGGGTTGCCGGTCTGCAATCTGCTGGCGAATGCAAAGATCCGGGTTGAAAGCGACCATAGAAAACCAATAACCGAGCCAGCTGTATGACGCCCGGTTCATCATTTCAGCGTGAATGTGCGTGTTAGAGATCAAGTTAATGTGAAATGCCCTCCTGGATAACATATATTATGCTTTATAGGTTGTTTTATACAAAATGGGAGCGTGACATAATTCTTCGAACGTAAAAATCTGGGCTTTTAAATAATATTGAAAATCATTAAATTGCGTGCGGGAGCAATTGATCAACCAGCAAGAGAACTGTACTCGGTTAGTAACGTTACTTGGGATCAATAGAACTTCTAATACGAGTGTCTGTGATTTCTTTCACAATAACGTGTGCCAAAGGTGACCATATAATTGAATTTAGATAAACTGTCAGTTTCGTTCAACTATTGCGTGACCGATGTGTGACGGATGCTTTCTTAAAATGTGAAAAGATTATAAAATGGGACATTAACTGTAAATCTTTATTTCTTTTTCCACTAGAACAACATATAATTTGTCAAACCACTGGGTCGATTTCTTCGGACAAGAGAGAAAAATGCAAAAAGAAGCCAAGTTAAACTTACGTAGCCCAACCCAAATAAAGAAACTGTACGATGAGAGCAGACAATTGCAAAGGGATTTGAGAAGGCTCGAAAAAAATCCCCATGGAACACTCCCAGAATCTCTGCTAAAGACGGAAGTCTTTGATATCTTCACCCCAAACTTCCCGAGTCCGACAAAACAAAGAAGTCCAAGCTATTCCATGACTGAGAAAATGCGCCGAAGGTATGAGCCGAAACGAGACGCGATGGAGAAAGCCGCGGTTACAGACGACGCTTACGCGCATCACCTGGCTGATATGTTCCCAGAACAGGGTGATATGTTCACCCCCAACTACAAGCTGCCAGAGTTAGGGAAGGTTGGACAGACTCACAATATACACCAACTGGTAAAGTTATTTAAGCACAAGAGTACACATTAATCGATTGATAAAAAAAAGACCTTTGAAAATAGTAGTCCGATGGTATTAGATTTTGAACATTTGACTTTTAGTAAAAGAATTCAATGCGGATTAGATCAAAAGTTTATTATAAAGTGTTTGATAAAATGTTAAGTGGACGCATGTGTTAAGACAAATAGTTATTCCCTTGGTAGTTCAAATGCTCTATCTTCGAAATTTATGTCTACCTGCCCCTACGTCGACCCATCCATCCATCCAACAACTCCTTTCTATACTTTCTTATTTTAATCATATATTTATCTGCCTATTTAATCATTTATATGTTTGCCTTCACTCCCAGGCACAAGGCAGTGACCCGGCTCACCTGCAGTATTTCGGCTCAGGTGGCTATGACGACTGGCACAAGGCATCTCTGAAAGCGTCTCTTCAGAAACAGATGATGATAGACCAACCTCATGTAAAGGATACGATATACGGCCCACAGAAGTAATTTTAATCTTTATACTTTAAAATAAAACAATACGATATCATTATTGAGATACAAAGAGTTTTCCAACTGCATAAAACCAATGGGAGTACAAGATATACTTCAATGCTACAACATATCTAGTACATGCATTTACAATCAAAACTGAAACTAGGAAATCAGTTTTTTTGCCGTAAAACTGATGATAAGTTTAATGTCTGTCCTTTTCTGATATAAAAAATTTTTCTTAACTGACACCATGTTAAAAGAATGTTTTCAGAAACATTTACATTATTAACGCGTAATGGCTCAGATAAGGCGGACTTTTTTAAAAAAAAATTTCTCGTGCTTTAGGTTAAGGAATGGCCATGCTGGAGGGTCCTGGCGCCACGTGAAGGAACCACTTCAGCCAGGAGGCAAACG